>NC_091122.1:143040704-143363829 GCF_040183065.1 Periplaneta americana
GACGATTGCAATAAGGCCTCTAGTATTCAGTGGCATAACGTCAATGTAAGCTAAAAAGCTTGGCTTCCCCAGTTAATAATAATTTCATAATAAACCTGCCGTTTATGGAGAAAATTATTTATTAATTTTAATAGAATTTATATTTACACGTTAAATATTGTGATGCAGGAGCTCAGGATGATTTGTCATGCAGCAGTAAACAAGAAGCCTGCACACACCAAGCAGACTGGTTTCTTCTGTGTAATCCACCCCGCAGATTTTCCATCCCTTTCTAACTAAACTACCCTAGTCGCAAGGCTCGCAAGAAGCTAGCTTTAACATTTAAAATAAGTAGTTTCCGAGTTATCCCTTTTCGTCAGTTGTGTTCAGTTGAAGTGTTAGTGTGCATTGTGGCTGATATAATAAATAATGAGCGAAATAACAGTTTCTGACACTAATTTACTTGAATTTTTTTTAGGACAATTGTATTATCAAGACTGACTTACGAACAAAAGTGTGATTTAAAAAAAAATGACCGACTCCCTTGCTGTCAATGAAGGACACAACCAAAAGACAGACGCACACTTACGTAATGATACTAATATTGTGATTTCTCTAAGTATGACAGGGAGTGAGCTAATGTTATACGTGTACGTATCTATTTGTTAAGAGATATGTGTAAACCGTGAAATCATATTTTACTACATATCATTTGAGGTCATGCCTTATTGGTGTTACATACGATGTTCCAACCAATCTTCGACTGCTGACTTGAAATTGACTACTATTTATTTTAAGACTGTATTTTTGTAATACGTTTTCTCATACTGCATGAAAGACAACTTAAGTTAGCTTCCCCTGCTCAAAATTTCATGCTACGCCACTGCTAGTATTGCATTAATTTCCAAAATTAAGTCAGGGTTTATAGAAGACTGGTAGTGATTTTTTAAGTAATTTTACTTGGGAACTGACTTCATACTCAATCCTATAGGGCAGGAATAAGAACTGAAGGGTTGAATAAATTTCTTTTCAAATTCATAGCAAGATTTATTAGATTCCCATGTTTGCTTAAGTGTACTAGTGTTCAATAGTGTTTCACGACTTACTACATATAATTGGACAGCTACAATAGGGATTGGAGAAATGATTGCTAAATTCATGCGAGTAGGCTACTTACTGACAGAGATTTTAATTTTCCATAATGAATAATTTTACGCTCATATTTTTTGAGCTGGAATGATGTATGCAATGTAACATAAACAGTTTTCAAATTCCATGCAAGTTTCATTACATTCTCATGTTTGTATATGTATAATGTTGTTGAATAATCTTTGACGACTTCTTACTGACACATGGACAGCTGCAATAGGGACTCTGGTCTTGCATAGGGATTGCCGAATTCAAGACAGGACTTATACAACATTAACAGTGCATCTGTTTGTAGATTTTATATAAAAATAACAATCTACTACTCGTAAAGCTGCATTACCGACTGAGCATGGATTTCTACGAAAGGAAAGAATTTGGAATTGTATGTCTTCCGTGCTTTTTATCTTTTTTTCTGTTGCTTTGAAAAGTAATTATTCACGACTTCATACTCACACTTCGACAGCTGTAATGTGGACTCTAGTGTTGCATAAATTTGCAAAATTTTTGCCTGGGTTTATACAAGACTGACAGTGATTTTTTAAGTAAGTTTGTATGGAAAATGATATTACTCTCAATCTTATAGGGCAGAAATGGCAACTGAAGTGAGGAATAAATTTTTTTCTCGAATTCATAGAGAGATTTATTAGATTCTAATGTTTGCTTAAGTGTACTGGTGTTCAGCAGTCCTTCATGAATTCATACAACTAATTGGACAGCTTTAATAGGGTTTCTAGTGTTGCATAACGATTGCTAAATTCATGCCAGGACTTACACAACACTGACAGAGATTTTGATTAGTGATTTTCCATCATTAAATGCTTCACGCTCATATCTATAGATCAAGAATGATGTATGGAATGTAGTATAAATATTTTCGAAATACCATTAAAGATGCCTTACATTCTCATGTTTGAATAGGTGTAGTGGTACAGTATTGAATATTCTTTGACGGCTTCATAATGACACATGGACTGGTGTAGTATGGACTCAAATCCTGAATAGTGGTTGCTAAATTCATGCCTGTATTTAAACAGCAATGACAGTGTTTAGTTTGTTGATTTTACATAAAGAAAAGATCCAATCTACAACTTACAAAGCTTCATTACGGTCTGAGCTCTTGCATAAATATCTACAATAGGAAAGAATTTATAATTCTCATTTTTTTATCCTACTTTTAACACTTATTATATCACTGATTAAATACTAAGCTCATGCATACATATTTACAAGTAGAAAAATTCGGAATTGTAGGTCTCTCTTGCTTTTTTTCTGTTGTTGTTGTTGCTTTGAAAAGTAATTCACGACTTCGTTCTAACACTTGGATGATTGCAATAAGACCTCTAGTATTGCATAAATTTCGTAAATTAAGCCAGGGTTTATAGAAGACTGGCAGTGATTTTTTAAGTAATTTTACTTTAAAACTGACTTCATACTCAATCCTATAGGGCAGGAATAAGAACTGAAGGTTTGAATAAATTTCTTTTCAAATTCACAGCAAGATTTACTAGATTCCCATGTTTGCATAAGTGTACTAGTGTTCAATAGTGTTTCACGACTTATTACAGATAAGCTTACTTGGACAGCTACAATAGGGATTGGAGCTTTCCATAATGATTGCTAAATTCATGCAAGTAGGCTACTTATACAACACTGACAGAGATTTTGATTTTCCATAATGCATTTTTTTATGATCATACTTATTGAGCTGGAATGATGTATGCAATGTAGCATACACATTTTCCAAATTCCATGCAAGATTAATTACATTCTCATGTTTGTATAGGTGTAGTGGTGTTGAATAATCTTTGACGACTTCATACTGACACATGGACAGCTGTAATAGGTACTTTAGTCTTGAATAGGGATTGCTGAATATTCAAGACAGGACTTATACAACATTAACAGTGCTTTTGTTTGTTGATTTTACATAAAAATTACAATCTAAACTCGAAGCTGCATTACTGACTGAGCTCATGCATGCATTTCTACAATAGGAAAGAATGTGGAATTGTATGTCTTCCATGCTTCTTCTTCTTCTTCTTTTTTGTGTTGTTGCTTTGAATAGTAATTCACGACTTCATACTCACACTTAGACAACTGCAATGTAGACTCTAGTGTCGCAGAAATTTGCAAAATTTAAGCCAAGCTTTATAGAAGACTAACAGTGATTTTCTAAGTTATTTAAGTAATGGCTTTACACTAAATTCTGCAGGGCAGGAATAACAACTTATTTATTTCTTACTTGTTAATACATGTGTCCAGCTATAAACAGATTACATGATGTCCACTGTAATCAAATAAGCAAATTTCCAGAGTTGTCGATTGGTGAGAATTTCATGTAACGAGTGGTTGTTCATTATTTACTGCAGTTTATTGTTGGTGTTGTTACATTGAAGTAGGTTGTGTTCTATTGGGCAGGAATGACAAGTGAAGTGTAGAATAAATTTTTCCCCAAAATTCATAAAAAGATTTATTAGAATGCAATGTTTGCTTGAGTGTGCTGGTGTTCAATAGTGATTCACAACTTCCTACAGATTATTGAAGATTTGCAATAGGGTGTCTTGTCTTGCATAATAACTGCTAAATATATGCCAGGACTTATAAACCACTGACAGTCTTATTACTTTTCACAATAACTTATTTTACGCTCATGACGACTTTAGTGTAGTATAAATATTATTAAAATTTCATGCCAGATTTAATACATTTTCATGTTTGTATGTGTGTAGTGTTGTTGAATAATCTTTGACGACTTCATACTGACACATGGACAGCTGCATTAGGGACTCTAGTTCTGTATGGTGTTGCTAAATTCATGCCAGGTCTTATACAAACTGACAGTTTTTTTAATTGCTGATTTCACATAAAAAGTGTCTTAATGTAGAAGACGTAAAGCCGATTTACCAAAAGAGCTCATGCATAAATATTTACAAGTAGAAAAGTTTAGAATTCTAGGCCTCCCGTGCTTTTTCTGGTGTTGTTGCTTTGAAAAGTAATTCACGACTTCATACTCATACTTAGACGGGGCAGTAAGGAATGTGGTTTGCACAAATTTTGCAAGAATTAATTCAGAGTTTATACAGCACTTCCTACTAACATGTGGGCAGCTGCAAAAAGGACTCTAGTCCTGCATTATGGTTGCTAATTTCATGCCAGGACTAGTGAAAGTGCGTTTGTTTTTTGATCTTACATTAAAAGTAACTTAATGTACAACTCAAAGCTCTCTTACAGATTGAGCTCAAGCATAAATATCTAGAATTGTAAAACAATTAGAATTGTTGGCGTGCCATGTTCTTTATGTTGTTGTTGCTGCTGCTTTGAAAAGTTATTCACGACTTGATACTCATACTAGGTCAGCTGCAATAAATAATCTACTGTTTCAGAAATTTGCAAAAATTAAGCCAGGAGTTTTTACATGAGAAATGACTCTACACTCATTCCTATAGGGCAGGAATGACAACTGAATTGTAGTAATTTTTTTTTCAAATTCATAGCATGACCTATTCTATTTCCATGCTTGCTTATGTTTACTGATGTTCAATAACGTTTCATGGCTTCATACAGAGACTTGGAGAGCTGAAACAGGGATTCTATACTTGTATAATGATTTCTAAATTAATGGCAGGTCTTCCAGGAGACTGGCAGTGCTTTTGCTTAGTAGTTTTTTTTAATAAATTTCTTTACACTCCTACTTATCAGACAGTAAACAACTGAAGTGTAGGAGAAATTTTGTTTGCAAAATTGTTGTAAAAGTTTCATTAGATTCACATACTGGTACTTGTTTAAGTTTACAGTAGGGATCCTAGGCTGTCATAATAATTGCTAAATTCATGCTCGGACTCATCCAAGTCTGTCAGTGCTTTTGCTTATGACTTGTTATAGTAAGTTACTTTACACTTAGGCCTACACTTTTAGTGCAGATATGACAACTGAAGTGTAGTTAGTTTTCTTCCAAATTCATTGCAGGATTTTTAGATTCCCAAACTTGCTTACGTTTATTCGTGTACAATATTTTTAACGACTTCATACAGGCAATTGGACAGCTACTACAGCTTGCATAATTTTTTCTAAATTTATGCTGGGACTTGTGCAACACTGGTAGTGTTTTGATTACCGGTACCAGTACTGATTTTACATAAAAATGACTTAATGTGAAACACATAGTGCTGCATTACCGACTGATCTGTTGCATAAATATTTATAACTGGAAAATTAATAGAATTGTAGGTCTTCCATGCGGTTTAAGATGTTGCTATTAAAAGTAATTCACGACTTCATCTCATACTTGGAAAGCCGGAATAAGGACTTTAGTGTTACATACTTACAACTTACTTACAAATGGCTTTTAAGGAACCCGAAGGTTCATTGCCGCCCTCACATAAGCCCGCCATCGGTCCCTATCCTGTGCAAGATTAAGCCAGTCTCTATCATCATACCCCACCTCCCTCAAATCCATTTTAATATTATCCTCCCATCTACGTCTCGGCCCCCCTAAAGGTCTTTTTCCCTCCGGTCTCCCAACTAACACTCTATATGTATTTCTGGATTCGCCCATACGTGCTACATGCCCTGCCCATCTCAAACGTCTGGATTTCAAGTTCCTAATTATGTCAGGTGAAGAATACAATGCGTGCAGTTCTGTGTTGTGTAACTTTCTCCATTCTCCTGTAACTTCATCCCGCTTAGCCCCAAATATTTTCCTAAGCACCTTATTCTCAAACACCCTTAACCTATGTTCCTCTCTCAGAGTGAGAGTCCAAGTTTCACAGCCATATAGAAGAACCGGTAATATAACTGTTTTATAAATTCTAACTTTCAGATTTTTGGACAGCAGACTGGATGATAAGAGCTTCTCAACCGAATAATAACACGCATTTCCCATATTTATTCTGCGTTTAATTTCCTCCCGAGTGTCATTTACATTTGTTACTGTTGCTCCAAGATATTTGAATTTTTCCACCTCTTCGAAGGATAAATCTCCAATATTTATATTTCCATTTCGTACAATATTCCCGTCACGAGACATAATCATATACTTTGTCTTTTCGGGATTTACTTCCAAACCGATCGCTTTACTTGCTTCAAGTAAAATTTCCGTGTTTTCCCTAACCGTTTGTGTATTTTCTCCTAACATATTCACGTCATCTGCATAGACAAGAAGCTGATGTAGCCCGTTCAATTCCAAACCCTGCCTGTTATCCTGAACTTTCCTAATGGCATATTCTAAAGCGAAGTTAAAAAGTAAAGGTGATAGTGCATCTCCCTGCTTTAATTTGCAAAATGTAAGCCAGGTTTTATACAAGACTGACGTTGATTTTTTAAAGTAATTTTACATGAGAAATAAGTTTACACTTAATTCTGTGGATTGGAATGGCAATTGAAGTGTAGAATAATTTTTTTCCCAAATTCATTGAAAAATTTAATAGATTATCGGTACAATGTTAGATTACCGTATGTGTTTCACAACTTTCTACAGATAATTGAAGCGTTTAAATAGGGTCTCTTGTCTTGCATAATAATTGCTAAAAACATGCCAGGACTTATACAACACTCACAGTTACTTAGGTTAGTGATTTTTCATAATAACTACATTACACTCATACTTACAGGGCGTGAATAACAACTTAAGTGTAGACAAAAATATTTTCCAAAATTCCATGCAAGAATTTATTACAATCTTATGTTTGTATAGGTGTAGTGGTGTTGAATAATCTTTGACGACTTCATACTGACACACTGACAGCTGCAATAGAGACTGTAGTCCTGTATAGTGGTTGCTAAATTCTTGTTGGATTTATACAGCACTGACAAGCTTTTATTTGCTGATTTCAAATAAAAACGACTTAATCTAAAAGTGATAAAGCTGCATTATCGACTAAGCCATGCATAAATATTTACAAGTAGAAAAATTTAAATAGATGAGATGGGCAGGACATGTAGCACGTATGGGCGAATCCAGAAATGCATATAGAGTGTTAGTCGGAAAGCCGGATGGAAAAAGACCTTTGGAGAGGCTGAGATGTAGAGGGAAGGATAATATTAAGATTGACTTGAGAGAAGTGGGATATGATTGTAGAGACTGGATTAATCTCGCTCAGTATAGAGACTGATAGCAGGCTTATGTGAGGGTGGCAATGAACCTCCAGGTTCATTAAAAGCCATAAGAAGTAAGTAAGAAAAATTTAAATGTGTAATCCTCCCGTGCTTCTATTTGTGTTGTTGCTTTCAAAAGTAAATCACGACTTCATACTCATATCTGGACAGAAACAGTAAGGACTCTAGTGTTGAATAAATTTGCAGAAATTAAGGGAGAGTTTATTCAATACTGACAGTGTTTTTTTTAAGTATTTTTACTTGACAAATGATTTTATACGCAATCCTACAGACTAAGGATGACAACTGGAATGTAGAATAAATTTTTTCTCTAAATCATATCAAATCTATTAGATTGCATGTTTGCTTTAGTACCGGTATACTGGTGCTGAATAAAGTTTCACCACTTCATGCAAATAATTTGGAGGTTGCAATAGGGATTGTAGTCTTGCATAATGGTTGCTAATTTCATGCCAGGACTTATACAACTCTGACAGAGATAATGATTAATGAATTTCTATAGTAAATTGTCTTATGCTCATACTTATAGAGCAGGAATCATGTATGAAGTGTAGTATAAATACTTTCCAAATGCCATGCAAGATTTGTTACGTTCTCATGCTTGTACATGTGTAGTGAGTGATGTTGAGTAATCTTTGACGACTTCATATTGACACATGTCCAGCTGTAATAAGGACTCTAGTACTGCATTGTGGTTGCTAAATTGATGCCAAGACTTATACAACACTGACAATGTTCTGTTAGCTGATTTTACATAATAATGCCTTTATGTACAACTCATAAAGCTGCATTACTGACTGAGCTCATGCATAAATTTCTACTATAGTGAAAAATGTAGAATTGAATGTCTCCCATGCTCTTTTTTGGTGTTTTTGCTTTGAAACGTATTTCACTACTTCATATACTCATACTTGGTCAGGTGCACAAAAGACTCTAGTGTTGGATAAATTTGCAAAATTAAAGCCAGTGTTTGTATAATACTGCCAGTGATTTTAAGTGGTTTTACAGGAGTACTGTCTTTACACAAAATCCAATAGTTCAGGAATGAAAACTTAAGTGTAGAATATATATTTTTTCCAAACTCATAGCAAGGTTCATTAGATTCCAATGCTTGCTTAGGTGTACTGGTGTTGAATAATGTTTCACGATTTCATACAGATAATTGGAGAGCTACAACAGATTCTTTCCTTGTATATTGATTGCTAAATTAATGCCAGGAGTTATAGAAGACTGACTCTTTGGATAATGGTTTTCATAATGAACTACTTACTTTACACTCAAACTGATAGGTCCATCAAACGCAACTGAAGTATAAGAGAATACTTTTTCCAATTTCTCTGCAAGATTTATTAGATTCCCTTGCTTGTTAAGTGTACTGGTGTGTTATAATGTTTGATCACTTCATACAGAAGATGGGACAGCTGCAATAGGAACTCTGTCCTTGCATAATAATTCCTAAATTCATGATACGACTCATACAGTGCTATGGTGATTGTTTTTCATAATAAATTACTTTAAAAAAATACGTATAGGGGAGGGATGACAACTTAAGAGTAGGATAATATTTTTGCAAATTTAGAGTCAGAATTATTACATTGCAATGCCTGCTAGTTTAAGTGATGTTGAGCAATGTTTGGCGAATTTCTACTGACACTTGGTAAACTCCAATAGGATGTCTAGACCTACATAATGATTGTTAAATTCATGAAATGACTTATACAAAACTGACAGTGTATTTGCTATATTTTTTTTTTAGGATAAACTGCATTACACTTGTACTTACATTGCAGGTATGAGAACTGAAGTGTAGGGTAGTTTTTTCCAAATTAATTGCAGGATTTATTAGATTCATAAACTTGTTTACATTTACTTGCTTACGTTTAGTGTTGCTTGTACAATAATTTTTGACGACTTAATACATGTAACTGGACAGCTGCTATAGGAACCCTGATCTGGGACTGTGGGACTTCTAACTTCATATCAGGATTTCTACTACACTGATAGTGTTTTGATTACTGATTTTACATAAAAAGTGACTTAATTTACACCTTAGCAGCGGCGGTTCCTCTATATGAGCACAGGAGCACGTGAACACCTTAAAAACCAACAATAATCATACGTATTACTGTATTAATATTATTACTGGTACATCTATTACTTTCCAATGCGCAATGACGTTCCTACATTTTTCGTCTCGAGAGAATGTCCCGTTCGTGTGTCGTATGTCTTTAAATCTCCATTGGACTGGTTGACAGCAGCTAGCACAATTTTCCTCTAGCAGGGTGGAATAGCCTAAGGCGAGAATATTTTCTGGTTTGTTACAATGGTTACAATAGCTCTGGCTCGCACAAGTCTTACGTGCTAGTGACAGAGAAACAGAGATGCTCCATCTCTCTTGGGTCTGGCATCCTGTTCCTTTCTCCCTCTTTCCTCATTTTCTCTCTTTACTTTTTCTTTTCAAAATACCATTATGCGCGGGGGCTAATTCTGTTGTCTTTTGTTCAGCAAAGTAAGGAAAATACAAACTGCATTGGTGCATATTGAGAGTTGAAACAGTAACATTTCAAGTTTGGAAACGGACGTGTGTGAAATTGTGTGTTAAATTAAAAGAGGATTAAAACATTCCTCCGTAACATCATGACAGAAGACCGATTAAGTACATTGGCTATGTTGGCAGTGGGGAGAAAAAAAAATTCTTAACAAGATTAGAGACTTCAATAATAAAGTTATTGATAAATTTGCATCTCTCAAAACTAGGCGCATGGAGTTTCTCTACAAATAAATCCAGATCTTCAACACCATCTACAACAGCAGTGAAGATGAGTCCTATCACTTAATTTTACTCTACTCTTGTTTAATGGTTTTAATTTTGGTTTCATATGCGTAGATTTGGTGCATGAATATTAGAACTCGTTTATCTCTGACGTGTGACTCAGCTATGCGAGAATATATCAGTGTGTTCATTACTCATATTTTTTTGTGAACACCCATTCAAGAAAGGCACGAGCCGCCACTGCATCTTAGAGTACTGAATTACTGACAGATCTCATGCATAAATACTTGCAATCGGAAAAAAAATTAGAATTGTAGAACTCTCGTGCTTTTTGTCGTGTTGTTGCTTTGCATGGTAATTGACGACTTCATACTGATGTTTGCACAGCGGCTGTGAGGACTCTAGTGTTGCATAAAGATTGCAAATTTTATGTCAGGATTTATACAACACTGGCAGTGCTTTTGTTATGTGGTTTTAATTGAGAAATGACCCTACACTCATTCCTATATGACAACTGAAAAGTAAGATGAATTTTATCCAAATTCATTGCAATATTTATTAATTCCCATGTATAGTTAGTGTACTGGTGTTCATTAATGTTGGGCGACTCCGGACACATAATTGAAGAGGTGCAATAGGGTTCCTTTCTTGCATAATAATGGCTAAATTCATGCCAGGACTTAACACTACACTGGCAGTGTTTTGTTTGCTTATTTCACATAAAAAGTGACTTAATCTATAATTCATAAAGCTGCATTACAGACTGAGGTCACGCATAAATATTTACAAGTAGAAAAATTTTGAATTGTAGATCTCCTGTGACTTTAGTGGTGTTGTTGCCTTGAAAAGTAGTTGACGACTTCATACTCATACTTGGACTGCTGCAGTAAGGAATCTAGTGTTAGATAAATTTGCAAAATATAAGCCATTAGAAGGAGACGGCCTCCAGATATGGAGGATAGCTGCGAATATATTGAATAAGCAGTCATGGACAGCCGATAAGGGGTGATCCTCCAGCTTGAGGGTTGGGCGAAGAGCTAACAACCCATCACCGTAAAAAACAGCTTGTTACGAAACCTTACAAGGCATGTAGCATGTTTGGGCGAATCCAGAAATGCATATAGATTGTTAGTTGTGAGGTCGGAGGGAAAAAGACCTTTGGGGAGGCCGAGACGTAGATGGGAGGATAGTATTAAAATGGATTTGAAGGATGTGGGATATGATGATAGAGACTGGACTAATCTTGCACAGGATAGGGACCGATGGTGGTCTTATGTGAGGGTGGCAATGAACCTGTAGGTTCCTTAAAAGCCATTTATAAGTAAGTACATGACTTAGGAAGTATATAGGTAAGGAATGACAACTGAAGTGTAGCATAAATCTTTTTCTAAATTGATAGCAAAATTTATTAGATTCCAATGTTTCCTAATGTGTACTGGTGTTTAATAGTGCTTCTAGACTACCTACAGATAATTGAAGAGTTGAATAGTGTCTCTTGTCTTGCATAACAGTTGCTAAATTCGTGCCAGGAATATACAGTAAAACCCCGATAAGACGCTGTTCAAGGGACCAACTAAGCCGGGCTTTATAGATAGTGCTTTTTAAAGAGCTATACATGAGGAATGAATGTACATCCCTTGCTATAGGGCAGGAATGGCAACTGAAATGTAGAATACTTTTATCCAATTACATAACAAAATCTATTATATTACCATGCTTGCTTACCTTGACTGGTGTTCAATAATATTTGATGGACTTGCACAGCACTGACGGTTCTTCTTAAGTTATTGATTTTTTATAATAACTTACTTTACTCTGCTACTTGGAGGGCAGGAATGTCGACTTGAGTGTTGTATAAATATTTTCCAAATTTGATACAAGACTTACTGCATTGTCATGTTTTTATAGGTGAAGTGGTGTGGAAAAATTTTTGGAGTTATGTTAGTGACACATGAACAGCTGCATTAGGGATTGTAATTCTGTATAGTGATTGCTAAATTCTAAGGACTTATACAACACTGACTGTGACTTTTCTGCTGATTTTACATAAAAAATTACTTGATCTACAACTCATAAAGCTGCATTACTGACTAAGCTCATTCATAAAAGTTTGCAATTGGAAAAAAAAAAAGAACTAGAATTCTAGATCAGAAATGTCAGTTAGTTCTTTTTGCTTTGGAAAGTAATTGACGACTTTATTTTCACACTTGCACAGATGCAATAAGGACTATAGTATTCCGTTAATTTTGGAATAAATTAAGCCAGGCATTATGCAACATTAAGAGTTCTCTTACATAGAGCTCTATATGAGAAATGAATTTCTACTCCTTGCTATATGGCGGGAGAGACAACTGAAATGTAGAATATATTTTTCTAATTTCATAGCAAGATCTATTAGATTTGCATGCTTGTTTATGCTTACTGGTGCTCAATAATGTTTGACGATATCATACAGAGAGTTGGACAGCTGGAAGTGGGTTCCTGTTTCTGCATAATGATTTCTAAATTAATACCAGGATGTATATAGTACTCTGCTTAGTGGTCTTTCATAGTAAATTTCTTGTACTCGTACATAGAAGGCAGGAAAAGACTTGTAGTATAGGATAAAATTATTATCCAAATTTTTTTAAAAGTTTTATTAGATTTCCATGCTTGCTTAAGTGTACTGGTGTTGAATAATGTTTGACGACTTCATATGGATAATTGGACAATTGCATTCGTGATTCTAAACTTGCAATATGAAGTGCTAAATTGATGCCAGGTCTGATACAGGAATGACAGTGCTTTTGCTAACTGTTTTTCATATTGTAATAAATTACATTACAATTCTTCTTATAGGAATTACATCTGGCTATTAGGATAGTTTTCTGCAAATGGAAATTAGATCTACTCAGATTGCAATGCTTGTTGGGTTAAGTGACGTAGAGCAATGTTTCAGGACTTGATAGTGGCACCTGGTAAACTGCAATAGGGAGCTCTGGTCTTGCATAATGGTTGTTAAATTCATGCCATACAACACCGAGAGCTATTTAGGTTAGTGATTTATCACAGTAACTTGATTTACAATCATCCTTACAGGGCAGCAATGACGACTTGAATTTAGTATAAATAAGCTCTGAATTCCATGCAAGATTTATTTCATTTTCATGTCCCTAAGGGTGTAGTGATATTGAAAAATCTGTGACGACATGATAGTGACACATGGACAGCTACAATAGGAACATCAGTCCTGTATAAAAAAAAAGGTAAAGGTATCCCCGTAACATGCCATGAAGGCACTTGGGGGGCATGGAGGTAGAGCACCATGCTTTCCATGACCTCGGCACTAGAATGAGGTGGTGTGGTCGGCACCACGCTCTGACCTCCTTTTACCCCCAGGAAGGACCCGGTACCGGTACTCAATTTTATAGGAGGCTGAGTGAACCTCGGGGCCGTTCTGAAAATCAGTCCTGTATAGTGATTGCTAAATTCTTGCCAGAACTTATACAACACGGATGGTGCTTTGCAGAATATAAGGCAGGGTTTAGACAGCACTGACAGTGCTTTTTAAAAAGTTTTACATAAGAAATGACTCTAGTCATACTGATGGGGCTGGAATGACAACTGAAATGTAGATTTTTTTTTTTTTAAATTCATTGAGAGATCTAATAGATTCCCATGCTTGCTCACATTCACTGGTGTATATTTAGGAACTTCATGCAGTGACTTGGACAGCTGGAACAGGGATTATATTTCTGTAGAATGATTTCTAGATTAATACTATGATGCATACAAGACTGATGATGTTTCATAATGAATTACTTATACTCATACTTAAAGTGCAGGAAAATCACTTGAACATGTGGACAAAATTATTTTCCAAATTCGTTATAAGATTTATTCGATTTCCATGCTTGCTTAAGTGTACTGGTGTTCAATAATAATTATAATAGGGATTCTAGACTTTCATACGAACTGCTAAATTCATGCCAGGTCTAATACAAGATTGACAATGCTTTTGCTATTTGTTTTTCATAATAAATTACATTGCACTCTTCTTTATAGGGTAGGAAATACATCTGACTAGTAGGATAATTTTCTCCAAATTGAAAGTAGAGCTATTAACATTGCAATGCTCATTAGGTTAAGTGTTGTTGAACAATTTTTGAGGATTTGATACAGACGCTTGGTAAACTGCAATAAGGAGTCTAGTCTTTCATAAGGATTTCTAAATTCATGCCGGGACTTGCACAACACTGACAGTTATTTAGCGGAGTGGTCTTTCATAATAACATATTTTAGGCTCTTATTTACAGTGCAGGAATGACAACTTGTGTGTAGTATACATATTCTCCAAATTGCACTAAGATCTTTTACATTCTCATCTGTGTATAGGTGTAGTGGTATTGAAAAATGTTTGACGATATTATAGTGACACATGGCAGATGCAATAGGGATTCTAGTCCTGAATAGTGATTGCTAATTTGTTGCCAGGACATACAACATTGATGGATCTTTTGTTTGCTGATTTTACATAAAGTATGACTTAATCTGCAACCCATAGAACTGCTTTACCGACTGAGCTATTTCATAAATGTTTACAATTGTGAAAAACAGAATTGTAGGTCTCAAATGGTTGGTTAGGTGTTTTTGCTTTGGAAAGTAATTATTCTCGTAGTTGGACAGCTGCAATAAGGATTCTAGTGTTGCATTAAAGTGGAAAAAACTAAGTGTGGCTTGATACAGCATTGACAGTGCTCTTTTAAAGAGCTATACATGAGAAATTAATTTACACTCCTTCTTATGGGACAGGAATGACAACTGAAATGTAGAATAATTTTTTCCAATTTCATAGCAAAATCTATTATATTCCCATTCTTGCTTATCTTGACAGATGTTCAAGATTGTTTGACAATATGATACTAACAAATTGATAAACTGCAATAGTTAGGATTTTCTTGGATAATGATTGCAAAATTAATATCAGAACTTGTAGAGCAAGGACAGATTTTTGCTTATTGATTTTTGATAATAATTAAGTTTACGCTCCAACTTCCTGGCCAGGAATGACGAGTTGAGTGTGGTATAAATATTCTAGAAATTTGATGCAAGATTTATTAAATTCTCATATCTACATAGATGCAGTGGTGTTGAAAATTGGTTATATTCATACTTAGAGGATCATAGTGGCACATGGACTGATGGAATAGGGATTCTAGTTCTATAATATAGTGATTGTTAATTTCTTGCGAGGACTTATACAACACTGACAGTGCTTTTGTTTGCTCATTTTACATACAAAATGACAAAATCTACAGTTCATGAAGCTGCGTTACCAACTTAGCTCTTGCATGAATGTTTACTATTGGAAAGAATTTAGAATTGTAGTTCTCTCATGCTTTAATAGGTGTTTTTCCATTGAAACGTAATTGATAACTTTATTCTCATAGTTGAACAGCTGCAATGATGACTCTTGTGTTGAAAAAATTTTCAAAATTGTAGCCAGGGTTTATACAGAACTAACTGTGCTTTTTTAAAATAGTTTTACATAAGAAATAGCTCTGCAGTCATGCTGATAGGGCTGGAATGACAACTGATGTGTGGTTTAAATTTTTTTTAAATTCGTAGAAGGATCTATTAAATTCCAGTGGTTGCTTACACTTACTGACTGGTGTTGAATAATGTGTAGGGACTTCATGCAGAGACTTGATCAGCTGGAACTGGTTTCTATTTCTGTGGAATGATTTTTACATTAATACCATGATGTATACAAGACTGATAGTGCTTTCCTAATTGGGTTTTCGTAATGAATTAATTGTATTCATGCAAATCCCGGCCCTGGAACAATTTTTCCCTTGAAATTATTCAAATTATTCTAATTGTATTCATACTTAGAGGGCAGGAAAATCGCTTGAACTGGTGGTGAAAATTGTTTTCCGAATTCAAACAGGATTTATTAGATTCCCATGCTTGCTTACATGTACTGGCGTTCATTAATAATATGGATTCTAGACTTTCATATGAATTGCTAATTTCATGTAGGTCTGACACAAGACTGACAGTGCTTTTGCTATTTGATTTTCACAATAAATTACATTACAGTTTTTCTTATAGTGTAGGATTTATATCTGAGGAGTAGGATAATTTTCTCCAATTTGAAAGTGCCCTAGAGCTAATGACATTGCAATGCTTGTTAGGTTAAGTGGTGTTGAGGAATTTTTGAGGACTTGATACTAACACTTGGTAAACTGCAATACAGGTCTAGTCTTTCATAAGGTCAGGAAGTACACAACACTGACAGTTATTTAGATGATTAGTCTTTGAAACATATTGTAGGCTCATATTTACAGGACAGGAATGACAACTTGTGTATAGTAGTATAAATATTCTCCAAATTGTATTAAGATTTATTATATTCTCATTTGTGTGTAGGTATTGTAGTGTTGTGTTGAAAAATCTTTGACAATATCATAGTGACATATGGACAGATGCAAAAGGGATTCTAATTCTGAATAGTGATTGCTAATTTCTTGCTAGGACTTGCACAACACTGACAGTGCATTTGTTTGGTGATTTTACATAAAATATTACTTAATCTGCAATCCATAAAACTGCTTTACCGACTGACCTATTTCATAAATGTTTAGAATTGGGAACAAAAATTAGAACTATAGGTCTGAAATATTTTGTTAGTTGCTTTTGCTTCGGAAATTAATTGACGACTTTATTCTCACACTTGCAAAGCTGCAATAAAGGACTCTAGTGTTGCATTAAAGTGGAAAAAATTAAGGCCGGCTGTATACAACATTGACTTTGTAATAAGCTATACATGAGAAATGAAAGTAAACTTCTTCCTGTAGGACAGGAATGACAACTGAAATGTAGAATAATGTTTTCCAATTTCATAACAAAATCTGTCAAATTTCCATGCTTGCTTACATTTACTACTGTTCAATAATGTTTGAAGAATTCATACTGATACTGGTACCGGTATTTAGTAAACTGCAATAGTCAGGATTTTGTCTTGTATAATGATTGACAAATTCGTGCCGGGACTTGTACAGCACTGACTGTTTTTAACTTATTGATATTTGATAATAACTTACTTTATGCTCCTACTTACAGAGCAGGAATGACGACTTTTGTGTAGTATAAATATTCTCCACATCTGATACAAGACTTATTGCAAATAGTGTTTTTAACATTTTCGACTACATGTTAGTGACACATGTGGAGTTGCAATAGGGATTCCAGTTCAGTACAATGGTTACTAAATTTTTGCCAGTACTTATATAATGCTGACAGTGCCTTTTTCTACTGATTTACATAAAAATGACTTGATTTACACCTTATAAAGCTGCATTACCGACTGAGCTCGTTCATTAAAGTTTGCAATTGGAAACAAAATTAGAATTGTAGATCTGAAATGCTTGGTTAAGTGTTTTTCCTTTGGAAAGTTGTTTTTGTAGCAACATAGGTATGGCTCTTTATATGGAATTTAATCCATTATAAATGTCATCTCATTTCATAATGAACATTAAAATATGGTAAAACAAACAGAAACACAAAATGAAAAATTGATAAGATACAGATCATCAAATTGGAATATAAACCATAAGAATTAAGTGAAAAATAATTCGTTTTGCTCCTGGCAGTCGAGTAAATAGGTGATAAATTTTCTGGGTTTTCCTGACCTGTGTCAAGTCCTGTACAATGCCAGACTGCTTACAAATGATGCACTCTTCTATCTCATATATTTTTGTTTTAGCAAGGTGTGCAGTTAGGCAGTCGTGTCCCATAGCTAGTCTAATGGCTGCCACTGCTTCCTTCCTTGGTTTACTTTTATTTTTTTCTCCCATATTTCTGTTATTTTCTCCCACTTCTTCTCTTTCGCAAATTGAGGGGATTCTTGTTCCCATGTTGTGAGGGTTTCGCTTGTGATGAATTTTCTGACTGAGTTGATCGTCAGGGGTTGAGTTCTTATGCAGACCTTAATGCCTCTTTTAGCTAACTCATCTGCCTTCGCCTTGCGTTCAATCCCAACATTGGCAGGAATCCACTGGAATGCAATAATTTACTTTAATTTTCTTAGATGTTGTAAATTGTGTTCAATATCCTAAATTCTACGTAGTAGAGTGGGGTTTAGATATTGTTTGAGGATATCACTTGAATGGCAGCCTTAGAGTCTACAAATATAACTGCTTTTTCGAATTTATATCATCTGTAAATTAAGTTTTGTAGAGCTATATGAATGGCTTCTATTTCTCCATCATAATTGTTATGATATCTATCCACTGAAGTGTAGTGTGAGAAAAGTCTACAAAATATTCCAGCGCCTACATCCATGTCTTTTATTTTAGATCCGTCAGTGAATACTCATAACTAGACCTCGGACTTTTATGTCCTAAAAATCTTAAATTAGGTACCTAAAATAGGTTCTATCACAAATCAAAATAGGTTCTAAAATTACAAAAATAGGTGAACAAAGAAGACATTATTTCATTTCCCATTACAAATTAGCCGAAACATTTGACATTATTTTATTGTACATGTCCCTAATTAGAGCCAGAGTAAACAACTAACACCTTTTCTAAGTTTTCCATTGAGAAACTGCATTGCTTCTCAGATAACACCATCTTGTATGCCAAAAATGAGTGTTCCACATAAACTGATGACACCAGAGCATATTTAAATGTTGATATTAGATGCAAGGGAACAGCACATTCATGTTCAGGTGTTTTGCCAGCCAAGATGTCAGCAACTGTGCGGAGAACTGTCAGTCTTGGGTTTTTTTTGAAGCACTGATTTGAGTTTTTCAGAAACTTTTTCACCAACATAACCAGGAACCAAGTTGATTTTTTTTCTGTCACCTCTTCTATCAATCCCAGTTGCGTGTAGACTGGTTTGCCTGAAGACCCTAGAGCATTAATAATGGGGACCAGAAATACATAATGTGATTTAATGAATGCAATATCCCGGGCAATTGTTGGGTCCTGCAGAAGTTTTTTAGCTGAAGTAATGCTCACTGCATCCTCCCCCAGTTTCAAAACAAACTTCTTAATGTCCTCCAAATGCTTGCTGTAATATTCCACAGCCTGTAACCATGTTCCCCATCGGGTAAGAATAGGTTCTGGTGGAAGTGGCACATTGGGAATTTGCTCTCGAAATAATTGAATCCTCGTAGGTGCTGCGATTGTTGTCAAGGCACGACTGGTATACAGAATTACACAGCGTTTCCATATTACCAACTGTAGAAATTGTAAAATGTAAAATTAGGTAAACGTGAAATTAGGTAGTTTTAGGTTGTATAGGACCACCATTTTCGAACATATATTTCCATATTTCGTATATATACAACTTTTCTTTTGTATATATCATGAGGAACAAAATAGGTTTTTACCTAAAATCCGAGGTCTGCTCATAACCATTGATCTTCCGGATATTTTTCATTTAGCATTCTAAGAGAATAGGCTAGCATTTTAACATTGTTAAATATGAGTCAGTCTTTTTAACATTGTCTGGAATAGGTAGATTGATATTGATTGGAATAAAATGTAGTAGGTTTAAAGGTTTAGCAATGGTTTCTATTTCATTTTGAACATTTAATGTTTCCAAGATATTACTGATTTTAGTTATTGGTGTTATTTGAGTTTTAAACCGTTCATTATAGCATAGTGGGTGTATCCAGCTTGTTCTTTGTGAGGCTTCCATCGTGACCAGATTTGCTGCAGCTTACTTTTGAATTCCTTTTGGAAAGTAATTGACGAATTTATTCTCACACTTGCACAGCACCGACAGTTTTTAACTTATTGATATTTGAAAATAACTTATTTTATGCTCCTACTTACAGGGCAGGAATGACGACTTGAGTGTAATAGGATAAATGTTTTTCATATTTGATGCAAGACTTATGCATTTTCATGTCTATGTAGGTGAAGTGATGTTGAAAAATCTTTGATGAGATGTTAGTGAACATGGACAGTTGCAATAGGGACTCCAATACAATGGCCAACACCTTCCTAGGACTTATGCATCCAAATATCTTGGAGTTATTTTCGATAGTAAGTTAACATGGAGCAACTATTTGAAATACATTTCTGAAAAAAGCTCGTAAAAGATTCTCCCTTCTAAAAAGACTAGCAGGAAAGAAATGGGGATGCTCTAGGAATACTTTGAACACTACATACAAAATGTTTATACAGCCAGTGCTGACATACTGCGGAGAAATTTTAATTACTTCGCCTTTCATAAACAAAATAGAATGTGTTCAAAACCAAGCTCTCAGGCTCATTACTGGTGGAATCAAAACAACTCCAATAGATTCTATGAGATTCCTCACTAATATAAACAGTATCAAAATGACGATAGAAGAAAAAGCACTGATTCAATATGAAAAACTTATCAGATTACCAGGAAACAATTGGCATTCATACAGTCCTCTCTGTAGATTGAAAACTCAAAAAAGTTTCATATCCATGGTTCAAGAATTAAAACAGAAAATCAATATCCCGAATTTAAAAGAAAACTTACAAATTAAACCAAACCCTTTAACTCTATTAAATATAGAATATAATCTAAATTTAACAGAAGAAATACTGAAATCAGAAATAAACACTGAAATAATGAAACAATTGTCTTTAGAGACAATTAATATTAGGTACCCTCCACAAAACTGGCTTCATTTATACACCGATGGATCCTTGATCTCCAGAGAACAAGGTGCTGGTGCAGGTGTTACGTACTGTCTCTTCTCATTTTATAGATCTCTTGGATATGGAACAACAAGTTTTGATGGAGAAATCGTTGCAATAAGTGAAAGTCTCAGGAATCTTGTATGGCACATCAATAAATTTAAGAATGCAGTTATATTGAAAGACTTCAAAGCAGCTATTCTATCAATAGTCTCTAAACACACACCTTCATCTCAAACAGCAGAAATAACTAAAATGCTCTCTCAATTAATATCACTCAATAAAAGAATAGTATTCCAATGGATACCATCCCATTGTGGAATCCTGGGAAACGAGAATGCGGATGCATTAGCAAAGAAGGGCAGCACTGCTACTTACAGACCTGTTACTAAATCTACATATTACTCTGTGAAAATATTTATTAAATCTACATACTTAGACTTCAACAAACAAAATTTGATAACACAATCCCAAGGGAAAAAATGGAACTCTCTGCATCGTAATCCACAGTTAATTCCCGATTTACCACGAAAATCGTCTGTAGCTGCATTTAGATTGGCAACAGGCCATGATTGTTTGGCCAAACATCTGCATAGAATTGGAATATATCAGTCCCCTAACTGTCCATTGTGCAACTCAAACCAAGAAATGGATTCGGAACACCTCAAAATCTGTGCTTCAGTGGCTGGTTATGATAATATCTTTGAAAAATATTGGAGTGCAAGAGGTGAAATGACTTTATTGTCAAATGCCTGGCATTAGAAAACAACAATAACAGTTCTGTATAGTGATTGCTAAATTCATGTCAGGACTTATACAACACTGACAGTGCTTTTTTGTGCTGATTTTACATTAAAACGACTTTATCTGTAACTCATAAATCTGCATTACCGACTGAGTCCATTTTTAAAAGTTTGCTATTGAAAAAAATTAGAATTGTACGTTAAAAGTGCTTTGTTACGTGTCTTTGCTTTGCAATAAGGACTCTAGTGATGCATTAATGTGGAATAATTTATACCAGGCTTTATACAAGATTGAGAGTGCTCTTTTAAAGAGATTGAATGAGAAATGAATTTCCACTCCTTCCTATAGTGCGGGAATGACCACTGATATGTAGACTATTTTTTTCCAATATCATAGCAAAATCTATTCGATTCGTATGCTTGCTTGCTTACGTTTACTGGTGTTCAATAAATTTTGACAACTTCATACAGAGAATTGGACAGCAGTAACTTGGTTCCTGTTTTTGTATAATGGATTCTAAATTTGTACCAGGATGTATGCAAGACTGATAGTGCTCTGCTTAGTGGTCTTTCATAACATATTTCATGTACTCGTACATGGAGGGCAGGAAAGAAACCTGTGCCGGTAGTGTAGGATAAAATTATTATCCAAATTTTTTTACAAGATTTATTAGATTCTCATGCTTGCTTAAGGGTACTGGTGTTGAATAATGTTTGACGACTTCATATAGATCATTGGACAGCTGCTATAGGGATTCTAGACTTGCATATGAATTGCTAAATTCATGTCAGGTCTGATACAATACTGACGGTGCTTTTGCTAATTGTTTTTCATAATAAATTGTATTACAGTTCTCTTTATGGGGTAGGGATTACATCAGACGAGTAGAATAATTTTCTCCAAATTGAAAGCAGAGCTAATCACATTGCAATGCTTGTTAAGTTAAGTAGTGTTGAGCAATTTTTGACGACTTCATACTGAGACTTGGTAAAGTGCAAGAGGTGTCTAGTCTTGCATAATGATGGCAAGCCTTATTCAGATCTCATATGTTCTTCAGACTGTCAGATAATATCCTGCGTAATTTGTATAAAATAAACAGAGAAGAAATACCAATCTATATCACTGACACACCCATTGCTAAAACTCCAGTTGTGAAGAAAATTTCTCCATGGATATGGGTGATTCCATAACATAGCATACAAATTCCAGGAAATCATTCGAAAAATGATCCTCCATACATTCTTAAGTTAGATGTCATGGATTTTATCTGCAGCACATATAAGGAACACATGCGAATTTATACAGACGGATATCTAAACCCTGATGATGGGGTATCAGAAGCAAGGTATTATATTCCAAAATATCAGGAAAGTTACTTCGTACCATGTTCATCCTCCTCCAGTCTTGACACTGAATTGCTGACTATTGATGGTGCTCTTCAGTTGTTACTCAAATTTCTGAAAAATCTATTTGTATGCTTACTGACTCCAAGAGGGCTGTATTTAAGATAATAAAATATATACCAAACCTGTATGCACACAGAATTATTCTCATTCAGAGACAACTAAGTAAACTAAAAAAACTCCAAAAGGAAATAAGATTTCAATGGATACCTACCTAGTCATTGTGGAGTACCTGGAAACGAGAAAGTCGATACCGTAACATTGTAAAATAGGCAACATATTTGCAACCGAGACCTCTTCAAGTGAGATCTCTATCCAATGCCTTTGCTTCAGTAAAATCTCATTTTACAAACCTATATACCAACAATTGGCTCTCTTCTGACAAAGGAAAAATTTTACAGTCCGTAGAAAAGAAACCAAATGACCTGGAAATGCACAAAAACTTGCTAGACATGTTCATAGTTTTTTAACAAGATCCAGAACATGTCACATTTTCACACAAGTGTACCTACACCGATTTCACATTTCTGATACTCCTACTTGTCTGTGATGTAATAATCATGATGAAGATCTGGAACACATTCTTCTATACTGTCCATCCATAAACCACAAAAGAAGAAAATTAAAATCATCAGTACCAGTTGCAGAAGACACAGCTCAGCAGTATATTATATTAACTACACCCCAACTCTGGCTACTAGCAACAGGCATCTATAATGAAGACCGATGGAAAAAACCCCTCATTTCTCATGAAAAGAGAGAAGTGAAAAGACAACAGTGGACCTTATGTTGTCAGAAAACATCTGGGTACATTAAGAAGATTGATTGATTGATTGATTGATTGATTGATTGATTGATTGATTGATTGATTGATTGATTGATTGATTGATTGATTGATTGAATGCATAATGATTGCTACATTCATGCCAAGACTTTCACAACACGGACAGTTATTTAGCTTACTGGTTTTTCATAATAACTTATATTAGGCTCATATTTACGGGGCAGGAATGACAACTTGAGTGTAGTACAATATATTCTCCAAATTGCATGCCAGATTTATTACATTCTCATGTGTGTATAGGTGTAGTGGTGTTGAAAAATATTTGACATCATAGCGATACATGGACATATATAATAGGGATTCTAGTTCTGAATAGTGATTGCTAATTTCTTGCCAGGACTTATACAATATTGAGAGTGCTTTTGTTTGCTTATTATACACACAAAATCACAAATTCTACAATTCATGAAGCTGCATTACCGATTTAACTCGTGCATAAATGTTTACAAGAGGGAAGAATTTAAAATTGTAGATCTCTCATGCTTTCTTAGGTGTTTTTGCCTTGGAAAGTAATTGATGACTTTATTGTCATAGTTGGACAGCTGCAATAAGAGCTCTATTGTTGGAAAAATTTTCAAAATCTAAGCCAGGGTTTATATAGCACTGACGGTGCTTTTTTTTTTTTAATAGTCTTACATAAGAAATGACTGTACAGTCATACTAATAGGGCTGGAATGGCAACAGAAGTGTAGATTAATTTCTTTGAAATTCATAGAAATATCTATTAGATTCCCGTGCTTCCTTACATTTACGGGTGTTGAATAATGTTTGGAGACTTCATGCAGAGACTTGGACAGCTGGAACAGGCATTCTATTTGCATGAATAGAATGATTCCTAGATTAATACCATGATGCATAGAAGACTGATAGTGTATTGATAAATGGTGTTTCGTAATGAATTACTTATAATCATACATAGAGGGAGGAAAATTACTTGAACTAGTGGAGAAAATTGTTCTCCAAATTCGTTACAAGATTTATTAGATTCCCCTGCTTGCTTCAGTGTACTGGTTTTAAATAATAATAGAGATTCTACACTTTCATATGAATTGCTAAATTCATGCCATATCTGATACAAGACTGACAGTGCTTTTGCTAATTGTTTTTCATAATGAATTACATTGCCTACAGTTTTTCTTATGGGGTAGGAATTACATCCGAGGAATAGAACAATTTTCTCCAAATTTAATGTTGAGCTAACAGCATTGCAATACCTACTCGTTAGGTTAAGTGTTGTTGAACAATTTTTCAGGACTTGATTCTGACAATTGGTAAACTGCAAAAGGAGTCTAGTCTTTCATAAAGATTGTTAAATTCATGCCGGGACTTGCACAACACTGACAGATATTTAGCTGATTGGTCTTTCATAATAACTTATTTTAGGTTTTATAATAAGAGTGTAGAAATGACAACTTGTGTGTAGTATAAATATTCTCCAAATTGCATGTAGAATTTTTTACAATCTCATTTGTGTATAGGTGTAGTGGTTTTGAAAAATATTTGACGACATCATAGTGACACATGGACAGATGCAATAGGGATTCTAGTCCTGAATAGTGATTGCTAATTTCTTACCAGGACATACAACATTGACGGTTCTTTTGTTTGCTGATTTTACATAAAGTATGACTTAATCTGCAACTCATAAAACTGCTTCACTGACTGAGCTATTTCATAAATGTTTACAATTGTGAAAAACATGGAATTGTAGGTCTGAAATGCTTGGTTAGGTGTTTTTGCTTTGGAAAGTAATTGACGGCTTCATTCTCATAGTTGGACAGCTGCAATAATGACTCTAGTGTCGCATTAAATTGGAAAAAACTAAGCCCGGCTTGATACAGCATTGACAGTGCTCTTTTAAAGAGCTCTACATGTGAAATGAATTTACACTACTTCTTATAGGACAGGAATGACAACTGAAATGTAGAATAATTTTTTCCAATATCATAGCAAAATCTATTATATTCCATGCTTGCTTATCTTGACAGATATTCAAAATTGTTTAACGATTTGATACTAACAAATTGATGAACTGCAATAGTTAGGATCTTCTTGGATAATGATTGCAAAATTAATACTAGAACTTGTAGAACAAGGACAGATTTTTGCTTATTGATTTTTGATAATAACTAAGTTTACGCTGCAACTTCCTGGCCAGGAATGACGAGTTGAATGTGGTATAAATGTTCTACAAATTTGATGCAAGATTTATTAAATTCTCATATCTACATAGATGTAGTGGTGTTGAAAATTAGTTATATTCATACTTAGAGGATCATAGTGGCACATGGACTGATGGAATAGGGATTCTAGTTCTATAATATAGTGATTGTTAATTTCTTGCGAGGACTTATACAACACTGACAGTGCTTTTGTTTGCTCATTTTACATACAAAATGACAAAATCTACAGTTCATGAAGTTGCATTACAGACATAGCTCTTGCATGAATGTTTACTATTGGAAAGAATTTATAATTGTAGTTCTCTCATGCTTTTATAGATGTTTTTCCATTGAAACGTAATTGATAACTTTATTCTCATAGTTGAACAGCTGCAATGATGACTCTTGTGTTGGAAAAATTTTCAAAATTGAAGCCAGGATTTATACAGAACTAACTGTTACACAACACAGAACTGCACGCATTGTATCCTTCACCTGACATAATTAGGAACATTAAATCCAGACGTTTGAGATGGGTAGGGCATGTAGCACGTTTGGGCGAATCCAGAAATGCATATAGAGTGTTAGTTGGGAGGCTGGAGGGAAAAAGACCTTTAGGGAGGCCGAGACGTAGATGGGATGATAATATTAAAATGGATTTGAGGGAGGTGGGATATGATGATAGAGACTGGATTAATCTTGCTCAGGATAGGGATCAATGGCGGGCTTATGTGAGGGCGACAATGAACCTCCGGGTTCCTTAAAAGCCAGTAAGTAAGTAAGTAAGTAAGTAAATAACTGTGCTTTTTTAAAATAGTAAGAAATGACTCTACAATCATATTCATAGGGCTGGAATGACAACTGAAGTGTAGATTAATTTTTTTTGAAATTCGTAGAAAGGTCTGTTAAATTCCCATGGTTGTTTAAATTTACTGGTGTTGAATAATGTGTAGGGACTTCGTGCAGAGACTTGGCCAACTGGAACAGGTTTCTATTTCTGTAGAATGATTTCTACATTAATACCATGATGCATATAAGACTGATAGTGCTTTGCTAAGTGGTTTTCATAATGAATTAATGGTATTCATACTTAGAGGGCAGGAAAATCGCTTGAACTGGTGGTGAAAATTGTTTTCCAAATTAGTTACAAGATTTATTAGATTTCCATGCTTGCTTAAGTGTACTGGTGTTAAATAATAATAGGGATTCTAGACTTTCATATGAATTGCTAAATTCATGTAGCTCTGACACAAGACTGACAGTGCTTTTGCTATTTATTTTTCATAAAAAATTACATTGTACTCTTCCTTATAGGCTAGGAAATAAATCTGACAAGTAGGATAATTTTCTCCAAATTTAAAGTAGAGCTAATAACATTGCAATGCTCGTTAGGTCAAGTGTTGTTAAGCAATTTTTGAAGACTTGATACTGACAATTGGTAAACTGCAAAAGGAGTCTAGTCTTTCATAAGGATTTCTAAATTCATGTCAGGACTTGCACAACACTGACAGTTATTTAGCGGAGTGGTCTTTCATAATAACTTATTTTAGGCTCATATTTCCAGGGCAGGAATGACAACTTGTGTGTAGTATACTTATTCTCCAAATTGCACTAAGATTTTTTACATTCTCATCTGTGTATAGGTGTAGTGGTGTTGAAAAATCTTTGACGATATTATAGTGACACATGGACAGATACAATAGGGATTCTAGTTCTGAATAATGATTGCTAATTTCTTACCCGTACTTACACAACACTGGCAGTGCATTTGTTTGGTGATTTTACATAAAATATTACTTAATCTGCAATCCATGAAACTGCTTTACTGACTTAACTATTTCATAAATGTTTAGAATTAGGAACAAATATTAGAACTATAGGTTTGAAATGCTATGTTAGTTGCTTTTGCTTCGGAAATTAATTGACGACTTTTTTCTCACAGTTACACAGATGCAATAAGGACTCTAGTGTTGCATTAAAGTGGAAAAAATTAAGCCGAGCTTTATACAACTTTGACTTTTTTAAAGACTTTATATGAGGAATTAATGTAAACTTATTGCTATAGGGCAGGAATGACAACTGAAATGCAGAATTTTTTTTCCAATTTCATAGCAAAATCTATTAGAGTCCCATGCTTGCTTACATTTACTGGTGTTCAATAATGTTTGAAGAATTCAAACTGATACCGGTCCTTAGTAAACTGCATTAGTCAGGATTTTGTCTTGTATAATGATTGACAAATTCGTGCCAAGACTTGTACAGCACTGACAATTTTTAACCTACTGATATTTGAAAATAACTTACTTTATGCTCCTACTTACAGGGCAGGAATGACGACTTGAGTGTAATAGGATAAATATTTTTCAAATTTGATGCAAGACTTATGCATTTTCATGTCTGTCTAGGTGAAGTGGCGTTGAAAAATCTTTAACGACTGTTAGTGAACATGGACAGTTGCAATAGGGATTGTAGTTCTGTACAGTGATTGCTAAATTAATGTCAGGACTTATACAACACTGACAGTGCCTTTGTGTGCTGATTTTACATAAAAACGACTTGACCTATAACTCATAAAGCTGCATTACTGACTGAGCCCATTCTTAAAAATTTTGATGTTGAAAAAAATTAGAATTGTATATCAGAAGTGCTTCGTTAGGTGTTTTTGCTTTGGAAAGTAATTGACGACTTTATTCTCACACTTGCATCGCTGCAATAGGAACTCTAGTGTTGCATTAATGTGGAATAAACTGAACCAGGCTTTATGCAACATTGTAAATAGTTTTATATAGAGATCTACATGATAAATGAATTTCCACACCTCTGTATAGGGCAGGAATTACATGTGAGATGTAGAATATTTTTTTCGAATTTCATAGCAAGATCTATTAGATTCCCATGGTTGCTTATGCTTACTGACGACTTCGTACAGAGAATTGGACAGCTGGAACTGGCCTCCTGCTTTTGTATAATGGATTCTAAATTAATACCAGGATGTATACAAGACTGATAGTGGTCTGCCTAATGACCTTTCATAATAAATTTCTTGTACTCATACATAGAAGGCAGGGAAAAGAGATGTAGTATAGGAAAAAATTATTATCCAAATATTTTAGAAGATTTGTTAGATACCAATATTTCTTTTAGTGTACTGGAGTACAATAGTGCTAGACGACTGCCTATAAATAATTGAAGAGTTGCAATGGGGTCCCTTGTCTTGCATAATAATTTATAAATTCATGCCAAGACATACACAACACAGATAGTCATTTGGATTAGTGGTATTGTACGAAAACTTATTTACTTTATTTTAGCGTAAATAAGGTCCTAATTCCATGCATGACTTGTTATCTTCTCATGTTTGTATCGCTGTAGTGGTGTTGAATAATCTATGACGAGTTCATCCTGACACATGGAGAGATGTAATAGGGGCTATAGTTTTACAAAAGTTGTTGGTAAATTCATGCCAGGACTTGTACAACACTGCAGTGGTTTCTTTTTGCTGAATTCACATAAAAAGTAGCTTAATCTTAAAGTTATAAAGATATGTTACCAACTGAGCTCGTTTATAAATATTAACAATTAGATCAATATGGAATTGTAGGCTTACAATACACTTACTTTCTTTTAGGTGTTATTGCTTTGACAAATAATTCACGACTTCATGCTCATACTTGGACAGCTGCAGTAACGACTCTAATGTTGCATACATATTTAAAAATTAAGCCACGTTTTATAAAATACTGACAGTGATTTTTTAAAGTAAATTTACTTGAGAAATTACTTTACACTCAATCTTATAGCGAAGGAATGACAACTGAAATGTAATATACATTCTTTCCTAAATTCATACCTAGTTTATCAGATTACAATAGTCCTCGGTGGATTACTTGTGGCTTAGGTAGACATGCCTGATTGTAGCTGTAGTTCGCTCTTGAAGGGTTAGCTTCTTACTAGTGACATGGAGTGGGTTTGAATCCCACCATTGAACGGTAAGCTGCTAGCTGCTTCTGGAGTGAACTACGGTTGAAATGGGACAGTACCTAGTTTATCAGATTACAATAGACCTCAGTGGATTACTTGTGGCTTAGGTAGACGTGCCGGATTGTAGCTGTAGTTCGCTCTTGAAGGGTTAGCTTCTTACTAGTGACATGGAGTGGGTTTGAATCCCCCCATTGAACGGTAAGCTGGGCTAGCTTCTTCTGGAGCAAACTACGGTTGAAATGGGACAGTACCTTGAAATGGAGAAGGGTCTGGATTAGAAGAGAGTTCGTCTTCTTGTGGTGTTGTTATTTTGAGAAATAATTAAGGACTTCATACGAACACTTGACTTGTGCTCAAGGTTCTGTAGGCCTACAATTGCATAATGATTAGTGAATTCTTAACAGAAATTATAGAACATTGACAGTACTTTCATTTTGAGCTTTGCCACTAAAATTGCCTTTAGCCTAATACTTAAGGAGCTGTATTACCCACTGATGTATTGCATAATTGTGGTATTTTTAATCAGAATTGTAAAACCCACGTCCTTCTTATATAAGTGTGACAGTCCTTTGTTTCTAAAGATTTTATAATATAAATCGCTTTAAGGCGATGGTTATATGGCAGTAATGATGTCTGAAAAGTTAGATAAATGATTAGAAAATTCGTAGGGACGTTATTTTGCATACCGTAGTTGTTGTAGTGTTGAGCATTGTTGTTGTAGTAGTGTTGAATAATGTTTCGACAGCTGCAGTAGGAACTCTACTGTTGAATAATTACTGCCAAATTAATGGCAGGACATACGGAAGCCTTGGAGGAGGAAATTGATGCTGGGACCTCTACATTGGTGAGTGTGAGTACTTTTTTATTTTTTTATAATTTATATTACAATTTGGTTTACACTGATGATTATAGGGCAGTTACGACGTCTCACCTGTTGGATAAATCCTTCCTAAATTTGTAGCAAGATTTATTGCTATTTCCCTGCTTGGCAGGCCAATAGGTTGTAGTGTGGAATATGGTTTGACTACTTGATGTAGAGTGTTGGACAGTTGGAATAGGGACTGTATTGTTGAATGATAATTGCCATTTAATGACAAGACACGTGACAGTGTCAGAGTATCTTTGTGTTGTGCTTTGCATGAAAACTAACAGACATGAAAAGACGTACATGTGAATTACCGACTGAGCTGTAACAAAAATGTTTAGAAATTGGAAAAACTGGAATTGTAGCACTCCTATGCTTGTTGAGGTGTTTTTGTTTCGAATAATGATTGAAGACTTAATACCTATTTTTGGACAGATGTAACAGGGATTGCAATCTTGCATAATGATTTGCTAAAGTAATGATAGGTCTTATAGAAGTCTGACAGTAACTATTACTTCAATTATTTTACATAGCTTTGGCTATAATGTAACTGCTAAAATGCAGTAACAACATGTGAACTCTTGTTAAATATTCTCGACATTCATACGAATTCCAATGCTCATTGCAGTGTTGAATAGATAAGAGAAGATGTTCGTAAGATTGGATAAGATACTTGTATGACAAGATAAGGTACAGTACTAGTAACATTTTTTACTCATGAATATAAGAAATATCATATTTTACTTTCAGAAGGTTAGTGAGAAAGGCGTTGACGGCAAATCAACTCTACAGTATCAATGAGTTTAGTAGTATTATGTTTCAGATACTATTGTTTTAACTCACGTAAATGACACATTTGTACATTTTAACCTGATCTTATACCATTCTTTTTAACACTTATAATCTGGCTTTGTAATTGTCTGGTATTTGTATATTTATTTTGATTTTATTTCAATATCTAGGTATCCATATTATTGTAAGCCATGTATTATATGTTTGTATTTTGACGTTGCCTATGGACTGTATATTTACTGAATGCGATAGTTGTAAGATTATATAAGATGCGATAATTGTAAGATTATATAAGATGCGATAATTGTAAGATTATATAAGATGCGATAGTTGTAAGATTATATAAGATGCGATAGTTGTAAGATTAGATTAGATACGACATGATACTTGTAAGATTAGGTAAGACGCGATAGTCGTAAGATTACGTAAGATGTGATAGTTGTAAGATTATATAAGACGCGATAGTTGTAAGATTAATAAGATGCGATAGTTGTAAGATTAGATTACATACAACATGATAGTTGTAAGTTTAGGTAAGACACGATAGTTGTAAGATTAGGTAAGACGTGATAGCCTTAAGATTACATAAGATAATGGTTGGTTCATTCTATACACTGACATTTGGACAGCTGCATTAGGGGCTGTACTGTTGAATAATTACTGCCAAATTCATGGCAGATCTTATACAGGCTTACAGGACTTTTGTGTTGTGATTTTACATAATGATTGACTTAAAGAACTATACATAGAGCTACATTACCGACTATGTTCTTGCATAAATGTTTAGAAATTGGAAAAATTTGAATTGCAGCGCTGCCATAGTTTTTGGGACAGTATTATTTAGATTAATAGTTGTCGATTTGTTTGCTAAGTTCTTGCTGTTCTTTATTGATCTCTCAGAGAACTTTTGTTTATTGGTTCTAAATTTTAGAAGGCTTTACAATGATAGTTATAGTGGAGTTATGACGACTGAAGTGTTGGAAAATTGTTTTGCAAATTTATAACAAGATTTATTACATTCCCATGCATTGTTTAAGTGTTGTAGTACTTATTCAATAATGATAGACTACTTCATAGTGATAGCTAGGCAGATTCAATAGAGTCTCTACTGTTGAATGATCATTACCAAATTCATGGCGGGGGGTTATGGAAGTCTTAGAGGATGTTTGTCTTGTTCTGTTACATAATAATTGACTTAAATTACAAGAGCTGCCTTACTGACTGACATCTTGTAGAAATATTTAGAGTTTGAAAATTTAGAAATACAGAAGTCTCATGCTTTTGGGTGGTGATGTTTGGCGAAATTGTACAGATACTTGGATAGTTGGAATAGGAAATCTAATCTTGGATAGTGATTTTCTAGATTCATGCCTGGAACCATACCATTTTAAGAGTGCATTTTATAAGTGCTTTTACATAAGAAATGAGTTTACTGTGTTAGTTGTAGGGCGTTAATGAGGACTGGACACCTCGATAAATATTTCTGAAATTCGTAGAAAGATTTACTGCATTATCGTGCTTGTTGTGGTGGTGTTGTTTTGAACAGTAATTATCGACTTTATTCTGTTACTTGGACAGCTGCAATAGGGCTCTGGTCTTGCATAATGATTGCTAAATTCTTGGTGGGACTTAGACAAGTCTGACAGTATTTTTGTTTAATAGTTTTACTTTTGAAATGTCTTTACAGTGATGGTTATAGGGCAGATATTTTGACTGAGCTATTGGATAAAAATTTTCGAAATTTGTAACAAACTCGATTACATTCCTATGCATTCTTTAAGTGTTGTAGTGTGAATAATGATTGATTACGGTAACTGCTGTTGCGTAATCATAGCCAAATTAATGCTAAACCTATGGAAGTTTCAGAGTATCTTTGTGTTGTAGTTTTACATAATAATTGACATAAAATACAAGACACAGAGCTGCATGACCGACTGACGTGTTTAGGACTTTTTTTAAGTGGGTTATTTTACAACACTGTACCAACATCTCAGCTTATTTAGTGTATGAATGAAATAAAGTTAATAATGCCGGTGAAATGAGTCCGTGGTCCAGCACTGATAGTTACCCAACATTTGCTCATTTTGAGCTGGGAGGGAAAACCCTGAAAAAAAAACCTGAACCATCTTGTCCCGACCGGGATTAGGAACTGGGCCACCTGCTGTCGTGGTCAGACGCACTGACCATTACTTCATAGGTTTCAACGACTTGAGGAAATGTTAACATTTTGGAAAATTTATAATTGTAGCACTCCCATGCTTTTTGTGGTGTTGTTGTTTAGAATAATAGCTGAGAACTTGATGTAGATAATTGGGCTGCCGTAATAGGGATTGCAGTATTGCATAATGATTTTGTATATTCATGCAATGACTTGCACAACTGTGAGAGTGGTCTTTATTTCTTTATTTATTTATTTATTTTGTGAATAACTTTAGATTGTTAGTTATAGAGCTGTAAAAACAATTGAACTGTTGGATAAATATTTTGCAAACTCGTAGCAAGATTTACTGCATTCTCATGATCTTTGTTGTCTTGTTTTGAATAGTAATTGTGGACTTGATCCTGATTCTTGGACAGTTGCAATAGAGGTCGGCTCTTGCATAATTATTGCTAGATTCTAGCTGGGACTTAGACATCTCTGACAGTACTTTTGTGTACAGGATTTACATTACAATCTGCTTAACACTGATGGTTATAGGGCAGTAATGTCATCTCAAGTCTTGGGTAAATGTTTTCTAAATTCATGACAGGATTTATTACATTGCCATGCTTGCTTCTGAGTTGTAGTGTTGAATAATGTGCAAGTACTTGATACTGACAATTGGACAGCTGGAATAGGGTCTGTACTGTTGAATAATTATTTTGATTTAATGGCAGATGTTATGGCAGTCTCAGAGTATCTTTTTCTTGTGCTTTATATGAAAATTAACAAACATTATGAGACTTGGAACTGCATTACCCACAGAACTGTAAGAGAAAAGTTAAATTGAGATAATTAGAATTGTAACAACCTCATTGGACCAAATGGAGAAGACACCTTAAATAACAATGGAGGACAATTAAGAGATTGGTGTTCATTTAATAAAATAAAGTTAACAAATACCTTTTTTAGACACAAAGATGTTCACAAATTTACATGGGAGGCAAGAGGTACAAGATCAATTGTTGATTATATATTGGCAGATGAAAAGATGTGGCCACAGATAATCGAAATAAGAATATATAGAGGAATGGAGATTGATAGTGACCACTATTTGGTGAAATCAAAAATAAGGATACCTAAAAAATATATTAAGAAGAAAGCCGCCCAGGTTGGAAATAATGAGACGAGATGGAAAATACAACTGTTAGAAGACCCAAGTATTAGGAGATTGTATCAACATAGGTTGGACGAACAAATAAGAGGAAGAAGTGGAGATGTGAATAAGGATTGGGACAAATTGAAGACGGTAGTAAAAAAATGTAGCCAATGAGGTGTAAGGAATGCAAAGTAAAAGAAAACCAAACAATGAAATTTTGAAATGAGGAGTTGGAAGAGGAAATTAAAGAGAAGAAGAGATTATATAAAAAATGGTTGGGGACCAAAAATATGGAAGACCACATAACGTATAAAAGACAAAGAGCTGTGGTAAGGAAACTGTCAAGACAGAACAAGAGAGAAAGCTGGAATCAATTCGTAAGCAGAATAGAAAGAGATGTTACAGGGGACAAATGCTTTGGTTTCAGAGTATTCAAAAGTTTAAGAGAAGAAGAAAACAATAGAGCTAGAATAAATGTAATAACGAGGAACAATGGATACAATATTATACAGAACTATTATATACGGAGACAGAAGAGAGGGTTATTACACAAAGTTTGAATGAACAGAGTCAGATAACAAGAGAAGAACTAGAGAAAGTTTTGAAGGCAGCCAAAAATAGAAAAACCCCAGGAACCGATAATATTAATATGGAAATATGGAAGTATGGAGGAAAGAAATTAAAAAATAGACTATTTCAGCTTTTTAACCTAATTTGGAGCGAAGGAAGAATCACAGTTGAATGGTGTAATGCCAAAATTATAAATTTATTTAAAAAGGGAAGCAAAAATGAATGTACGAATTATACATAGAGGAATTTCTCTCTTAAACCACGGCATATAAACTATATTAAGCGATTTTAAAGAAAAAACTGTCTTGTATAATAGAGAACCGATTAGGGGAAGAACAGAATGGTTTTAGAAAGGGCAGGTCATGTATTGATGCCATTTTTACTATCAAACAGATGTTAGAGAAAAGAAGTGAATATAATTTAGAAAGCTGTCTCCTGGTTTTAGATTATATTAAGGTGTATGATAGAGTACAATGAGGTAAGCTGTGGAGAATAATGGCGAAAGAGTATAAAGTATCATATAATTTAATTAATGCTATTAAGTCTCTATATTTCAAAACAATTATAACTTTTAAGGATAAAAGTATAGAAATTAATGCAGGATTAAGATAGGGGTGTGGACTATCACCTATCTTGTTTGCGATATATATAAATAAAGTCATAGAAGAATGGAAAGATACATTTAAACCAAAAGGGATAGCTATAAACAATGTACCGTAAATATAACCACAATACTCTTTGCAGATGATCAGATATTATTAGCAGAAAATGAAATGGAACTGCAAAGATCAGTAATTAAATTAAATGAAATAGGGAAAAAATATAATACAATATGAAAATTTCTGATGGAGAAACTAAATCCATGGCAATGATAGGGAAAGAACAAAGAAGAGTTAAAATAGTTATTGATGGAGAAATTATAGAACAAGTTTCAACATTTAAATATTTGGGGTCAAAAGTATCTATTTTGAATACCAAGGTAGATGTGGAAGAGAATATTGAAACATATAATAGATTAAATGGATGCATAAACGCCATTTTAGTAAAAACATGAGGATGGAAATAAAACAAAGACTTCACAATATTTTATCCAAATCAGCGTTGATGTACTCTTGTGAAACGTGGACATTAAGAACCAGAAAAAGGTCAAGATTAGAAGCAGCCCAAATGAGGTTTCTACGATCATTGTTGGGAATTACTAGAATAGATAGGATTAAAAATACTGTAATAAGAGACCAATTAATGGAAGAAAACATTATTGAAGAAATACAGAGGTATCAAAAACGCTGGAAAGAACATGTCCTATGAATGCCCCCTTCAAGGTATCCACGGCAAACCATATCTTATAAATCTTCAGGAAGAAGAAGTATTGGATGACAAAGGAGGAGATGGAGCGAACAGTTTAGTTAGCTTCGGAACAGGTCTAAAGGCCTAAACCTTATGAGGAAGAAGAAGAAGAAGAAGAATTGTAACAATCTGATGCTTTTTGGAGTGTTGTTGTTTTTAATTACTGTTGATGACTTGATAGAGTTGGACAGCTGCAATAGGGAGTCTAATCCTGCATAATGATGTTCAAAATTAATGCCGAGATTTATAGAATTGTGACAGTGACTTTTCTTGTGCTTTTACATAAGAAATGACTTTAATCTGATAATTGCAGGATAGCAATGTCGATCTAACGTTTTGTTAAATATTTCCCAATTTCATAGGATTGTGGTCTTGTTTTGAAAACTAATTGAGGACTTGATTCTTACAGCTAGCATGTTGTAATAGGAAGTGTGGTCATGCATAATGCTTGTGAATTTGATGCTAGGACTTGTAGGACTGTAAAGATACTTGTTTTTTTTTTCTTCTTAAGATTGTACATTATAATTTGCTTTACACTGATGGTTATGTGGCAGTAATGACGTGTCAACTGTTGGTCAAAAGTTTCCAAAATTCATAGGGAGAAATATAACGTTCCTATGCTGGTGTACGAGTTCTAGTATTGAATAATGTTTGATTAATTCATGTTGACACTTGTACAGCTGGAATAGGGACTGTAGTGTTGAATAATTATTGCTATTTCATGCCAGGATTTATGGCAGTGTGAGGGTATCTTTGTCTTGTGCTCTATATGAAAATTGACAAAATGAAAAGACATATGAAGAGTTCGCGGGAAAAAACGATGAATGTCACAGTTTTCTTAAGGTTGATGTCATTATGTAATTCAATTGAACACTGCGAAATTTAATGTTGTTCTTATGAAAAATGGTAAAAGGGAGAATTATCACCACGAATACAATAATCCTTGCCTTTATTTTCTATAGAAACAGCACTACTTCTTGCAGTTATAGACTCAATTAGATCATTATCTAATCCTTAACAGAAATGTGACATTCATCGTTTTTCCCGTGAACTCTTCATATGTGAAATATCGACTGAGCTCTAGCAGAAATGTTTACAAATTCGAAATTTAAGAATTGTAGGATTCCCATGCTTCTTGAGGTTTTGTTGTTTTGAATAATACTCGAGGACTTGATATCAATATTTGGACAGATGTAATAGGGATTGTAGTCTTGCATAATGAATGAATGAATGAATGAAATGAAATGCGCACAATGTGCATAGGATTTTTAGATTAACTTGACACAGTTCGCACACTCACTTGTCGTTGAGTTCGTGGTATCTGTGGTGACACAGATTTTATGGTGAAAACCTTGCACTGCATAATGGGACACTATGTGTCTCAGTTCGTAGTTTGTGTTTGTCCAGTCTCTAGTTGTTATGACGTCCGCCATGTAGAACTCACTCCAAATGGCGTTCTTCTTTCCTCTGAGTACTTGAAGAGCTTTCCCGTATGCTGGGGTCTTCAGCATGCAGAGTTGCATTCTAATATCATCGATGAAGAAGCTTTCCTTCATTAGTTCGTATGTTAGTCTCGAGAGTGTTGTTCCTCCTACTCCTACTCCTACTACTCTTTAAGGATGATTTGACCTGTTAAATTTTTCCCATGTTACTGATGGTTAAGTAGCCCCCTATGATATTTAGTTGGTAGGTTGCTATTTGCGCTATAGGTGACCTTAAGTAAGGTCATTGCCGTTTTTGTTTCTAGTTGTTGCAGATTCTTGATATTGTACATCGATTTTATTGCAGTTGCTGCTATTTCTTGAATGTGGATTCTGTATGATTTTAATGTTGTTTGAAGCATTACTCCTAAGTATTTAAATTTTTGCACTACCTCGAGTGGGTCATTCTGCAGTGTCAGGGTGTATTTTTTTCTTTCTTTGCCACCATTTCTGAAATTCATTTGCTTTGTTTTCTGGTGGTTTATCTGTTTCCCTCGGCCCATCTGACGAGTTTATTTAGGACCTGTTATAGTTCTTCTATGTTGCACGAGCACATAGCCATGTCATCTGCATACATAATCAACGATGCTGTGGTGTCTTTAGTGATTTTTGTTATGTCTGTGATCATGATATTGAAGAGGACTGGACTGATAGGTTCTCCTTCTAGTACTCCATTTGTCTGTACTATTTTCTTGAATATTTGGATGTAATTGTATGTTAGGATGTCTGCGATTATTGTTGTTAAGGCATGTGATTCACCGATCATGTTGCTTAGTTTTCTAATATTAGTGTTTTTCTGTTTATAAGGTCGAAAGCTTTGCTGTAGTCGACGAATACTACATGGTATTTCTTGGCAGGGTATCTTAGGGTATACTCTGCTTGTTCTATTAGGTTGCTTACTTCTTGATGGGTGCTTCTGCCTTTCCTGAATCCAAACTGGCATTTCAGGATATGGTTGTCTACTTTGGCTATTAGTCTGTTAGTTAGTATTTTTGTGAGAACTTTGAGAGCGACATTCTCGAGGGCAATACCTTGGAAAGAGTTCAGATTGTTGGTTTCTCCTTTTCCTTTGAAGAGAATTTTCATTGTCGATGTTCTCCATGGTTCTGGGATTATTCCTAGTTGTAGACATTTGTTGGGTATCTTCAGCGAGAAGTCGCCGGTCAGATGTAGGGAGTCTTTTATGTGTTCCATGTATATGCCGTCAGGTCCCGCTGCTTTCTTGTTTTTGGCTGATGTAATTGTTTCTTCTACTTCTTTCCTGGTTATAGGAGATGGGGGATTGCATCGTTTCTCTCTTCGGTAGTTGATGTGACTTTTCTCTATGCTGGTAATTCAGGATTTCTTTGAAGTGGGGCTGCCATGTGTCCATGGTGATTTCCTTTCCTGCTGTTGGTCTTGATTTCCTGAGTGCGATGTAGGGGTTTTGGTTAGCTTTCACAGCTAGTTTTCTTGTTTGTTCCTCTATGTATTGTGCATTTTTTTCGTTTTTATTAGTTGTTTGTACTGTTTTCTCTGTGTAGCATATTGCGATAGTATATCTTTTTGATTTGCGGTTCTTGCTTGGTGGAGTACTGTCACCGTTTCCTGCCGCTTATGGAAACACTCTCTGTCAAACTAGGGTTGGGCTCTTCTTTCTTTTGTTGAGATGCTGCACTCTTGGAGAATTGATGTATGTAGTTTAGCAGCATTCCCCTAGTTCGTTCTGCTTGGCTAGCCTTGTTATTTTGTCCTGCATTTCCTTTAGTTTTCTGGAGGCTCTGTGTACTTTTAGAATGGAGATTTGTTGAGACTGCTGAATTCTGTTTTTAGTTTCGATTGGTATGTGCTATTTTTATAAGAGCCATTTCTGTTGCCCAAAGTCCATCTTGTTTTACTGTTTGAACTTGTTCTCCTTTGTGGAGTAAAAGATCTATGGTGCTGGTTCCGTTTGGTGCTATATAAGTCTTCAGTTCTGGCTTGTTTATGAGGGTAAACCCTTCTTTCGTTAGCGTGCCCAGAACTATTTCGGATTTGGTGTTTCGCTTATCTATCCTACAGTTTAGATTTCCTGCGAGTATGATTCTCTCTTTTTTCTATTGTTCGTGTGATGGCCTCTGCTATCCTTTCTACTGCGTCTTCTGTGATTGATTGTGGGTTTATATAATTGCCTATTATGGTCACATATTCAACATGGCCTACAAGAAAATGCAACAAAACTATGGAACACGGAAATTAGTGGAGGAATATAAGGAGGAAAGAAGAGCTGAAAAGTCCGACCACAAGAGAAAGAAGAAAGAATGGATTAATGTGGAGTTAGGTAAACTAGAACTTCTGAAGAGTCAAACGATTTCAGAAGATTTTACAAGAACATCAACACGGATAGAAAGCAGTTCAAGCCAAGAATAAGGCTTTGTAGACATGAGGACGGATCTATGATTGGCAATGAGGAAGAAATATTGGAGAGATGGCGAAGACATTTTAATGTCCTGTTGAACGGGAATAACAGTGGAAGAACACCTTACACGGATACGGGCCAGCTAACCCCAGATATAAGGAATAATACTTTAGAATCCTCCCCAATCAACTTAGAGGAAGTAATTATGGTGGTGGAAAAGCTCAAAAACAACAAAGCATCTGGCTCAGATAACATCCCATTCGAATTATTAAAGAATTGAGGTGGTAAACTCTTAGTATGCCTGAAGAACCTGCTTTCCCAAATATGGGAAAAGGAAGTAATCCCTAAGCAGTGGCGCATGGGAATTGTCTGCCCATTACATAAGACAGGAGATCAGTTAGAATATTCCAATTATCGAGGAATAACACTGCTAAACGCTGCTTACAAACTTCTCTCCAACGTCTTATATCATAGACTTTGCCCACATGTAGAAAACAGCTTGGAGATTATCAGTCCGGATTTCGTCCAGGAAAGTCAACTCTTAACCATATTTTTACCCTACGGCAAATTTTAGAAAAAATGAGAGAATTTAATGTTACGACTCATTTACTTTTTATAGATTTTAAATGTGCATACGTCAGCATCAATAGAAAGAAATTATATTGTTCGATGGAAGAATTAAACATTCCATCAAAACTGATCAACATGGTAAAGTTAATGACGGAAAATACAGAGAATAAGGTTAATCTGTCAGGAGCATTTTTAACATATAATGGAGTTCGTGAAGGGGATGCATTGACTTGTCCTCTTTTTAATATTGATTTAGAAAATGTGATTCGAAAGTCTGGAGCACTAGTCAGAATTAATATTTTTTACAAATCAACCTAGGTAATGGCATTTGCGGACGACATAGTCATCATCTGCAGATCCTTAAAATATGTGGAAGAAGCATTTCTTGCTCTTGAAAAATCAAGTAAAGAAATGGGAATGGTTATGAACGAGGGAAAGACCAAGTACATGGTGGCAACCGGTGGAAATTCAGGTGGTAAAGCAGACGGCATACAGATAGAAAATTATAAATTCGAAAGGGTCGACAAATTTAAATACCGGTACCTCGGATCCTTGGTTACAAACGACAGTAACATGTCTAAGGAAATAGAACTTATTTGGGACTAAAGAAATATTTTAAATCGCATGCCCATACACAGAAAACAAAAACCACCTAATACAAAACACTTGTGAGATCAACCCTGATATATGCTTCAGAAACATGGGCCATTTCTAAGAATGACGAGAGAATACTTGAAATTTTTGAAAGGAAGATTCTTCGAAGAATATATGGTCCAGTTTTTGAAAATGGATTATGGAGGAAAAGATGTAATGGGGAATTATAGAACATGTTTAAAGAGCCCAATATAATAAATATAATGAAAACCAATAGATTGAGGTGGGTGGGACATGTAATGAGAATGGATGCATCAGAACCTGGTAAAGGAATTATTCTCACTAACTCTGGAGGTCAAAGGAGACGAGGACGACCACATCAGCGATGGATTGATGGAGTAGAGGAAGATCTTGTAAGATTGGGGGGCTGTTGCACAGGACAGAGACAGACAGCAACACCTACTGAGGGAAGCCAGGGCTCATAACAGGCTGTAGTGCCGATGATGATGATGATGATGATGATGATGATAGTCACATCTTCGGTTTTTAAAGATTTTTCTAATTTTTCCTAATTTTGGCTTGAGGAAGATTGATACTCCATTGGCTGACCTTCCTGCTATGGGTTAGGCGAAAGCGTATATTCCGCAGTGTCCTTGAATGTTGTTTTCTTCTGTTAAGAAGATTTCTGTAAGAATGATTGCATCATATGCTGCTATTGATTCTAGTGGTACGAGTGACATTGCGTTGCATAAGCCTTCGATGTTCCAAAGCAATAGCTTTATGTGTCTAGGCGAGTTCAACTCTCGGTTGTTTTTTGGAAAGCGGAATCGTCTGACTATCACTCCTTGTGGCCAGAAGTCTGACGGCTCTGTCTCGTCGATGTAGTTAAGCCTACTTTGAAGACTTTCTTGTCTCCTAAGTTATGCAATTCTTCACATGTGATGTTTCGTTGGATATAATTTCTTTCCAAGTACTTAGCCACTGTTTCTGGGGTTGTACTTTTCTTCAGTCTCCAAATGTATAGCCACGCCATTTTCTCAGCTGCTTGGAGGCCGTCACTATCATTTCTTGCATAATGATTTGCTAATTTGATGCTAGGTCTTATACAAGTGTGAGAGTGATTTGTTTAGTTCTTTTACATAAAAAAATTAGTTTACCCAGATAGTTATAGGGCAGTAATGAGGAATGAAAATTTGACATAAATGTTTTCCAAATTCGTGGAAAGATTAAAAAAATTATATTGTCATGCTTCTTGAGGTCTTTTTGTTTTCAATAGTAATTGATGATTTTATTCAGACACTTGAACTGCTGCAATAGGGACTATGGTGTTGCATAATGACTGCTAAATTGGTGCAGGGACCAGTACTAGTGTGACAATAATTATTATAATGATTTTACATACCTAATAATAATAATAATAATAATAATAATAATAATAATAATAATAATAATAATAACACTGGTCAACAATGATTTTGTTAAATAAATAATTTCGGGTGTTTCTTATGTATTGACATCTGCTGATTTCAAAAATGAAGTCAGAAATTTTCCATCACCCACAATTTTTTTTTAATTTGAAAATAAATTTGCTCTTGTTTATTAACATTTGTGGTATATAACATGCTGATTAGAAGGCGTATTTTACATTTATATTTCATTAAATTGTGTCGACAATTCAGTTGTAACGTTTGGTATTGTTGCATGTGAATTCACGAATAACAACAATGACATTTCCTTCACAAAACTGTGATTGTAAGGTAAATTTCCCAGATGAGTAGAAGCTTTCTTTAAAGAAAGAAGCTAATCCTGTGCTCTCTTCCGTTGTCAATTGAATTGTGATAGAAGTGTATAATACTGTACCTAATAGTGCATAGTAAGGAATAATGTATAAGTGTATAGTGTATAAGAAGCATGTCTTGAAAGTGTGTTATTGACAGAAACATCTTCTGTTAAGTGTGTGGTGAGCTCACTTTAAAATCGCAGAGGCCAAATATTACTCTTCTAGTTAGAAGAGCTTATGTCTGTTATTTTAACAACAAAATAGATCAGAACAAGACATGGGCCCTGGAAATCTGTTGTGCTAAATGTGTAACACTATTAACTGGCTGGTTAAAAGGATCCCGTCATATGCCGTTTGCAGTCCCTATGATATGGCGCGAACCTAAGGATCATTTGACAGACTGCTACTTCTGTTGACAAGTATATCTGGAATAAGTTCGAAGTCCAGACACTGTTAAATATCAATATTTAGTTTCTGCAATTCGGCCGGTGCTTGATGGGCCAGGACTTCCCATACCAACTCCACCAGATGATATAACATTGTCTGAAGTAATTCAAAGGGTTCCTGATGTTCAGAATGAATTACAAAATGATCCAGATTTTGTGAAAGTTGATACTATAAATGAACCTCACTTTTTAACACAGGAGGATTTCAATGATTTGGTTCGGGATCTAGGTTTAAGTAAAAGCAAGGCAGAATTTCTCGCCTCAAGATTGAAAGGCTGGAAGCTGCTGCACTGTAACACCAAATAAGTTTCTTTCGTCAAAGCCAAAAGGAATTTGAGCATTTGTTTTCTAAAAGGAGGACCTAGTTTTCTGCAATGATGCTGAGAATTTGTTCGAGTCACTGGGTGTTGAGCATAAACCTGAGGATTGGCGTTTGTTCATAGACTCCTCGAAAACAAGTTTGAAAGGAGCATTACTACATAATGGAAACAAATATCCATTCCTTTAGCTCATGCAGTTGGTATGAAGAAAAATTATGAGAATATGAAGCTCTTACTATCCACTATCAAGTGTGACAATTTTTCTTGGCAGATATGTGGGGATTTGACTCACTTGGGTTACAGCTTGGCTATACTAAATCTTGCTGCTTCTTGTGCAAGTAGGTTAGCAGAGATAAAAGTAATCATTATGTAAAAAAAAAAAAATAACTGGCCAAAGAGAGAGTCACTTTAATCCAGGACAAGATAATGTTCTTCACCAACCACTTACTTATAAGTTCTGAAAAAATGTTATTGCCTCCACTGCATATCAAACTAGGCTTGATTAAGAATTTTGTGAAAGCAATGGATTGTGATGGCAGTGCATTTCTCTTCCTGAAGAATAAGTTCCCAAGAATCAGCGAAGCTAAACTAAAAGGAATATTTGTTGACCTCAAAAAAGGGAACTGATGAAAGATACGCAATTTGAAAACCAGTTAAATATGCAAGAAGCAGCTGCATAGTTGTATTTCAAAAATGTTGTCACGAACTTTTTAGGAAACTTCAGATCTGAGAAGTACAGAGAACTTGTCAGTAAGATGATTGAGAACTACAAGATCATGGGATGTGATATGCCTTAAAAATACACTTTCTGCATTCCATCCCGATGTCTTTCCTGAAAACCTAGGGCTGTGAGCGATGAACACAGGGAGCATTTCCACCAGGACATCGTGGAAATGGAAAGGCGCTACCAGAGTAAATGATGTCCAATTATGTTGGCAGACTATTGTTGGCTACTGAAGAGAGATTTTCCTCAAGCAAAGTACAGCCAAAAATATGCTTCACATACATTTTAGGTCAATAAATGTAATTCCAGCTAAGATACCGTAATACTATAATATATAGATACAAAAAATGTTTTTCATGAGATTACTCTAAAACTCTGAGTAATAGAAAAGTTCTGTAAAAAGATTTGAAATCAGCACAAAAAAGTCACTTACATTCACCCATTCTTTCCCATTTAACGGCAGATAAAAGTTTAATTTTGTTGACTAATAATAATAATAATAATAATAATAATAATAATATAATAATAATAATAATATAATAATAATAATAATAATATAATAATAATAATAATAATAATATAATATAATAATAATAATAATAATAATAATAATAATAATAATAATAATAATAATAATATAATAATAATAGCTTTAATGTGACTGTTCAAGTGCAGTAATGACGTGTGAAGTTTTACATAAATGTTTTCTAAATTAAAAGGAAAACTTATTAGTATTATTCTTGTTTATGCGCTATAGTGTTAAATAATTTTCGACTGCTTGTTACTGACATTTGGACAGCTGAAGTAGGGACTGTATTGTTGAATACCGTAATACTGTTGCCAAATTCGTGGCAGAACTTGTGCAAGGCTTAGAGGAACTTCATGTTGTGATTTTACATAAGAACTGACTGAAACTAGTAGACGTAGAGCTGCATTACTGACTGTGCTTTTTGTATAAATTTTTACAAATTGGAAAATTTTGAAACTTAGCACTCTCATGCTTCTTGGGGTTTTGTTGTTTTGAATGATTTTTGAGTACCTGATACTGCACTTGGACAGCTGGAATAGAGACTCTACTGTTGAATATTTATGTCCAAATTCATGCCAGGACTTATGCAAGTGTCTAAGTAATTTTGTCTTTTGCTTTTACATAATAATTGACTTAAGGGTGTCTGGAAAGGTCCTATCTTACCAATGTTAAAAATACATGCCTACATATAATTTTCTTTTTCTGAGAGACTGTTAGGCCTACAATCTTGGAAAAAGTATGAGTTGTATTATGTATTATTATGTACCGTTCTGATTACTTGAACACAGGAATTTAAAAAAAATATATATTGATTATTTCGAAAATTGAAAATTGCTTTTCAAAAAATGAAAATTTTTACATTTTTCAATGCTTGTAAGACCCTAACTTGTTTAAAATGTAAAAAATAAGAAAAAATCCTCATATTAAAATATGTTGACGGAGACAGTAATTGTATCCTTTGATAGTTTGTGCCAATTCAGACAAATAGATTCCGAGAAAAATAAAATTTTATATGAAAAATGTACAATTTGTGGAAAACAGGCTTGAAAGTTTGTCAATGCATTCAAGCAGCAAATTATGGGTTGTCAGCGTCTTCCTGATCTTCATCTTGCAGTTTTCTTTGTGCTGCTCTTGTATGTTGTGTTGCCCTTGATTGAATGTCCCTTACAGCTTTTGCTGAAGCTCTCAGTCTCTCCTTGTTCATAATAAGTAGAGATTATAATGTGAAAAAAAAAAGCCAACATTTTTTTTATAGCAAGGTTTATTACATTCCCGTGCTTGTTTATGTGTTGCAATGTTGAATAATGTTTGAGATTGTCATACTGACACTTGGGCACCTGCAATAGGGAGTGTAGTGTTGAATAGTGATTCAGTAATTCATAGCAAGACTTATGCAAGCCTTAGAGGACTTTTGTGTTGTGATTTTACATATTAGTTGATTTAAGGATGTAAACATAGAGCTGCATTACCGACTGAGCTCTTGGATGAATTAACAAATTGGAAAAACTGGAATTGTAGCACTCCAGTAGTTTTGGGATAGTACCTGTATTGTTTTGATTAATATTTGACGACTTGATACAGATACTTGGACAGCTGCAATAGGAATTCTGTTCTTGCATAATGTGACTTTCTAAATACATGGCAGGTCTTATCAATGACTTTAGTCTGTAAATTATATAGCAGTAATGACAAGTGAACTGTTTTGTAAAATATTTTCCAAATTCCTAGCAATATTTACTGTACTGCCATGGTTGTTGTGGCGTTGTTGTTTTCAATAAACTTGCCGAATTGATTGTGATACTTTGACAGGTGGAATAGGGCTCTGTTCTGCATAATGTTTGCTAAATTCTTGTTGAGACTTACTGAACTCTGACAATACTTTTGTTTAATGATTTTAAATTTTAAAGGGCTTCACAGTGATGGTTATAGTGGAGTAATGACGACTGAACTGCTGGAAAATTATTTTGCAAATATATAAGAATACGTATTACATCCCCATGGGTTCATTATTGTAGTGTGGAATAATGATTGACTACTTGATACTACGAGGGGGATCCAGGAAATAACGACCGCTTTGTTGTAATAATTAAAAATATATATATTTATTTGAAAAAACAAAGTCTGTTACATAACTGAAGCTTCCTTTACTTCTCTACATAATCACCACCTACATTTAAACATTTGTCGTATCTGTTCACTAGCTTTAGAATTCCCGTGTTATACTCCTCTGCCGCCAGTTCATTAAGCCAGGTGTTCACTGTCTTCTTCAACTCTTCATCACTTCCAAAACGCGTACCACCCAGAAAGTCTTTCAGCTTAGTGAAAAGGAGAAATTCGCTAGGAGCAAGGTCTGGACTATAGGGCGGATGATCAAAGATTTCCCAACTGAATTGATCCAGCAATTCTCGAGTTGAAGCAGCAGTGTGAGGGCGGCACAGATTTTGTGGTAGCCAAGATGTTGCGACACAATTTCACCAAGCAAAGAACGAGAAATGCCAGGAAAGGCAATATGCAATTCGTCGAGTGATGTGCGCCTGTCTTGCAAGATTCTGTCTTTCACTTTAGTCTTCAGGTCTTCTGTGATGAGTGATGGGCATCCGGGTCGAGTTTCATCGTGGACATTTGTTCGCCCATTGTTGAACATTTCGCACCATTTTCTCACATTTCTTTCATTCATTACAGTATCACCATACACTTCTTTCAATTGCCGGTAAATTTCTGCAGGTTTCAAATGTCGGGCATTCAAAAATCGAATCACACTCCTCACCTCACAGTCGGCGGGATTACCAATCACGTCGTTCATTTTGAAGTAACACAAAATGCACAATGGCGACTTGTTGCAACCGGTACTCACAACATTATGAGAACACATGTTAAGGAAGCCAGTTGACCTTCAAACAAGGAAGGGGAGTCAGCTGCGCGGCGGGTATGCGCGAACGGTCGTTATTTCCTGGATCCCCCTCGTAATAGCTGGACAGCTTCAATAGAGTCTCTACTGTTGAATAATCATTGCCAAATTCATGCAAGTCTCAGTGTATGTTCGTCTTCTACTTTTACATAATAATTGACTTAAATTACAAGACAGAGTTGCAATACCGACTGACTTCTTGCAGAAATATTAGCAATTGCAAAATTTAGAATTATAGTAGCCTACTGTCATTCTTTTTGCGGTGTTGTTGTTTTGAACAATATTTGGTGTAATGATACAGAAACTTGACAGTTGCAATACGGACTGCAGTCTTGGTTAGAGATTTTCTGAATTCATGCCTAGATGTATAGCATTGCAAGAGTGGTTTTGATAAGTTCTTTTACAAAATAAATTATTTTATTCTGTTACCCATTGGGCAATAATGTGGACTGAACTGCAGGATAAATAGTTTCCAAATTCATAGCTAGATTTACTACATTCCTGTGCTTGTGGCGTTGTTGTTATGAATAATAATTGTCAACTTGATTGTGATACTTGGAGAAATGTTATATGGCTCTGGTGTTGCATAATGATTGCAAAATTCTTGATGGAACTGTCCACACCTGTGGAGTAATGATCAGCGCATCTGGCCGCAAAACCAGGTGGCCTGGGTTCGAATCCCGGTCGGGGAAAGTTACCTATTGAGGTTTTTTTTCCGGGGTTTTCCCTCAAACCCAATACAACCAAATGCTGGGTAACTTTCGGTGCTGGACCCCGGACTCATTTCACCGGCATTATCACTTCATTTCATTCAGACGCTAAATAACCTAGACGTTGATACAGCGTCGTAAAATAACCCAATAAAATAAAATAAAAAAAATTGGTGGAACTTGAAGTATTTTAATTTTTTAGTTTTTAACTGTGTTTATAGGGCAGGAATGTCGGCTGAGATATTGGATAAAATTTTTGGAACTTTATAAGATGGTTGATTACATTCGATTGCATTCTTTAGGTGTTGTAGTGTTGAATAAAGGTTGATTACATCATAGTGAGAAGTGGACAGCTGCAATAGGAATATACTGTTGAATATCATTGTCAAACTTGATGCGGGACCTATGCAAGTCTGAGAGTACTTTTTCCTTGTGCTTTACATGAAAATAACGAAAATTATAGCAGATAAAAGAATAGTTTACAAATCGGAAAAATTAGAATTGTAGGAATTCCATGCTTTTTGGTTTTTTGTTATTTTGAATTACAGTTGACGACTTGATGTAGAGAGTTGACTGTTGTGTTGCATAATGGTTGCTAAATTGATGCAGAGACCAGTACAAGTGTGATAGTAATTGATGCAATTATTTTACATACCTAATAATTGGCTTTAATGTGACTTGAAGTGCATCATGACGTGGTGTGAAGTGTTGTTAAATATTTTGAAAAATTCATAGGAAGATGAATGAAATTGCAATGCTTGTTATAGGGTTCAATAGATGGATAGATAGATAATATTTGACCCATACATTATACTGACACTTGGGCAGATGCAGTAGGGACTGTACTGTTGAATAATTAACGCCAAATTCATGGCAGGACTTGTGGAAGGCTTAGAGGACTTTTGTGTTGTGATTTTACACAATGATTGACTTAGGAACTATACATAGAGCTGCATGACTGACTGTGTTGTTGCATAAATGTTTACAAATGCAAAAATTGGAATTGTAGCACTGTCATAGTTTTTGGGGTGGTATTGTTCAGATTAATGGATGACGACTTGAGACAGATACCGGTACTTGAACAGATGCAATAGAGATTCTAGTATAGGATATTATTTTTTTGTGACACATGTCAGGTCTCATACCACTTTGAGAGTCTTTCTATTTTACATAATTAATGACTTTACGCTGTTACCAGTACTTACATAGCATTAATGATGAGTGAACTGTTGTATAAATATTTTCCAAATTCGTAGAATTACCAGTACTTACTGTATTTCCAAGGTTATTGTAGTGGCCTCATTTTGAATAAGGTTTCAACTTGATTCTAATGCTTGGACAATTGCAATGGGATTGTGATCTTGCATAATGTTTGCTAAATTATTGTTGGGCTTTATTGATCTGTTACAAAAGTTTTTTTTCATGGCTTTAAATTTCAAAAGGGTTTACAGAGATGGTTATAGTGCAGTAATGACGACTGAACTGTTGGAAAATTATTTCGCAAATATATAACAAGATATATTACATTCCCATACATTTCTTAAGTGTTGTAGTGTTGAATAATGGTAGACTACTTCATACTGAGAGCTTCAATAGAGTCTCTACTGTTGAATAATCATTGCCAAATGAATGCCGGGCATTATGCAAGTCTTAGAGTTTGTCTTGTAGTTTTACATAATAATTGATATAAATTAGAAGACATAGAGCTGCATTACCGACTGAGCTTTTGCAGAAAAATTTAGAATTGTAGCACTTTCGTGCTTTTTGGGGCATTGTTGTTTTGAATAATATTTGATGAAATCATACAGATATTTGGTCAGTTGCAATAGGGACTTTAGTTTTGCTTAGTGATTTTTTTTTTAATTCGCAGGTAAACATATAACTTTCTAAAAGTGCTTTTGATAAGTGTCATTAAGAATATTAATCCGTGCTGAACTTTGGTCAACCAGGTTCACTAACTGGTTTTACATAATAAACTACTTTAGTCTGTTTATTATAGGGCAGTAATGAGGGCTGAACTGCGGGATAAATATTTTCAAAATCGTAACTAGATTTTCTGCATTCCATGCTTGTTGTGTTGTTGTTTTGAAAATTAATTGTCTACTTCATTCTGATACGTGGAGAGCTGCAATTGGGCTGTTGTCTTGCATAATGATTAGTAAATTCTTGATGGACTTGTACAATTGACAGTATTTGTTTTACGTGTTTTACTCTTTGTAATGATGATTAATCTTATAGGGCAGAAATGTTGACTGAGATGTTGGATAAAAATGTTCGATATTTATAACAAGATTTATTACATTTGCATGCATTCTTTAACTGCTGTAGTGTTGAATAATCATTGATTACTTCATAGTGAGCACTAGGCACTGCAATAGGTATCTATTGTTGAACAATGATTGCAAAATTTGACGGCAGACCTATGGAAGTCTCGTAGTATTTTTGTCTTGTAGTTTTACATTATAATTGACTTAAATGACAAGCATAAAGCTGCATTACCGACTGAGGTATTAGTGAAATATTTAGACATTGGAAAATTTATAATTGTAGCACTACCATGCTTTTTGGGGCGTTGTTGTTTTGAATAAACGTGTATAACTTGATGCAGATACTAGGGTAGTGCATTAAGGATTATAATGTTACATAATGATTTTCAAAATATATGTCGAGACTTGCATAGCTCTGAGAGTGCAAGATTTATTATATTCACTGCTTGATTGTGAGTTGTAATGTTGGATAATGTTTGAGTACTTAATAGTGACAATTGTACAGCTGGAATATGGTCTGTACTGTTGAATAATTATTTAGATTTAATCCCAGGAGTTATGGCAGTTCAGAGTATATTTTTCTTGTGCTTTAGTTGAAAATGAAGGAAAATTATAAGACATGGAACGGCATTACACACTGAGCTGTAAAAGAAAAGTTTAGAAAATCGAAACTTAGAATTGTAGCAATGCCATGTTTTTCGGGGTGTTGCGACTTTGAATAATTACAGTTGACTACTTGACATTGAGAGTTGGAAGTTAGTTATGCATAATGATGTTGCAAATTGATTCCAGAACTAACAGAATTATGACAGTGGCCTTCTAGTGCTGGAATGTGCTAATTGCAAGGTCATGATGACGACTGCAGTTTTGAATAAATATTTTCCAAATTCATAGGAAAAATTGTTAGTATTGAAAACAACAAGACCACAAGAAACTTGAGAATCTAATTGAGGACTTGATTGTGATAGGTTTACAGCTGCAATAGGAACGATTATGGTCTTGAATGATTGCTAATTCGATGTTAGAATTTGTACAACTGTACAGTATCATACGTGTTTTGTTTGTGAAAGAATACCCATTATAATTTGCTTTACAGTGATAGTTATATGTCAGTAATTACGTCTGAATTGTTGCATGAATGTTTCCAAAATTCGTAGCAAGAAATATTGCATTTCAATGCTTGCCTATAAGTTCTAGTTTTGAATAATATATGAGCAATTAATATTGATACTTGGGTACGGTACATGGAATAGGGACTGTACTATTGCAGAATTATTGGTAAACGTATTATGTGTCATTCACGTGTTAAATTTTATATTTTATTGTTGACATGTTTCGGCCTCCTATTGGCCATCTTCAGAACTGGTTGTTGCTGGTCTTGGTGCCTTTTGTTTCGTTTCCTGTGGCGGTGTGTTTGTGTAGTGTATTGTGGGGTCAAAGAATGTGTGTGTTCTGAAATTGTGTTGTGTGTTGAGAATTCCTTTTGGATGTGTTTCTGTGTATGTGTATATTTTGTATTGTTCTAGTGTGTTTAGTTTCTGGCGTTTTGGTTGAATGTGTCGTCTGTGTAGGTGTGGTTAGCATTTGTGATGTGTTCTGCATAATATAAAATTTAACACGTGAAAGACACATAATACGTTTTCTGAAGTGATATAGTGTTAAACGTTGCGTAATCAGGATGTAGAATTAATTACGAGCTTTGTACTAGTAGTCTCAGAGTACCTTTGACTTGCGCTTTACATGAAAGTTGGCAAGGAATTGAAATATGTAGAGGTTTATTGCCAATCGATCTGTAAGAGAAATGTTGAGAAAAAGGAAAAATTAGAATTTTAATACAGGTACTGTGATGATTTTTGGGTTTTGTTGTTCTGAATAAATTGTTAAGATTTTATAGAGAGGCTTGGGCAGCTGCTATAGGGGCTCTAGGCTTTCAGAGTGATTTTCTAAATTGATGTCAGGATTATACCTGTAATGTTACAATGGTTTTAATAGGAGTTTTACATAATAACTTTAATTTTGTTATTAGATGGCAGTAACTACTGGATAAATATTTTCCAAATTCATAGGGAAAATTGTTAGATTGTCATGGTTCTTGAGTTGTTGATTTTAATACTAATTGATGACTTGATTGTGAGAGCTGGAGGGCTGCAATAGGGAGGCTGGTGTTGTATAATCATTGCTAAATTGATGCTGGGGCTTGTACAGCTGTCAAAAAAAAAAAGTGGCCGCACTCGTGAACAGCGAATATTTTCAAAGTCCACTTCGGGTCGCGGCGATGTTACACGATGCATGTGCTTGTACAAGCAGTTCCGGAACTATGAAAGTGTTCCATATCTGCTCCTTGCAGACCAGCGGTAGAGTGCTTGTTTAATGATTCAAAGGTTCTGGGTTCGCGCCTTCTTCAAGTTTTCATTTTATTTTTTAATCGTTCTTTAGCGATGTAAATGATATTCAAATTATCATTTATATCCAGTTATCGTTCTTGATGGATATCACGTTATTTATATTTTGTTATCGTTCTTTAGAGATATGAATAAAATTCAAGTCATCATTTGTATTCTGTTATCGTTTTATAACGATATGAATAATAATTATTACTATTGTAGCTACAGTATCTCCAATGGGGGTTAGCCCTATTTTACATATGTATGTTAGGGCTATAGTTTTATACACAAAAAAGATAAGCATGAAGAAAAATGGAAAAGAAAATTAAATTAGCTTACGCGATGTAAACAAAACATAAACAATCTGTAAATTAGGCATTGCGATTGCAAAACAAATATCAGTTATCAATTTGAAACATACAAAAACATTAACAACACACATACGTAACACTTCTATAACACAAATATGCAGCTTCCCGTACCATACATCATAAATTAATACACAATAGTCATACAAACACAATCAGACTATAATTACGACATTGCGACGACATCAAGCATCCCATAACTGACTCACATACATAACAAATCAAGCATCCGTTGCAACACATACACTTCAACATAGTAACCACACTTTTAAAAGTTACAAATTTGGCTCCAAGAATAATAAATAGGACACTGTTACTAATTACTATTCTTCTACAATTTCTTAAATACAAATGTAATAAATCTGTAAAATTCCGATATGAATAATATTCACGTTTTTTATATTGTTATTGTTCTTTAGCGATATAAATAATATTCAAGTTATTTATATTGTTATTGTTCTTTCGCAATATAAATAATCTGTATTTTATGTAGGTAATTATTATAACACAAATAACTATCTTTCTTTGTAAAATAGGTTATTTTATTTAGATAATTAAATATGTATTATATAATATCTTATATTAATTAAACAAACCGATATTTATCATTTATATTGTATTATCGTTCTTTAGTGATACTGTATAAATAATATTCAAGTTATTTATATTGTAATCGTTCTTTAGCGATATAAATAACATAAATTTAATATTAGGTTTGGAAAAATCCAGTTGCATAATATTGCTATTAATTTTTCTTTTTGTATTATTACATTATACTATCTTGAACCACAATAAAATGAAAAGGAGTAACGAGGAATTGAACCTGAGACGTTGACATCTAAATTCCGACGTTCGTCCGCTGAGCTACGAGGGTAAAAGTGTGGAAACATTTTCGGAAAAATTGGCCCAATCACACTCTAAGATTTTCTGATGATTCGTAGAAGCTAGTCCAGGATGCGGGGGGCAAAGGCTAATTGAGATTTCTCGATCTCTGATAGGGTCAAACATCCTGATAGAATTAATATTTAGCCCTTGCCGTGACTTTCGGTAAAGTCCGGAGGGCCCAATTAGTCAAATCCACTCTCCTCATCTCCACGCTTGGGCCCCCTGGAATTTAATAAGATGCGAAAGAGATAGTGGTGTGCGGAAAGCAACGGGATGTTACCGCGTTTAGGCCTATCCTTCCCAAGAAAAACTGCAAACATGAACAAAGGAAGCTTTAAATAGAAGAAGAAGGATCTTCTGCGGACCTCTGGAAAAAGAAGTAAGGAAGAGACTAGTGAAGTGCTTTGTGTGGAGTGTGGCATTGTATGGGGAAGGAACATGGACATTACGACGAAATGAAGAGAAACGAATTGAAGCATTTGAAATGTGGATGTGGAGAAGAACGGTGCGTGTGAAGTGGACAGATAGAATAAGAAATAAAATTGTGTTTGAAAAAGTGAGTGAAGAAAGAATGATGCTGAAACTGATTAGAAAGATAAAAAGTAACTGGTTGGGTCTCTGGTTGAAAAGAATAATAGACGACATTAGGATATGTGGATCATATGCGGAGACTAAGAGGAAGGCAGAAAATAGGAAAGATTGGAGATTGCTGGGTTTGCAATGAAAGACCTGCCCATGGACAGAACACTTATGTATGTATGTTCAGAATGCCTGGAATATCGTGTCTAAAAACAGTCACTATTTGCAAAGACTAGTCAATTCCATGCCCACTCGACTGCAAGATGATCGAGATAAGAGGAAGATAGACTAAATATTGAATTGTGCCTTTTTGTTTTATTTTTTGAACGCTCAATTGTTTGAATGTTTTAAGGCCGACGCCAGTAAATTTGTTTTGTTTATGCCACGAAAGATATTTTATTGAGAATAAAATCTTTTTTCTTTCCATTTGCAGCCACAATATCATAATGATAATGATAAAGTCATGGCATAATACATTAATGAACCTGATGTTAATTACTAAAATAATCGTAAAAGAGAAAGGCGCCATTATGTATAGTTTGTCTCTCTCAAAAACAGAACAAAAAAGAACATAAAAAGCACGTGGTTGTAGTCGAACGCAGGACCTCATGAATAAGAGGCCTGAACGCTACCATTATGCTATCGATAACACACAGAATACTTCAATTATAACTGTAGATATCAGGCAACGTGGTCCAACAACATGTAACATCGCCTGTCTCCGAGTTGTAGCGAAGATACCCGAAGGGAACTTTGTTCCAGGAGAGTGGCCACTTTTTCTTTTGACAGCTGTACAACTATGACAGTGCATGTTTTTAACAATTGACATAATTTAGTTTACTCTGATGGTCATAGAGCAGTAATGACGTCTCAACTGTTGGATAAATGTTTCCAAAATTCATAGGGAGGTTTATTACGTTGCCATGCTTATTTATGAGTTATAGTTTGGAATAATATTTGAGTACTTTGTACTGACAACTGGAGAGTTGGAATGGCATGTGTTCTGTTGATATAATACCAGGAGTTATTGTGGTGTCAGAGTACGTTCTTCTTGTGGCTTACATGAAAATGAAGGAAAAATATAAAACGTGGAATTCCATTACTCACAGAACTGTAAGAGAAAAGTTTACAATTTGGAGAAATTAGAATTGTAGCAATCGGATGCTTTTTGAGGTGTTGCTATTTTGAATTATTGTTGACGACTTGTTACAGAGAGGTAGACAGCTGCAGTAGGGATTGTAGTGTTGAATAATTATTGCGAAATTAATGCAGAAGTTATGCAAGGCTTAGAGGAGTTTTATGATGTGATTTTACATAATAATTGACTGAAAATACTACACAGAGAGCTGCATTACCGACTGAGCTCTTGTATAAATTTTTAGAATCCTAACATTTCCATTTTACTTGGACTGTTGTTCTTCGAATAGTTTTTGAGTACTCTGCACTTGGACAACTGGAATAGATACTCTACTGTTGAAAAATTATGGCCAAATTAATGGCAGGACTTGTCCATGTCTGAGTAATTTTGTGTTTTGCTTCTACATCATAATTGACTTTAAAGTAGTGCACAAGGAGCTGCATTACTGACTGAATTCTTGCATAAATGTTTAAAATTTGTGGGAATTGGAATTATGGAACTCCCAATGTACTTCGAGTGTTGTTTTGAATATATGACCAAGTCATGCTGATACTTGGACAGGTACAATTGGAATTCTAGTCTTGTTAATGATTTGTAAAATCGGGTTGTGATTAATAGAACTCTCACAGTACTGTTGTTGATTGGTTTTACATAATTAATGACTTTAGATTTAGCTACATTAATATGGAAGTAAGGACTTGTGGACTGTTTGAAAAATATTTCCCAAAATCATAGCAAAATTTATTACACCGACATGCTTCTCGTAGTGTTGTTGCTTTGAACAGTATTTGTCGACTTGATTGGGAAAATTGGACAGCAGCAATAGGGACTCTGGTGTTGCTAAACAATAGCTAAATTGTGTGGTAGTAGTTTGGCTTTGTGGTTAGGAATAATAATAGAGTTTACGGCTGTTATACTTATAGAGGATTTATGCAGACTTGATTGTAGAATTTTAGCACTGCCATAGTTTTTGTGGTGGAAATGTTTAGATTAATAATTGACGGTTTCATACAGAACTTGGACAGCTGCAATAGGCACTCTAGTGTTGCATTATGATTTTGTAAATACATGCCAGGTTTTATACTACTGTGAGAATGTTTCCATCCCCCCCCCCCATATTACGTTAATCGACTCTCTCACATTTAGAGCAGTAATGGCAACTGAACTGTTGTAAAAATATTTTGGAAATTCGTAGCAATATTTGCTGTATGTCCATGTTAGTTGTGGTCTTGTGGTTTTGAATGAAATTGTCGATTTCATTCTGAAACTTGGACTGCTGCAATAGGGTCTGGTGTTCCATATTGATTGCTAAATTCTTTATGGAACTTATTGTATTCTGACAGTAGTTTTCTACAGCGGTTTTGAATTTTAAAAGGCTTAACAGTGAAGGTTATAGTGGAGTAATGGCGACTGAATTGTTGGAATAGTAATTTCCAAATACATTAGAAGATTTATTACATTCCTATGCATTCCTTAAGTGTTGTAGTGACAGAGAGCTGGACAGCTTGAATAGTGTCTCCAATGTCGAATAATCATAGCCACATTCATGCAGGACCTTATGAAAGTCTCAGAGTATGTTTCTCTTGTACTTTTCTATAATAAATCATTGACGTCAATTACAGGACAGAGCTGCATTACCGACTGAACTGTTGCAGAAATATTTGCAATTGGAAAATTTAGAATTGTTGCAGTCTCGTGTTTTTTGGGATGATGATGTTGTAGTTGTTTTGAATAATATTTGGTGAAATAATACAGATACTGTACTTAGACAGTATGTATACAGACTAGTTTTCATAGTGATTTTCTGGATTCATGCCTAGACCTATACCATTGTAAGGGTGCTTTTTATAAGTGCCTTTACATAAGAAATGACTAATCTTAAATAGCTGGAAAAATATTTTCCAAATTCGTAGCTAGATTTACTGCATTGCCGTGCTTATTGTGCTCCTGCTGTTGTTGTTGTTGTTGCTGTTGCTGTTGCTGCTGCTGCTGCTGCCGCATTTTTGAATAGCAATTGTCTACTTCATTCTTATTATTAGAGTGCTGCAATAGGACTGTGATCTTGCGTAATGATTGCTATATTCTTGGTCCGGCTTATACAATTGTGATGGCATTTTTGTTTCACAGTTTTACTTTTAAAATGTCATTATAGTGATGCTTATATGGCAGATATGTCGACTGAGCTGTTGGAAAAATCTTTTGATATTTATACCAAAATTGATTACATTCCCTGCATTTAAGTGTTGTAGTGTTGAATAGTGATTGACTACTTCATATTGACACCTGGACAGCTGCAATAGAATATCTACTTTTGAAACGTATTATATATATTTCACGTGTTAAATTTTCTGTTACCTTGTTAACATGTTTTGGCCTGTTATCGGCCATCGTCAGAACTGGTAGTTGCTTGTCTTGCCACCTTTTGTTTTGTTTTCTGTGTGGGTGTGTTTGTGTAATGTAATGTGGAGACAAAAAGGTTGTGTGTTCTGAAATTGAGTTGTGTGTTGAGAATTTCATTTGGATGTGTTTTTGTGTGTTTGTATATTTTGTATTGTTCTGGTGTGTTTAGTTTCTGGCTTTTTGGGTGGATGTGTAGAATTTCCATGTCTGCGTTGATGTCTATGTATGCGATTGTTCTGCATATATGAAAGTGTTTTGTAGTTTTGTTATGGCTGTGATGTGTTCTGTCTGCCTGTCTGTCCTATGTAGAAGTTGTTGCAGGTGTTACATTTGAGCTTGTATACGCCTGTGGGGTTGCATTTGTTTCTTTGTGTTGTATGTGTGTTGAGATGTTTTAGTAGAGTATCAGGAAACAAAACAAAAGGTGTCAAGATCAGCAATGACCAGTTCTGATGATAGCCGATGGCAAGGCGAAACATGTTAACAAGATAACAAAAAAATTTAACATGTGAAAGATATATAATAAATTTTCCAAATTGATATAGTGTTAAAAGTTGTGTAATAAAGATGTATAATGAATAGCTACTGTTGAAAAATCATTGTCAATTTGATGCCAGACCTATGGACATCTCAGGGGGTTTTTGTGTCATGCTTTTACATAATAAAGCATACAGGTGCATTACAGATTGATGTATTGTAAAAATTTTACACATTAGAAAATTTATAATTGTAACCCTCCCATGATTTATGGGTTGTTGTTATTTTGAATAATATTTGGGAACTTGATACAGATACTTCGGCTGCTGGAATAGCGATTGTAGTGTTGCATAATGCTTTTCTAAATTCATGACAGGACTTGCACAACTTTGAGATTGGTCTTTCTTTTTGTTACCGGTAGTGCTTTGACAGTGGTAGTGAATAACTTTTCTCTCTTATAGAGAAATAAAGGTGACTGAACTGTTGCGTGAATATTTTCCAAATTCGTAGAAAGATTTCCTGCATTCCAATGCCTTTTCTTGTCTCTTTGTTTTGAATAGTAATTGAAGCGTCGGCTGGAACAACGTTGTAAGTTACAAAATTTTCATTCGGCGTGTTTCTGTGTAATAATGTTGTATGTCATGTTACCTTGCTATACTCTTTGGCTTGCAACAGTCCATGAATCTAGTACGTAAAATTTGTCCACCCAAAAGTTTGCCACCCTATCAGAACAACGTTGTAAGTGTACACATTTTCGCAGCTCCTGTAAATTTTACCAAATGTAACTTATAACGTTGTTCCAGCCGACGCTTCAATTGTCGGGTTGATCTTGATTCTTGGAGAGCTGCAATAGCGCTCTGGTCTTGCATAATTATTGCTAGATTCAAGTTGGGACGTAAACATCTCTGACTATACTTTTGTTTGAAGAATTTAGCATTATGATTTGTTTTACACTGGTGGTTATGTAGCGGTAATGATGTGTCAACAGTTGGACAAATGTTATCCAAATTAATAGCAAGAATTATGATATTCCTGTGCTAGGTTATGAGTTGTAGTGTTGAATAATATTTGAGTAATTAATAGTGACACTTGGAGAGCTGGAATAGGGACTGTACTGTGAAATAATTATTGATATTTCATGCCAGTGAATAAGTTTGTCTTGCACTCTACATGAAAATTGAGAAGAATTAAGAGACGTAGAGCTTAATTCCTGACTGAGATGTAAGAGAAATGTTGACAAATTGGAAAAATTAGAATTGTAGCACTGAGATGATTTTTGGTGTTTTGTTGTTTTGAATAAACTGTGAAGACTTGATTGAGGTGTTTGAACAGTTTGAATAGGGGCTCTAGCCTTGCATAATGATTTTCTAAATTGATGTGAGGTCTTAAACCTATACATGCTGCATGACTTTAACTTGATAAATAGAGGGCAGTAATAGAGGATAACATTAGAATTACATTACTGTTTGGTTTACAGTGATGGTTATAGGGCAGTGTTGTCGTGTCAGGTGTTGGATAATTTTTTCGTAAATTCATTACAAGATTTTATTGCAATTCTCATGCTTGATAATGGGTTGCAGTATCGAATAATGTTTGACTACTTGATACAGACTCTAGACTCTTGGACAGCTGGAATAGGGACTGTACTGTACTGTACTGTACTGTACTGTAGAATGATAATTGCCATTTCATGACAGAACTTATTGCAGTTTCAGAATATCTTTGTGTTGTGCTTTACATGAGAATTAAGAAAAATGAAAAGACGTATAAGTGAATTACGGACAGAGCTGTAACAGATATACTTACAAATTGGAAAATGCGGAATTGTAGGACATCCATATTTGTTGAGGTGTTGTTGTTTTGAATAATGCTTGAAAACTTGATACTGTACCGATATATGTACAGATGTAATAGGGATTGCAATCTTGCATAATGATTTGCTAAAATAATGCAATATCTTATACAAGTCTGACAGTGATTTGTTTAATTGTTTTACATAAGTGACTGTAGCCTGATAATTATAGGGCAATAAGGAGGAGTGAAAATGTTACAAAATAATTTGCAGATTCATAACAACATTAATTATATTACGGTACCATACGCGTTGAGGTGTTTTTGTATTTAACAGGAATTGATGATTTTACTCAAACACTTGAACAGCTGCAATAGAGATTGTAGTATTGGAAGTTTTTTTAACACATGTCAGGCTTTGTACCACTGTGATAGTGCTTCTTTGTTACATAATTAATGACTTTACGCTGTTACTGTACTGATATAGCAGTAATGGCGAGTGAACTGTTGTATATATGTTTTCCAATTTGTGGCAATATTTACTGTATTTCCAAGGTTGTTACGGCCTTATTTTGACTAAAGTTGTCAAGTTAATTCTGATACTTGGATAGTTGCAATGGGATTGCGATCTTGCATTATGTTTGGTAAATTATTGTTGGACTTTATTGATCTGTGACAGAAGTTTTGTTTAATGGTTTTAAATTTGAAAAGGGTTTACAGAGATGGATATAGTGCAGTAATGACAGCTGAACTGCGGAATAAATATTTTAAATTCGTAGCTAGATTTTCCGGATTCCCGTGTTCGTTGTGGTGTTGTTGTTGTTTTGAAAAGTAATTTTCGACTTCATTCTGATATGTGGAGAGCTGCAATCAGGCTGTTCTTTTGCATAGTGATGAGTAAATTCATGGTGGATTTGTACAGTTCACAGTATATTTTTTAAGTGTTTTACTCTTTATAGTGATAATTATAGGGCTGAAATGTCGATTGAGATGTTGGATAAAAATGTTCGGTATTTATAACAATATTTATTACATTTGCATGCATTTTTAACTGCTGTAGTGTTGAATAATCATTGATTAGTTCATATTGAGCACTAGGCACTGCAATAGGTACCGTGATCTATTGTTGAATAATGATTGCGAAATTTGACGGTAGACCTACGAAACTTTAGTAGTATGTTTATCTTGTAGTTTTACATAATAATTGACTAAAATGAGAAGCATAAAGGTACATTACCGACGGAGGTATTACGGAAATATTTAGACATAGGAAAATTTATAATTGAGGACCGTTTTCGCAAAACTTGCTAACTGAAAGAAACTAAATTTTACAGGAGAGACAAAACACTATAGAAAGCCAGTTTTGCTCTATGTCCCACTTATAGCAGAAGCAAGTTTTGAAAAAACGATCACACTTTTGACACATTACAATGAAGAGAAATAATCCAATTTTACTAGGACGCTTTGAACATCATGTAGAGGCCTGCCTTATGTTAACGAATCCATCATAATCTCCATTAGCAAATTTTGCAGTTAGCAAGTTTTGAAAAAACTGTCCTCAATTGTAGGATTACAATCTTTTATGGGGTGTTGTTGTTTTGAATAATAGTTGACAACTTGATGCAGATACTAGGCTGGTGCAATAAAGACTAGTGTTGCATAATGATTTTCAAAATATATGTCGGGGCTTGCATAACCCAGAGAGTGTTCTATATTTTAGTGCTTTCACATAGTGAATGACTTTACTCTGTTACTTATATTGCAGTAATGTGACTAAGTGTTAGATGATTATTTTGAAAGCTGGTAGGAAAGTTTAGTACATTCGTTATGGTCTTTGTTGTGTTGTTGTTTTCAATAGTAATTATCGCATTCCTCCTGATTCTTGGTCAGCTGTAGAAGGGTTCTAGCATTGCATAATTTTTGGTAGATTCAGTGTGGGACTTGTTCTTACCTGACACTACTTTTGTTCAAAGACTGTTGTGTATAATTTAGTCTACGTTGATGAATATAGGCAGTAATTACGTCTGAATTGTTGGATAAATGTTTCCAAAATTCGAAGCAAGATGTATTACATTTCTATGCTTGACTATGATTTCTAGTTTTGAATAATGTTTGAGCAATTTATATTGATACTTGGGTACTGTACATGGAATAGGGACTGTACTGTTGAAGAATAATTGGTAAACATATTATGTGTCTTTCTTACTTACTTACAAATGGCTTTTAAGGAACCCGAAGATTCATTGCCGCCCTCACATAAGCCCGCCATCGGTCCCTATCCTGTGCAAGATTAATTAAATTTTATATTATATTGTTGACATGATTTGGCCTCCTATTGGCCATCTTCAGAATTGATTGTTGCTGGTGTTGGCACCTTTTTTTTGTTTCCTGTGGCAGTGTGTTTGTGTAGTGTAATGTGGAGTCAAAGAATGTGTGTGTTCTGAAATTGTGTTGTGTGTTGAGAATTTTGTTTTGGATGTGTTTCTGTGTGCCTGTATATTTCGTATTGTTCTAGTGTGTTTAGTTTGTGGCTTTTTTGTTGGATGTGTAGAATTTCCATGTCTATGTAGGTGTGGTTAGCATTTGTGATATGTTCTGTATAATATAAAATTTAATACGTGAAAGACACATAATACGTTTTCCGAAGTAATATAGTGTTAAAAGATGCGTAATGAGGATATAGGCTATTATTAATTATTAGTACTTCCTGTTAATCTCATAGTACCTTTGACTTGCGCTTTACATGAAAGTTGCAAGGAATTGAAATATGGAGAGCTTAATTACAGATTGATCTACAAGAGAAATGTTGAGAAATAGGAAAAATTGGAATTGTAATACTTGTACTGTGATGATTTTTGGGGTTTCGTTGTTTCGAATAAATTGTTAAGATTTGATAGAGAGTCTTGGGCAGCTGCGATAGGGGCTCTAGGCTTTCAGAATGATTTTCTAAATTGATGTCATGATTATACCTGTAATGTTAGAGCGGTTTTCATAGGAGTTTTATATAATAACTTTAATTTTGTAATTAGAGGACAGGAACTTTTGGATAAATATTTTCCAAATTCATAGGGAAAATTGTTAGGTTATCATGGTTCTTGAGTTGTAGATTTTAATACTGATTGATGACTTGATTGTGAGAGCTGGAGAGCTGTAATAGGGAGGCTGGTGTTGAACAATCTTTGCTAAATTGATGCTTGGGCTTGTACAACTGTGACAGTGCATTTTTTTAAACAATTGACATTATAATTTAGTTTATCCTGATGGTCATAGGGCAGTCATGACGTCTCAACTGTTGGATAAATGTTTCCAAAATTCATAGGGAGGTTTATTACGTTGCCATGCTTATTAATGAGTTGTAATTTTGAATAATATTTGAGTACTTTGTACTGACAACTGGAGAGTTGGAATAGCATGTGTGCTGTTGATATAATGCCATAAGTTATTCCAGTCACAGAGTACTTTTTTCTTGTGGCTTACATGAATAGGAAGGAAAATTATAAAACGTGGAATTCAATTACTCACAGAACTGTAAGAGGAAAGTTCACATATTGGAAAAATTAGTATTGTAGCAATTGAATGTTTTTTGGGTTGTTGTTATTTTGAATTATTGTTGAGAACTTGTTATAGAGAGTTAGACAGCTGCAGCAGGGATTGTAATGTTGAATAATTATTGTGAAATTAATAGCAGAAGTTATGCAAGCTCAGAGGAGTTTTATGATATGATTTTACATAATATTTGACTTAAAAATACTACACAGAGAGCTGCATTACCGACTGAGCTCTTGAAAAAATTTTTAGAATCATAACATTGCCATATTACTTGGACTGTTGTTGTTCGAATAGTTTTTGATTACTTGATACTGCACTTGGACAACTGGAATGGATACTGTACTGTTGAATAATAATTATGGCCAAATTCATGGCAAAACTTGTGCAAGTCTCTAAGTAACATTTCTTTTGCTTTTACATCATAATTGACTTAAAGTAGTGCACAAGAAGTTGCAATACTGACTGAGTTCTTGCATAAATGTTAACAATTTTGGGGGGATTGAAATTATATAATTCCCATTCTGCTTGGAGTGTTGTTTTGTATATATGACGAATTCATGCTGATACTTGGACATGTACAATATTGATTCTGGTCTTGTATAAAGATTAGTAAATTCGTGTTGGCATTTATAGAAATCTGACAGTACTATTGTTAATTAGTTTTACATAATAAATGACTTTATAAGGACTCTACTCTATTATAATTTCTGCCAAATTCAAGGCAGGACTAATGGAAGGCTTAGATGAGGACATATTTATTGTGATTGTATAAAATAATTGGCTGGAAGAAGTAGACATTGAGCTGTATTACCGAGTAAGTTGGAATTGTAGCATTGCCTTAGTTTTTGTGGCAGTATTGTTTACATTAATTGTTGACGACTTCATACAGAACATGGACAGCTACCATTGGTACCTTAGTGTTGCATAATGTTTTTGTAAATACATGCAAGGTTTTATACTACTGTGAGAATGTTTTTTCTTTAACGTTAATCGATTCCGTCACATTTAGAGCAGTAATGGTGACTGAAGTGTTGTAAAATATTTTGGAAATTCGTAGCAATATTTGCTGTATATCCATGTTAATTGTGGTATTGTGGTTTTGAATGAAATTGTCGATTTCATTCTGATACTTGGACTGCTGCAATAGGGTCTGGTGTTCCATATTGATTGCTAAATTCTTTGTGGAACTTATTGAATTCTGATGGTAGTTTTCTATAACGGTTTTAAATGTTAAAAGGCTTAACAATGAGGGTTATAGTGGAGTAATGGCGACTGAATTGTTGGAATAGTAATTTCCAAATACAATACAACATTTATTACATTCCTATGCATTCCTTTAGTGTTGTAGTGACAGAGAGCTGGACAGCTTGAATACTGGGTGTTTTCGTTTCAAAGTGTGTCATGACGTCACTGTTGTTGGGTCACCGATTTGAAGCGAGTTTCAGCTTATATGTTAGAGAAGTTGCCTATTATTTAAGGCGTTTTTCAATCTGAACTTGAGAACGTGTACGGTATAACTTGAACGTCGTAGCAACAGATGGCGGTCTGTACGGTCTGTGTGCTACCATAACCTCTTTCGAACTGTGTTTTGCGCCGGCAAGTCGTACGCAGAGTATTTGTTATCATCGGTTGCGTACGGTAGCATTCCACAACACAAATCAAATGCTCCGTGTCCATGTTGACCGTCGAAGTTAGTAATGTCAACAAATACGTAAGTAATCGTCTTAACCCTCTCCCCATATCCCGACAGTACGTATTTCCAAACAGTTCACATTCCTGCCACTACTGGCGTTACCGTACATATCGGTATGTACTCTTCAGAATGAACGCCGTACTTGCTAGGCAACTTTTCTGCCTCTTAGGTTATGCAACTCTGCGGAAGTGTAGGAAGATTGAATTCTCTAGGCTCATCGGCTAGCCACATGACGGCATACAGCGAGCAATGACACATTTTGAACTGAACACCCAGTAGAGTCTCCAATGTCGAGTAATCATAGTCATATTCATGCAGGACCTTATGCAAGCCTCAGAGTATGTTTCTCTTGTACTTTTCTATAATAAATCATTGACTTCAATTACAGGACAGAGCTGCATTACCGACTGAACTGTTGCAGAAATGTTTGGAATTGGAAAATTTAGAATTGTAGCAGTCTCGTGGTTTTTGGGATGATGTTGTTGTTGTTTTGAATAATATTTGGTCAAATCATACAGATACTGTACTTGGACAGTATGTATACAGACTCTACTTTTCATAGTGATTTTTAGGATTTATGCCTAGATTTATACCAATGTAAGGGTGCTTTTTATAAGTGCTTTTACATAATAAATGACTTTAATCTTAAATAGCTGGAAAAGTATTTTCCAAATTCCTAGATAGAATTACTGCATTGCCTTGCTTGTTGTGCTGCTGCTGCTGTTGCTGCTCCTTTCGATAGCAATTGTCTACTTCATTCTTATTATTAGAGTGCTGCAATAGGACTGTGATCTTGCGTAATGATTGCTAAATTTTTGGTCAGACTTACAGAATTGAGATGGCATCACGGTTTTATTTTTAAAATATCTTTATAGTGATGCTTATATGGCAGATATGTCGACTGAGCTGTTGGAAAAACATTTTTGAAATTTATAACAAAATTGATTACATTCCCTGCATTTAAGTGTTGTATTGTTGAATAATGATTGACTACTTCATATTGATACCTGGACAGCTGTAATACAATATCTACTTTAGAAACGTATTATATATATTTCACGTGTTAAATTTTCTGTTCCCTCTTTAACATGTTTTGGCCTGCTATCAGCCATCATCAGAACTGGTAGTTGCTAGTCTTGGCGCCTTTTGTTTTGTTTTCTGTGTGGGTGTGTAGACAAAAAGGTTGTGTGTTCTGAAGTTGAGTTTTGTTTGAGAATTTCATTTGGATGTGTTTTTGTGTGTTTGTATATTTTGTATTGTTCTGGTGTGTTTAGTTTCTGGTTTTTTGGGTGGCTGTGTAGAATTTCCATGTCTGTGTTTATGTCAGTGTATGTGATTGTTCTGCATATGTGAAAGTATTTGTAATTTTGTTTTGGCTGTGATATGTTCTCTCTGCTTGTTGTCCCATGTAGAAGTTGTTGCAGGTGTTACATTTGAGTTTGTATACGCCTGTGTGGTTGCATTTGTTTATTTGTTTGTGTTGTATGTGTGTTGAGATGTTTTTGTAGAGTATTAGGAAACAAAACAAAATGTGCCAAGACCAGCAATGACAACTTCTGATGATGGCCGATGGCAAACCGAAACATGTTAACAAGATAACAAAAAATTTAACACGTGAAGGATATGTAATACGTTTTCCAAATTGATATAGTGTTAAAAGTCTTGGAATTAAGATGTATAATGAATAGCTACTGTTGAAAAATCATTGTCAATTTGATGTCAGACTTATGGAGATCTCAGAGAGTTTTTGTCTCATGCTTTTACATAATAAAGCATACAGGTGCATTGCAGATTGAAGTATTGTAAAAATTTTACACATTAGAAAATTTATAATTGTAACCCTCCCATGATTTATGGGTTGTTGTTATTTTGAATAATATTTGGGAACTTGATACAGATACTTGGGCTGCTGGAATAGGGATTGTAGTATTGCATAATGATTTTCTAAATTCATGACATGATTTGCACAACTTTGAGATTGGTCTTTCTTTTTGTTAGTGCTTTGACATTGGTAGTGAATAACTTTACTCTCTTATAGAGGAATAAAGGTGACTGAACTGTTGCGTGAATATTTTCCAAATTCGTAGCAAGATTTCCTGACTTCCAATGCCTTTTGTTGTCTCTTTGTTTAGAATAGTAATTGAAGCATCGGCTGGAGCAACGTTGTAAGTTACAAAATTTTCTTTCGGCGTGTTTCTGTGTAATAATGTTGTATGTCATGTTACCTTGCTATACTTTTTGGCTTGCAACTGTCTATCAATGCAGTACGTGAAATTTGTGCACCCAAAAGTTTGCCACCCTATCAGAACAACGTTGTACGTGTACACATTTTCGCAGCTCCTGTAAATTTTACCAATTGTAACTTATAACGTTGTTCCAGCTGACACTTCAATTGTCGAGTTGATCTTGATTCTTGGACAGCTGCAATAGTGCATAGTCTTGCGTAATTATTGGGACTTAAACATCTCTCACTACACTTTTGTTTGAAGAATTTAGCATTATAATTTGTTTTACACTGGTGGTTATGTGGCGGTAATGATGTGTCAACAGTTGGACAAATGTTATCAAAATTAATAGCAAGAATTATGTTATTCCTGTGCTAGGTTATGAGTTGTAGTGTTGAATAATGTTTGAGTAATTAATAGTGACACTTGGAGAGCTGGAATAGGGACTGTACTGTGAAATAATTATTGCTATTTCATGCCAGTGAATAAGTTTGTCTTGCACTCTACATGAAAATTGAGAAGAATTAAAAGACGTAGAGCTTAATTCCTGACTGAGATGTAAGAGAAATTTTGAAAAAAATTGGAAAAATTAGAATTGTAGCACTGGGATGATTTTTGGGGTTTTGTTGTTTTGAATAAACTGTGAAGACTTGATTGTGGTGTTTGAACATTTTCAATAGGGGTTCTAGCCTTGCATAATGATTTTCTAAATTGATGTGAGGTCTTAAACCTATACATGCTGCATGACTTTAACTTGATAAATAGAGGAAAACATTAGAATTACATTACAGTTTGGTTTACACTGATGGTTATAGGGCAGTGTTGTCGTGTCAGGTGTTGGATAATTTTTTCGTAAATTCATTGCAAGATTTATTGCAATTCTCATGTTTGATAATGGGTTGCAGTATCGAATAATGTTTGACTACTTGATACAGACTCTAGACTCTTGGACAGCTGGAATAAGGACTGTACTGTACTGTACTGTAGAATGATAATTTCCATTTCATGACAGAACTTATTGGAGTTTCAGAGTATCTTTGTGTTGTGCTTTACATGAGAATTAAGAAAAATGAAAAGACGTATAAGTGAATTACCGACAGAGCTGTAACAGAAATATTTACAAATTGGAAAATGTGGAATTGTAGGACATCCATATTTGTTGAGGTGTTGTTGTTTTGAATAATGCTTAAAAACTTGATACTGTACCAATATTTGTACAGATGTAATAGGGATTGCAGTCTTGCATAATGATTTGCTAAAATGATGCAATATGTTATACAAGTCTGACAGTGATTTGTTTAGTTGTTTTACATAAGTGACTGTAGCCTGATAGTTATAGGGCAGTAAGGAGGAGTGAAAATGTTACAAAATAATTTGCAGATTCATAACAACATTAATTATATTACCATATGCGTTGAAGTGTTTTTGTATTTAACAGTAATTGATGATTTTACTCAAACACTTGAACAGCTGCAATAGAGATTATAGTATTGGAAATTTTTTTTAACACATGTCAGGATTTATACCACTGTGATAGTGCTTCTTTGTTACATAATTAAGGACTTTACGCTGTTACCGGTACTTATATAGCAGTAATGGCGAGTGAACTGTTGTATATATGTTTTCCATATTCTTGGCAATATTTACTGTATTTCCAAGGTGTTATGGCCTTATTTTGACTAAAGTTGTCAACTTGATTCTGATACTTGGATAATTCCAATGGGATTGCGATCTTGCATTATGTTTGGTAAATTATTGTTGGACTTTATTGATCTGTGACAGAAGTTTTGTTTAATGGTTTTAAATTTGAAAAAAGTTTACAGAGATGGTTATAGTGCAGTAATGACGACTGAACTGCGGGATAAATATTTTAAATTCGTAGCTAGATTATCCGCATTCCCGTGTTCGTTGTGTTGTTGTTGTTTTGAAAAGTAATTTTCGACTTCATTCTGATATGTGGAGAGCTGCAATCAGACTGTTGTTTTGCATAGTGATGAGGTAGTTCATGGTGGATTTGTACAATTCACAGTATATTTTTTAAGCGTTTTACTCTTTATAGTGATAATTATATTGCAGAAATTTCGACTGAGATGTTGGATAAAAATGTTCGGTATTTATAACAATATTTATTACATATGCATGCATTTTTAACTGCCGTAGTGTTGAATAATCGTTGATTAGTTCATAGTGAGCACTAGGCACTGCAATAGATAGTGGGATCTATTGTTGAATAATGATTGCGAAATTTGACGGTAGACCTACGAAACTTTAGTAGTATGTTTATCTTGTAGTTTTACATAATAATAGACTAAAATGAAAAGCATAAAGGTACATTACCGACTGAGGTATTACAGAAATATTTAGACATAGGAAAATTTATAATTGAGGACCGTTTTCGCAAAACTTGCTAACTGAAAAAAACTAAATTTTACAGGAGAGACAAAACACTAGGCCTATATTAAGCAAGTTTTGCTGTATGTCTCACTTATAGCAGAAGCAAGTTTTGAAAAACGATCATATTTTGACACACTACAATGAAGATAAATAACCCAATTTAACTAAGACGCTTTGAACATCATGCAGAGGCCTGCCTTATGTTAACGAAACCGTCAAAATCTCACTTTTGCAAATTTTGCAGTTAGCAAGTTTTACAAAACCATCCTCACTTGTAGCATTACCATCCTTTTATGGAGTGTTGTTGTTTTTAAAAATAGTTGACAACTTGATGCAGATACTAGGGTGGTGCAATAAGGATTGTAGTGTTGCACAATGATTTTCAAAATATATGTCGAGGCTTACATAAACCAGAGAGTGTTCTATAGTTTAGTGCTTTCACATAGTGAATGACTTTACTCTGTTACTTATATTGCAGTAATGTGACTATGTGTTAGATGATTATTTTGAAAGCAGGTAGTAGATTTTACTACATTTGTTACTGTCTTTGTTGTGTTGTTGTTTTGAATAGTAATTATCGCATTCCTCCTGATTCTTGGACAGCTGCAGAAGGGTTCTAGCATTGCATAATTTTTGGTAGATTCAAGGTGGGACTTGTTCATCTCTGACACTACTTTTATTCAAAGACTGTTGAGTATAATTTAGTCTATAATTGTTGGATAAATGTTTCCAAAATTCGAAGCAAGAAGTATTACATTTCTATGCTTGACTATGATTTCTAGTTTTGAATAATGTTTGAGCAATTAATATTGATACTTGGGTACTGCACATGGAATAGGGACTGTACTGTTGAAGAATAATTGGTAAACGTATTATGTGTCTTTCATGTGTTAAATTTTATATTATATTGTTGACATGATTTGGCCTCTATTGGCCATCTTCAGAACTGGTTGTTGCTGGTTTTGGCACCTTTTTTTTGTTTCCTGTGGCGGTGTGTTTGTGTAGTGTAATGTGGAGTCAAAGCATGTGTGTGTTCTGAAATTATGTTATGTGTTGAGAATTTTGTTTTGGATGTGTTTCTGTGTGTCTGTATATTTGGTTTTGTTCTAGTGTGTTTAGTTTGTGGCTTTTTTGTTGGATGTGTAGAATTTCCATGTCTGTGTTGATGTTTGTGTAGGTGTGGTTAGCATTTGTGATGTGTTCTGCATAATATAAAATTTAACACGCGAAAGACACATAATACGTTTTCCGAAGTGATATAGTGTTAAAAGTTGGGTAATCAGGATGTATAATTAATTATTACTATTTCCTGGTAGTCTCATAGTACCTTTGACTTGCGCTTTACATGAAAGTTGGCAAGGAATTGAAATATGGAGAGCTTAATTACCGATTGATCTGTAAGAGAAATGTTGAGAAATAGGAAAAATTCGAGTTGTAATACTTGTACTGTGATGATTTTTGGGGTTTTGTTGTTTGGAATAAATTGTTAAGATTTTATAGAGAGGCTTGGGCAGCTGCGATAGGGGCTCTAGGCTTTCAGAATGATTTTCTAAATTGATGTCATGATTATACCTGTAATGTTAGAGCGGTTTTCATAGGAGTTTTACATAATAAATTTAACTTTTTAATTAGATGGCGGTAACTATTGGATAAATATTTTCCAAATTCATAGGGAAAATTGTTAGATTGTCGTGGTTATTGAGTTGTTGATTTTAATACTAATTGATGACTTGATTGTGAGAGCTGGAGGGCTGGAATAGGGAGGCTGGTGTTGTATAATCATTGCTAAATTGATGCTGGGGCTTGTACAACTGTGACAGTGCATTTTTTTTTAACAATTTACATGATAATTTAGTTTACGCTTATGGTCATAGGGCAGTAATGACGTTTTCAACTGTTGGATAAATGTTTCCAAAATTCATAGGAAGGTTTATTACGTTGCCATTCTTATTTATGTGTTGTAATTTTGAATAATATTTGAGTACTTTGTACTGACAACTGGACACTTGGAATAGCGTGTGTTCTGTTGATATAATGCCAGGATGTTTTGCGGTGTCAGAGTAATTTTTCTTATGGCTTACATGAAAAGGAAGGAAAATTATAAAACTTGGAATTCCATTACTCACAGAACTGTAAGAGGAATGTTCACATATTGGAAAAATTAGAATTGTAGTAAATGAATGCTTTTTGGGGTGTTGTTATTTTGAATTATTGTTGAGAACTTGTTATAGAGAGTTAGACAGCTGCAGCAGGGATTATAGTGTTGAATAATTATTGCGAAATTAATGGCAGAAGTTATGTAAGGCTTAGAGGACTTTTATGATGTGATTTTACATAATAATTGACTGAAAATAATACACAGAGAGTTGCATTACCGACTGAGCTCTTGCATAAATTTTTGGAAATTGAGAAGTTTAGAATCATAACATTGCCATATTACTTGGAGTGTTGTTGTTCGAATACTCTTTGAGTACCTGACACTACACTTGGACAACAGGAATAGATACGGTACTCTATTGTTGAATAATTATTGCCAAATTCATGGCAGGTCTTGTGCAAGTCTCTGAGTACCTAACATTTCTTTTGCTTTTACATCATAATTGACTTAAAGTAGTGCACAAGAATTTGCATTACTGGTTGACTTCTTGCATAAATGTTAACAATTTTGGGGGGATTGGAATTATAGAATTCCCATTCTGCTTGGAGTGTTGTTTTGAATATATGACGAATTCATGCTGATACTTGGACAAAACAATATGGATTCTGGTCTTGTATAAAGATTAGTAAATTCGTGTTGGGATTTATAGAAACCTGACAGTATTATTTTGACTTGGTTTTACATAATGAATGACTTTATAAGGACTCTACTCTTTTATAATTTCCGCCAAATTAAAGGCAGGACTAATGGAAGGCTTAGATGAGGACATATTTATTGTGATTTTACAAAATAATTATCTGAAAGAAGTAGGCATTGACCTGTATTACCGAGTAAGTTGGAATTGTAGCACTGCCCTAGTTTTTGTGGCAGTATTGTTTAGATTAATTGTTGATAACGTCATACGGAATATGGACAGTTGCAATTGGGACACTAGTGTTGCATAATGTTTTTTTAATTACATGCCCGGTTTTATACTACTGTGAGAATGTTTTTTTTTATTTTTATACGTTAATCGACTCTGTCACATTTAGAGCAGTAATGGTGACTTAAGTGTTGTAAAATATTTTGGAAAATCGTAGCAATATTTGCTGTATATCCATGTTAATTGTGGTATTGTGGTTTTGAATGAAATTGTCGATTTCATTCTGATACTTGGACTGCTGCAATAGAGTCTGGTGTTCCATATTGATTGCTAAATTCTCTGTGGAACTTATTGGATTCTGACGGTAGTTTTCTATAGCGGTTTTAAATTTTAAAAGGCTTAACAGTGAGAGTTATAGTGGAGTAATGGCGACTGAATTGTTGGAATAGTAATTTCCAAATACAATACAAGATTTATTACATTACTATGCATTCCTTAATTGTTGTAGTGACAGAGAGCTGGACAGCTTGAATGGTGTCTCCAATGTCGAGAAATCATTGCCACATTCATGCAGGACCTTATGCAAGTCTCAGAGTATGTTTCTGTTGTACTTTTCTATAATAAATCATAGACTTCAATAACAGGACAGAGCTGCATTACCGACTGAACTGTTGCAGAAATATTTGCAATTGGAAAATTTAGAATTGTAGCAGTCTCGTGTTTTTTGGGATGATGTTGTTGTTTTGAATAATATTTGGTCAAATCATACAGATACTGTACTTGGATAGTATGTATACAGACTCTAGTTTTCATAGTGATTTTTAGGATTCATGCCTAGATTTATACCATTGAAAGGGTGCTTTTTATAAGTGCTTTTACATAATAAATGACTTTAATCTTAAATAGCTGGAAAAATATTTTCCAAATTCGTAGATAGAATTACTGCATTGCCGTGCTTGTTGTGCTACTGCTGCTGTTGCATTTTTAATGGCAATTGTCTACTTCATTCTGATTATTAGAGTGCTGCAATAGGACTGTGATCTTGCGTAATGATTGCTAAATTTTTGGTCAGACTTACACAACTAAGATGACATTTTTGTTTCCGTTTTACTTTGAAAATGTCCTTATAGTGATGCTTATATGGCAGATATGTCGACTGAGCTGTTGGAGAAAAATTTTCGAAATTTTATAACAAAATTGATTACATTCTCTGCATTTAAGTGTTGTATTGTTGAATAATGATTGACTACTTCATATTGATACTTGGACAGTTGCAATAGAATATCTACTTTAGAAACATATTATATATATTTCAAGTGTTAAATTTTCTGTTAACTTGTTGACATATTTTGGCCTGCTATCGGCCATCTTCAGAACTGGTAGTTGTTGGTCTTGGCGCCTTTTGTTTTGTTTTCTGTGTGGGTGTGTTTGTGTAATGTAATGTGGAGACAAAAAGGTTGTGTGTTCTGAAATTGAGTTGTGTGTTGAGAAATTCATTTCGATGTGTTTTTGTGTGTTATTATATTTTGTATTGTTCTGGTGTGTATAGTTTCTGGCTTTTTGGGTGGCTGTGTAGAATTTCCATGTCTGTGTTGATGTCTATTTATGTGATTGTCCTGCATATGTGAAAGTGTTTTGTAATTTATTATGGCTGTGATGTGTTATGTCTGCCTGTCTGTCCTATGTAGAAGTTGTTGCAGGTGTTACTTTTGAGTTTGTATATGCCTGTGTGGTTGCATTTGTTTGTTTGTTTGTTTGCTTGTTTGTGTTGTATGTGTGTTGAGACATTTTTGTAGAGTATTAGGAAAAAAAAACAAAAGGTGTCAAGACCAGCAATGACCAGTTCTGATGATGGCCGATGGCAAGCCGAAATATGTTAACAAGATAACAAAAAATTTAACATGTGAAAGATATATAATACGGTTTCCAAATTGATATAGTGTTAAAAGTTGTGGAATGAAGATGTATAATGAATAGCTACTGTTGAAAAATCATTGTCAATTTGATGCCAGACTTATGGAGATCTCAGAGAGTTTTTGTCTCATGCTTCTACGTAATAAAGCATACAGGTGCATTACAGATTGATGTATTGTAAAAATTTTACACACTAGAAAATTTATAATTGTAACCCTACCATGATTTATGGGTTGTTGTTATTTTGAATAACATTTGGGAGCTTGATACAGATACTTGGGCTGATGGAATAGGGATTGTAGTGTTGCATAATGATTTTCTAAATTCAGGACAGGACTTGCATAACTTTGAGATTGGTCTCTCTTTTTGTTAGTGCTTTGACATTGGTAGTGAATAACTTTACTCTCTTATAGAAGAATAAAGGTGACTGAACTGTTGCGTGAATATTTGCAAATTCGTAGCAAGATTTCCTGCATTCCAATGCCTTTTGTTGTCTCTTTGTTTTGAATAGTAATTGAAGTGTCGGCTGGAACAACGTTGTAAGTTACAAAATTTTCATTCGGTGTGTTTTTGTGTAATAATGTTGTATGTCATGTTACCTTGCTATACTCTTTGGCTTGCAACTGTCCAGCAATGCACTACGTGAAATTTGTCCACCCAAAAGTTTGCCACCCTATCAGAACAACGTTGTAAGTGTACACATTTTCGCAGCTCCTGTAAATTTTACCAAATGTAACTTATAACGTTGTTCCAGCCGATGGTTCAATTGTCGAGTTGATCTTGATTCTTGGAGAGCTGCAATAGCGCTCGGGTCTTGCATAAGTTGGGACTTAAACATCTCTGACTATACTTTTGTTTGAAGGATTTAGCATTATAATTTGTTTTACACTTGTGGTTATGTGGCGGTAATGATCTGTCAACAGTTGGACAAATATTATCAAAATTAATAGCAAGAATTATGATATTCCTGTGCTAGCTTATGAGTTGCAGTGCTGAATAATGTTTGAGTAATTAATACCGACACTTGGAGAGCTGGAATAGGGACTGTACTGTGAAATATTTATTGCTATTTCATGCCAGTGAATAAGTTTGTCTTGCACTCTACATGAAAATTGAGAAGAATTAAGAGACGTAGAGCTTAATTTCTGACTGAGATATAAGAGAAATTTTGACAAATTGGAAAAATTGGAATTGTAGCACTGAGATGATTTTTGGTGTTTTGTTGTTTTGAATAAACTGTGAAGACTTGATTGAGGTGTTTGAACAGTTTCAATAGGGGCCTTAGCCTTGCATAATGATTTTCTAATTTGATGTGAGGTCTTAAACCTATACACGCTGCATGACTTTAACTTGATAAGTAGAAGGCAGTAATAGAGGATAACATTAGAATTGCATTACTGTTTGGTTTACACTGATGGATATAGGGCAGTGTTGTCGTGTCAGGTGTTGGATAATTTTTTCGTAAATTCATTACAAGATTTTATTGCAATTCTCATTCTTGATAATGGGTTGCAGTATCGAATAATGTTTGACTACTTGATACAGACTCTAGACTCTTGGACAGCTGGAATAGGGACTGTACTGTACTGTACTGTAGAATGATAATTGCCATTTCATGACAGAACTTATTGCAGTTTCAGAATATCTTTGTGTTGTGCTTTACATGAGAATTAAGAAAAATGAAAAGACGTTATAAGTGAATTACCGACAGAGCTGTAACAGATATACTTACAAATTGGAAAATGTGGAATTGTAGGACATCCATATTTGTTGAGGTGTTGTTGTTTTGAATAATGCTTAAAAACTTGATACTGTACCAATATTTGTACAGATGTAATAGGGATTGCAGTCTTGCATAATGATTTGCTTAAATGATGCAATATGTTATAAAAGTCTGACAGTGATTTGTTTAGTTGTTTTACATAAGTGACTGTAGCCTGATAATTATAGGGCAATGAGGAGGAGTGAAAATGTTACAAAATAATTTGCAGATTCATAACAACATTAATTATATTTCCATACCCGTTGAGGTGTTTTTGTATTTAACAGTAATTGATGATTTTACTCAAACACTTGAACAGCTGCAATAGAGATTGTAGTATTGGAAATTTTTTTTAAACACATGTCAGGCTTTATACCACTGTGATAGTCCTTCTTTGATACATAATTAAGGACTTTACGCTGTTACCGGTACTTATATAGCAGTAATGGCGAGTGAACTGTTGTATATATGTTTTCCGTATTCGTGGCAATATTTACTGTATTTCCAAGGTTGTTATGGCCTTATTTTGACTAAAGTTGTCAACTTGATTCTGATACTTGGATAATTGCAACGGGATTGCGATCTTGCATTATGTTTGGTAAATTATTGTTGGACTTTATTGATCTGTGACAGAAGTTTTGTTTAATGGTTTTAAATTTTTAAAGGGTTTACAGATATGGTTATAGTGCAGTAATGAGGACTGAACTGCGGAATAAATATATTAAATTCGTAGCTAGATTATCCGCATTCCCGTGTTCATTGTGTTGTTGTTGTTTTGAAAAGTAATTTTCGACTTCATTCTGATATGTGGAGAGCTGCAATCAGGCTGTTGTTTTGCATAATGATGAGTAAATTCATGGTGGATTTGTACAATTCACAGTATATTTTTTAAGTGTTTTACTCTTTATAGTGATAATTATAGGGCAGAAATGTCGACTGAGATATTGGATAAAAATGTTCGGTATTTATAACAATATTTATTACATTTGAATGAATTTTTACTGCCATAGTGTTGAATAATCATTGATTAGTTCATAGTGAGCACTAGGCACTGCAATAGGTACCGTGATCTATTGTTGAATAATGATTGCGAAATTTGACGGTAGACCTACGAAACTTTAGTAGTATGTTTATCTTGCAGTTTTACATAATAATTGACTAAAATGACAAGCATAAAGGTACATTACCGACTGAGGTATTATAGAAATATTTAGACATTGGAAAATTTATAATTGAGGACCGTTTTTGCAAAACTTGCTAACTGAAAAAAAAAAAAAAAAAAAAACTAAATTTTACAGGAGAGACAAAACACTATAGAAAGCAAGGTTTGCTGTATGTCCCACTTATAGCAGAAGCAAGTTTTGAAAAAACGATCACACTGTGACACATTACAATGAAGAGAAATAATCCAATTTTACCAAGACGCTTTAAACGTCATGTACAGGCCTGCCTTATGTTAACAAATCCATCAAAATCTCCATTTAGGGAATTTTGCAATTAGCTAGTTTTGCAAAAACGGTCCTCAATTGTAGCATTACCATCCTTTTTGGAGTGTTGTTGTTTTGAATAATAGTTGACAACTTGATGCAGATACTAGGGTGGTGCAATAAGGATTATAGTGTTGCATAATGATTTTCAAAATATATGTCGCGACTTGCATAACCCAGAGAGTGTTCTATTTTTTAGTGCTTTCACATAGTGAATGACTTTACTCTGTTACTGATATTGCAGTAATGTGACTAAAGCGTTAGATGATTATTTTGAAAACTGGTAGGAAAGTTTACTACATTCGTTACTGTCGTTGTTGTGTTGTTGTTTTGAATAGTAATTATCGAATTCCTCCTGATTCTTGGACAGCTGCAGAAGGGTTCTAGCATTGCATAATTTTTGGTAGAATCAAGGTGGGACTTGTTCATCTCTGACAGTACTTTTGTTCAAAGACTGTTGTGTATAATTTAATCTACGTTGATGGATATAGGCAGTAATTACGTCTGAATTGTTGGATAAATGTTTCCAAAATTCGTAGGAAGAAGTATTACATTTCTATGCTTGACTATGATTTCTAATTTTGAATAATGTTTGAGCAATTAATATTGATACTTGGGTACTGTACATGGAATAGGGACTGTACTGTTGAAGAATAATTGGTAAACGTATTATGTGTCTTTCTCGTGTTAAATTTTATATTATATTGTTCACATGATTTGGCCTCCTATTGGTCATCTTCAGAACTGGTTGTTGCTGGTCTTGGCACATTTTTTTTGTTTCCGGTTGCGGTGTATTTGTATAGTGTAATGTGGAGCCAAAGAATGTGTGTGTTCTGAAATTGTGTTGTGTGTTGAGAATTTTGTTTTGGATGTGTTTCTGTGTGTCTGTATATTTTGTATTGTTCTAGTGTGTTTAGTTTGTGGCTTTTTTGGTGGATGTGTAGAATTTTCATGTCTGTGTTGATGTCTGTGTAGGTGTGGTTAGCATTTGTGATGTGTTCTGCATAATATAAAATTTAACACGTGAAAGACACATAATACGTTTTCCAAAGTGATATAGTGTTAGAAGTTGCGTAATCAAGATGTATAATTAATTATTAGTATTTCCTGGTAGTCTCAGAGTACTTTTGTCTTGCACTTTACATGAAAGTTGGCAAGAAATTGAAATACGTAGAGCTTAATTACCGACCGATCTGTAAGATAAATGTTGAGAAATAGAAAAGATTAGGATTGTAATACCGGTACTGTGATGATTTTTGGGGTTTTGTTGTTTTGAATGAATTGTCAAGATTTTATAGAGAGGCTTGGGCAGCTGCGATAGGGGCTGTAGACTTTCAGAATGATTTTCTGAATTGATGTCAGGATATACCTGTAATGATACAATGGTTTTCATAGTAGTTTTATATAATAACTTTAATTTTGTAATTAGAGGGCAGTCACTATTGGATAAATATTTTCCAAATTCATATGGTTAATTGTTAGATTCTCATGATTTCTGAGTTCTTGATTTTAGTACTAATTGATGAATTGATTGTGAGAGCTGGAGGGCTGCTATAGGGAGGCTGGTGTTGTATAATCATTGCTAAATTGATGCCGGAGCTTGTACAACTGTGACAGTGCATTTTTTTAAACAATTGACATTATAATTTAGTTACCCTGTTGGTCATAGGGCATTAATGACGTCTCGACTTTTGGATAATTGTTTCCAAAATTCATAGCAAGATTTATTACTTTGCCATGCTTATTTATGAGTTGTAATTTTGAATAATATTTTTAGTACTTTGTACTGACAATTGGACAGCTGGCATAGGGTGTGTTCTGTTGATATAATGCCAGGAGTTTTTGCGGTGTCAGAGTATGTTTTCCTTGTGGCTTACATGAAAATGAACGAAAATTTATAAAATGTAGAATTGCATTACTCACAGAACTGCAAGAGTAAAGTTCACAAATTGGAGAAATTAGAATCGTAGCAATTGAATGTTTTTTGGTGTGTTGTTATTTTGAATTATTGTTGACGACTTGTTGTAGAGAGTTAGACAGCTGCAGAAGGGATTGTAATGTTGAATAATTATTGCGAAATTAATGGGAGAAGTTGTGCAAGGCTTAGAGGAGCTTTATGGTGTGATTTTACATGATAATTGACTGAAAATACTACACAGAGAGCTGCATTACCGACTGAGCTTTTCGCATTAATTTTAATAAATTGAAAAGTTTAGTATCATGGCACTGCGATATTACTTGGAGTGTTGTTATTTGAATAATTTTTGAGTACTTGAGACTGCACTTGGACAACTAGAATGGATACTGTACTGTTGAATAATAATTATGGCCAAATTCATGGCAAAACTTGTGCAAGTCTGTGAGTAACATTCCTTTTGCTTTTACATCATAATTGACTTAAAGTAGTGCAAAAGAAGTTGCATTACTGATTGATTTCTTGCATAAATGTAAAGAATTTTGGGGGGATTGGAATTATAGAATTCCCAATCTGCTTGGAGTGTTGTTTTGAATATATGACGAATTCATGCTGATACTTGGACAAAACAATATGGATTCTGGTCTTGTATAAAGATTAGTAAATTCGTGTTGGGATTTATAGAAATCTGACAGTATTATTTTGACTTGGTTTTACATAATGAATGACTTTATAAGGACTCTACTCTTTTATAATTTCCGCCAAATTAAAGGCAGGACTAATGGAAGGCTTAGATGAGGACATATTTATTGTGATTTTACAAAATAATTATCTGAAAGAAGTAGGTATTGACCTGTATTACCGAGTAAGTTGGAATTGTAGCACTGCCCTAGTTTTTGTGGCAGTATTGTTTAGATTAATTGTTGATAACGTCATACGGAATATGGACAGTTGCAATTGGGACACTAGTGTTGCATAATGTTTTTTAATTACATGCCCGGTTTTATACTACTGTGAGAATGTTTTTTTTTATTTTTATACGTTAATCGACTCTGTCACATTTACAGCAGTAATGGTGACTTAAGTGTTGTAAAATATTTTGGAAAATCGTAGCAATATTTGCTGTATATCCATGTTAATTGTGGTATTGTGGTTTTGAATGAAATTGTCGATTTCATTCTGATACTTGGACTGCTGCAATAGAGTCTGGTGTTCCATATTGATTGCTAAATTCTCTGTGGAACTTATTGGATTCTGACGGTAGTTTTCTATAGCGGTTTTAAATTTTAAAAGGCTTAACAGTGAGAGTTATAGTGGAGTAATGGCGACTGAATTGTTGGAATAGTAATTTCCAAATACAATACAAGATTTATTACATTACTATGCATTCCTTAATTGTTGTAGTGACAGAGAGCTGGACAGCTTGAATGGTGTCTCCAATGTCGAGAAATCATTGCCACATTCATGCAGGACCTTATGCAAGTCTCAGAGTATGTTTCTGTTGTACTTTTCTATAATAAATCATAGACTTCAATAACAGGACAGAGCTGCATTACCGACTGAACTGTTGCAGAAATATTTGCAATTGGAAAATTTAGAATTGTAGCAGTCTCGTGTTTTTTGGGATGATGTTGTTGTTTTGAATAATATTTGGTCAAATCATACAGATACTGTACTTGGATAGTATGTATACAGACTCTAGTTTTCATAGTGATTTTTAGGATTCATGCCTAGATTTATACCATTGAAAGGGTGCTTTTTATAAGTGCTTTTACATAATAAATGACTTTAATCTTAAATAGCTGGAAAAATATTTTCCAAATTCGTAGATAGAATTACTGCATTGCCGTGCTTGTTGTGCTACTACTGCTGTTGCATTTTTAATGGCAATTGTCTACTTCATTCTGATTATTAGAGTGCTGCAATAGGACTGTGATCTTGCGTAATGATTGCTAAATTTTTGGTCAGACTTACACAACTAAGATGACATTTTTGTTTCCGGTTTTACTTTGAAAATGTCCTTATAGTGATGCTTAAATGGCAGATATGTCGACTGAGCTGTTGGAGAAAACTTTTCGAAATTTATAACAAAATTGATTACATTCTCTGCATTTAAGTGTTGTATTGTTGAATAATGATTGACTACTTCATATTGATACTTGGACAGTTGCAATAGAATATCTACTTTAGAAACATATTATATATATTTCAAGTGTTAAATTTTCTGTTAACTTGTTGACATATTTTGGCCTGCTATCGGCCATCTTCAGAACTGGTAGTTGTTGGTCTTGGCGCCTTTTGTTTTGTTTTCTGTGTGGGTGTGTTTGTGTAATGTAATGTGGAGACAAAAAGGTTGTGTGTTCTGAAATTGAGTTGTGTGTTGAGAAATTCATTTGGATGTGTTTTTGTGTGTTATTATATTTTGTATTGTTCTGGTGTGTATAGTTTCTGGCTTTATGGGTGGCTGTGTACAATTTCCATGTCTGTGTTGATGTCTATTTATGTGATTGTCCTGCATATGTGAAAGTGTTTTGTAATTTATTATGGCTGTGATGTGTTATGTCTGCCTGTCTGTCCTATGTAGAAGTTGTTGCAGGTGTTACTTTTGAGTTTGTATATGCCTGTGTGGTTGCATTTGTTTGTTTGTTTGTTTGCTTGTTTGTGTTGTATGTGTGTTGAGATATTTTTGTAGAGTATTAGGAAAAAAAGACAAAAGGTGTCAAGACCAGCAATGACCAGTTCTGATGATGGCCGATGGCAAGCCGAAATATGTTAACAAGATAACAAAAAATTTAACATGTGAAAGATATATAATACGGTTTCCAAATTGATATAGTGTTAAAAGTTGTGGAATGAAGATGTATAATGAATAGCTACTGTTGAAAAATCATTGTCAATTTGATGCCAGACTTATGGAGATCTCAGAGAGTTTTTGTCTCATGCTTCTACGTAATAAAGCATACAGGTGCATTACAGATTGATGTATTGTAAAAATTTTACACACTAGAAAATTTATAATTGTAACCCTACCATGATTTATGGGTTGTTGTTATTTTGAATAACATTTGGGAGCTTGATACAGATACTTGGGCTGATGGAATAGGGATTGTAGTGTTGCATAATGATTTTCTAAATTCAGGACAGGACTTGCATAACTTTGAGATTGGTCTCTCTTTTTGTTAGTGCTTTGACATTGGTAGTGAATAACTTTACTCTCTTATAGAAGAATAAAGGTGACTGAACTGTTGCGTGAATATTTGCAAATTCGTAGCAAGATTTCCTGCATTCCAATGCCTTTTGTTGTCTCTTTGTTTTGAATAGTAATTGAAGTGTCGGCTGGAACAACGTTGTAAGTTACAAAATTTTCATTCGGTGTGTTTTTGTGTAATAATGTTGTATGTCATGTTACCTTGCTATACTCTTTGGCTTGCAACTGTCCAGCAATGCACTACGTGAAATTTGTCCACCCAAAAGTTTGCCACCCTATCAGAACAACGTTGTAAGTGTACACATTTTCGCAGCTCCTGTAAATTTTACCAAATGTAACTTATAACGTTGTTCCAGCCGATGGTTCAATTGTCGAGTTGATCTTGATTCTTGGAGAGCTGCAATAGCGCTCGGGTCTTGCATAAGTTGGGACTTAAACATCTCTGACTATACTTTTGTTTGAAGGATTTAGCATTATAATTTGTTTTACACTTGTGGTTATGTGGCGGTAATGATCTGTCAACAGTTGGACAAATATTATCAAAATTAATAGCAAGAATTATGATATTCCTGTGCTAGCTTATGAGTTGCAGTGCTGAATAATGTTTGAGTAATTAATACCGACACTTGGAGAGCTGGAATAGGGACTGTACTGTGAAATATTTATTGCTATTTCATGCCAGTGAATAAGTTTGTCTTGCACTCTACATGAAAATTGAGAAGAATTAAGAGACGTAGAGCTTAATTTCTGACTGAGATATAAGAGAAATTTTGACAAATTGGAAAAATTGGAATTGTAGCACTGAGATGATTTTTGGTGTTTTGTTGTTTTGAATAAACTGTGAAGACTTGATTGAGGTGTTTGAACAGTTTCAATAGGGGCCTTAGCCTTGCATAATGATTTTCTAATTTGATGTGAGGTCTTAAACCTATACACGCTGCATGACTTTAACTTGATAAGTAGAAGGCAGTAATAGAGGATAACATTAGAATTGCATTACTGTTTGGTTTACACTGATGGATATAGGGCAGTGTTGTCGTGTCAGGTGTTGGATAATTTTTTCGTAAATTCATTACAAGATTTTATTGCAATTCTCATTCTTGATAATGGGTTGCAGTATCGAATAATGTTTGACTACTTGATACAGACTCTAGACTCTTGGACAGCTGGAATAGGGACTGTACTGTACTGTACTGTAGAATGATAATTGCCATTTCATGACAGAACTTATTGCAGTTTCAGAATATCTTTGTGTTGTGCTTTACATGAGAATTAAGAAAAATGAAAAGACGTTATAAGTGAATTACCGACAGAGCTGTAACAGATATACTTACAAATTGGAAAATGTGGAATTGTAGGACATCCATATTTGTTGAGGTGTTGTTGTTTTGAATAATGCTTAAAAACTTGATACTGTACCAATATTTGTACAGATGTAATAGGGATTGCAGTCTTGCATAATGATTTGCTTAAATGATGCAATATGTTATAAAAGTCTGACAGTGATTTGTTTAGTTGTTTTACATAAGTGACTGTAGCCTGATAATTATAGGGCAATGAGGAGGAGTGAAAATGTTACAAAATAATTTGCAGATTCATAACAACATTAATTATATTTCCATACCCGTTGAGGTGTTTTTGTATTTAACAGTAATTGATGATTTTACTCAAACACTTGAACAGCTGCAATAGAGATTGTAGTATTGGAAATTTTTTTTAAACACATGTCAGGCTTTATACTACTGTGATAGTCCTTCTTTGATACATAATTAAGGACTTTACGCTGTTACCGGTACTTATATAGCAGTAATGGCGAGTGAACTGTTGTATATATGTTTTCCGTATTCGTGGCAATATTTACTGTATTTCCAAGGTTGTTATGGCCTTATTTTGACTAAAGTTGTCAACTTGATTCTGATACTTGGATAATTGCAACGGGATTGCGATCTTGCATTATGTTTGGTAAATTATTGTTGGACTTTATTGATCTGTGACAGAAGTTTTGTTTAATGGTTTTAAATTTTTAAAGGGTTTACAGATATGGTTATAGTGCAGTAATGAGGACTGAACTGCGGAATAAATATATTAAATTCGTAGCTAGATTATCCGCATTCCCGTGTTCATTGTGTTGTTGTTGTTTTGAAAAGTAATTTTCGACTTCATTCTGATATGTGGAGAGCTGCAATCAGGCTGTTGTTTTGCATAATGATGAGTAAATTCATGGTGGATTTGTACAATTCACAGTATATTTTTTAAGTGTTTTACTCTTTATAGTGATAATTATAGGGCAGAAATGTCGACTGAGATATTGGATAAAAATGTTCGGTATTTATAACAATATTTATTACATTTGAATGAATTTTTACTGCCATAGTGTTGAATAATCATTGATTAGTTCATAGTGAGCACTAGGCACTGCAATAGGTACCGTGATCTATTGTTGAATAATGATTGCGAAATTTGACGGTAGACCTACGAAACTTTAGTAGTATGTTTATCTTGCAGTTTTACATAATAATTGACTAAAATGACAAGCATAAAGGTACATTACCGACTGAGGTATTATAGAAATATTTAGACATTGGAAAATTTATAATTGAGGACCGTTTTTGCAAAACTTGCTAACTGAAAAAAAAAAAAAAAAAAAAAAAAACTAAATTTTACAGGAGAGACAAAACACTATAGAAAGCAAGGTTTGCTGTATGTCCCACTTATAGCAGAAGCAAGTTTTGAAAAAACGATCACACTGTGACACATTACAATGAAGAGAAATAATCCAATTTTACCAAGACGCTTTAAACGTCATGTACAGGCCTGCCTTATGTTAACGAATCCATCAAAATCTCCATTTAGGGAATTTTGCAATTAGCTAGTTTTGCAAAAACGGTCCTCAATTGTAGCATTACCATCCTTTTTGGAGTGTTGTTGTTTTGAATAATAGTTGACAACTTGATGCAGATACTAGGGTGGTGCAATAAGGATTATAGTGTTGCATAATGATTTTCAAAATATATGTCGCGACTTGCATAACCCAGAGAGTGTTCTATTTTTTAGTGCTTTCACATAGTGAATGACTTTACTCTGTTACTGATATTGCAGTAATGTGACTAAAGCGTTAGATGATTATTTTGAAAACTGGTAGGAAAGTTTACTACATTCGTTACTGTCGTTGTTGTGTTGTTGTTTTGAATAGTAATTATCGAATTCCTCCTGATTCTTGGACAGCTGCAGAAGGGTTCTAGCATTGCATAATTTTTGGTAGAATCAAGGTGGGACTTGTTCATCTCTGACAGTACTTTTGTTCAAAGACTGTTGTGTATAATTTAATCTACGTTGATGGATATAGGCAGTAATTACGTCTGAATTGTTGGATAAATGTTTCCAAAATTCGTAGGAAGAAGTATTACATTTCTATGCTTGATATGATTTCTAGTTTTGAATAATGTTTGAGCAATTAATATTGATACTTGGGTACTGTACATGGAATAGGGACTGTACTGTTGAAGAATAATTGGTAAACGTATTATGTGTCTTTCTCGTGTTAAATTTTATATTATATTGTTCACATGATTTGGCCTCCTATTGGTCATCTTCAGAACTGGTTGTTGCTGGTCTTGGCACATTTTTTTTGTTTCCGGTTGCGGTGTATTTGTATAGTGTAATGTGGAGCCAAAGAATGTGTGTGTTCTGAAATTGTGTTGTGTGTTGAGAATTTTGTTTTGGATGTGTTTCTGTGTGTCTGTATATTTTGTATTGTTCTAGTGTGTTTAGTTTGTGGCTTTTTTGGTGGATGTGTAGAATTTTCATGTCTGTGTTGATGTCTGTGTAGGTGTGGTTAGCATTTGTGATGTGTTCTGCATAATATAAAATTTAACACGTGAAAGACACATAATACGTTTTCCAAAGTGATATAGTGTTAGAAGTTGCGTAATCAAGATGTATAATTAATTATTAGTATTTCCTGGTAGTCTCAGAGTACTTTTGTCTTGCACTTTACATGAAAGTTGGCAAGAAATTGAAATACGTAGAGCTTAATTACCGACCGATCTGTAAGATAAATGTTGAGAAATAGAAAAGATTAGGATTGTAATACCGGTACTGTGATGATTTTTGGGGTTTTGTTGTTTTGAATGAATTGTCAAGATTTTATAGAGAGGCTTGGGCAGCTGCGATAGGGGCTGTAGACTTTCAGAATGATTTTCTGAATTGATGTCAGGATATACCTGTAATGATACAATGGTTTTCATAGTAGTTTTATATAATAACTTTAATTTTGTAATTAGAGGGCAGTCACTATTGGATAAATATTTTCCAAATTCATATGGTTAATTGTTAGATTCTCATGATTTCTGAGTTCTTGATTTTAGTACTAATTGATGAATTGATTGTGAGAGCTGGAGGGCTGCTATAGGGAGGCTGGTGTTGTATAATCATTGCTAAATTGATGCCGGAGCTTGTACAACTGTGACAGTGCATTTTTTTAAACAATTGACATTATAATTTAGTTACCCTGTTGGTCATAGGGCATTAATGACGTCTCGACTTTTGGATAATTGTTTCCAAAATTCATAGCAAGATTTATTACTTTGCCATGCTTATTTATGAGTTGTAATTTTGAATAATATTTTTAGTACTTTGTACTGACAATTGGACAGCTGGCATAGGGTGTGTTCTGTTGATATAATGCCAGGAGTTTTTGCGGTGTCAGAGTATGTTTTCCTTGTGGCTTACATGAAAATGAACGAAAATTTATAAAATGTAGAATTGCATTACTCACAGAACTGCAAGAGTAAAGTTCACAAATTGGAGAAATTAGAATCGTAGCAATTGAATGTTTTTTGGTGTGTTGTTATTTTGAATTATTGTTGACGACTTGTTGTAGAGAGTTAGACAGCTGCAGAAGGGATTGTAATGTTGAATAATTATTGCGAAATTAATGGGAGAAGTTGTGCAAGGCTTAGAGGAGCTTTATGGTGTGATTTTACATGATAATTGACTGAAAATACTACACAGAGAGCTGCATTACCGACTGAGCTTTTCGCATTAATTTTAATAAATTGAAAAGTTTAGTATCATGGCACTGCGATATTACTTGGAGTGTTGTTATTTGAATAATTTTTGAGTACTTGAGACTGCACTTGGACAACTAGAATGGATACTGTACTGTTGAATAATAATTATGGCCAAATTCATGGCAAAACTTGTGCAAGTCTGTGAGTAACATTCCTTTTGCTTTTACATCATAATTGACTTAAAGTAGTGCAAAAGAAGTTGCATTACTGATTGATTTCTTGCATAAATGTAAAGAATTTTGGGGGGATTGGAATTATAGAATTCCCAATCTGCTTGGAGTGTTGTTTTGAATATATGACGAATTCATGCTGATACTTGGACAAAACAATATGGATTCTGGTCTTGTATAAAGATTAGTAAATTCGTGTTGGGATTTATAGAAATCTGACAGTATTATTTTGACTTGGTTTTACATAATGAATGACTTTATAAGGACTCTACTCTTTTATAATTTCCGCCAAATTAAAGGCAGGACTAATGGAAGGCTTAGATGAGGACATATTTATTGTGATTTTACAAAATAATTATCTGAAAGAAGTAGGTATTGACCTGTATTACCGAGTAAGTTGGAATTGTAGCACTGCCCTAGTTTTTGTGGCAGTATTGTTTAGATTAATTGTTGATAACGTCATACGGAATATGGACAGTTGCAATTGGGACACTAGTGTTGCATAATGTTTTTTAATTACATGCCCGGTTTTATACTACTGTGAGAATGTTTTTTTTTATTTTTATACGTTAATCGACTCTGTCACATTTACAGCAGTAATGGTGACTTAAGTGTTGTAAAATATTTTGGAAAATCGTAGCAATATTTGCTGTATATCCATGTTAATTGTGGTATTGTGGTTTTGAATGAAATTGTCGATTTCATTCTGATACTTGGACTGCTGCAATAGAGTCTGGTGTTCCATATTGATTGCTAAATTCTCTGTGGAACTTATTGGATTCTGACGGTAGTTTTCTATAGCGGTTTTAAATTTTAAAAGGCTTAACAGTGAGAGTTATAGTGGAGTAATGGCGACTGAATTGTTGGAATAGTAATTTCCAAATACAATACAAGATTTATTACATTACTATGCATTCCTTAATTGTTGTAGTGACAGAGAGCTGGACAGCTTGAATGGTGTCTCCAATGTCGAGAAATCATTGCCACATTCATGCAGGACCTTATGCAAGTCTCAGAGTATGTTTCTGTTGTACTTTTCTATAATAAATCATAGACTTCAATAACAGGACAGAGCTGCATTACCGACTGAACTGTTGCAGAAATATTTGCAATTGGAAAATTTAGAATTGTAGCAGTCTCGTGTTTTTTGGGATGATGTTGTTGTTTTGAATAATATTTGGTCAAATCATACAGATACTGTACTTGGATAGTATGTATACAGACTCTAGTTTTCATAGTGATTTTTAGGATTCATGCCTAGATTTATACCATTGAAAGGGTGCTTTTTATAAGTGCTTTTACATAATAAATGACTTTAATCTTAAATAGCTGGAAAAATATTTTCCAAATTCGTAGATAGAATTACTGCATTGCCGTGCTTGTTGTGCTACTGCTGCTGTTGCATTTTTAATGGCAATTGTCTACTTCATTCTGATTATTAGAGTGCTGCAATAGGACTGTGATCTTGCGTAATGATTGCTAAATTTTTGGTCAGACTTACACAACTAAGATGACATTTTTGTTTCCGGTTTTACTTTGAAAATGTCCTTATAGTGATGCTTATATGGCAGATATGTCGACTGAGCTGTTGGAGAAAAATTTTCGAAATTTATAACAAAATTGATTACATTCCCTGCATTTAAGTGTTGTATTGTTGAATAATGATTGACTACTTCATATTGATACTTGGACAGTTGCAATAGAATATCTACTTTAGAAACATATTATATATATTTCAAGTGTTAAATTTTCTGTTAACTTGTTGACATATTTTGGCCTGCTATCGGCCATCTTCAGAACTGGTAGTTGCTTGTCTTGCCACCTTTTGTTTTGTTTTCAGTGTGGGTGTGTTTGTGTAATGTAATGTGGAGACAAAAAGGTTGTGTGTTCTGAAATTGAGTTGTGTGTTGAGAAATTCATTTGGATGTGTTTTTGTGTGTTATTATATTTTGTATTGTTCTGGTGTGTATAGTTTCTGGCTTTATGGGTGGCTGTGTACAATTTCCATGTCTGTGTTGATGTCTATTTATGTGATTGTCCTGCATATGTGAAAGTGTTTTGTAATTTATTATAGCTGTGATGTGTTATGTCTGCCTGTCTGTCCTATGTAGAAGTTGTTGCAGGTGTTACTTTTGAGTTTGTATATGCCTGTGTGGTTGCATTTATTTGTTTGTTTGTTTGTATTGTATGTGTGTTGAGATATTTTTGTAGAGTATTAGGAAAAAAAAGACAAAAGGTGTCAAGACCAGCAATGACCAGTTCTGATGATGGCCGATGGCAAGCCGAAACATGTTAACAAGATAACAAAAAATTTAACATGTGAAAGATATATAATGCGGTTTCCAAATTGATATAGTGTTAAAAGTTGTGGAATGAAGATGTATAATGAATAGCTGCTGTTGAAAAATCATTGTCAATTTGATGCCAGACTTATGGAGATCTTAGAGAGTTTTTGTCTCATGCTTTTACATAATAAAGCATACAGGTGCATTACAGATTGATGTATTGTAAAAATTTTACACACTAGAAAATTTATAATTGTAACCCTACCATGATTTATGGGTTGTTGTTATTTTGAATAACATTTGGGAGCTTGATACAGATACTTGGGCTCATGGAATAGGGATTGTAGTGTTGCATAATGATTTTCTAAATTCAGGACAGGACTTGCATAACTTTGAGATTGGTCTCTCTTTTTGTTAGTGCTTTGACATTGGTAGTGAATAACTTTACTCTCTTATAGAAGAATAAAGGTGACTGAACTGTTGCGTGAATATTTTGCAAATTCGTAGCAAGATTTCCTGCATTCCAATGCCTTTTGTTGTCTCTTTGTTTTGAATAGTAATTGAAGTGTCGGCTGGAACAACGTTGTAAGTTACAAAATTTTCATTCGGTGTGTTTGTGTGTAATAATGTTGTATGTCATGTTACCTTGCTATACTCTTTGGCTTGCAACTGTCCATCAATGCAGTACGTGAAATTTGTCCACCCAAAAGTTTGCCACCCTATCAGAACAACGTTGTAAGTGTACACATTTTCGCAGCTCCTGTAAATTTTACCAAATGTAACTTATAACGTTGTTCCAGCCGATGGTTCATTTGTCGAGTTGATCTTGATTCTTGGAGAGCTGCAATAGCGCTTGGGTCTTGCATAATTATTGCTAGATTCAAGTTGGGACTTCAACATCTCTGACTATACTTTTGTTTGAAGGATTTAGCATTATAATTTGTTTTACACTGGTGGTTATGTGGCGGTAATGATCTGTCAACAGTTGGACAAATATTATCAAAATTAATAGCAAGAATGATGATATTCCTGTGTTAGCTTATGAGTTGCAGTGCTGAATAATGTTTGAGTAATTAATACCGACACTTGGAGAGCTGGAATAGGGACTGTACTGTGAAATATTTATTGCTATTTCATGCCAGTGAATAAGTTTGTCTTGCACTCTACATGAAAATTGAGAAGAATTAAAAGACGTAGAGCTTAATTCCTGACTGAGATGTAAGAGAAATTTTGACAAATTGGAAAAATTAGAATTGTAGCACTGAGATGATTTTTGGTGTTTTGTTGTTTTGAATAACCTGTGAAGGCTTGATTAAGGTGTTTGAACAGTTTGAATAGGGGCTCTAGCTTTGCATAATGATTTTCTAATTTGATGTGAGGTCTTAAACCTATACACGCTGCATGACTTTAACTTGATAAGTACTGTTTGGTTTACACTGATGGTTATAGGGCAGTGTTGTCGTGTCAGGTGTTGGATAATTTTTTCGTAAATTCATTGCAAGATTTTATTGCAATTCTCATGCTTGATAATGGGTTGCAGTATCGAATAATGTTTGACTACTTGATGCAGACTCTAGACTCTTGGACAGCTGGAATAGGGACTGTACTGTACTGTACTGTAGAATGATAATTGCCATTTCATGACAGAACTTATTGCAGTTTCAGAATATCTTTGTGTTGTGCTTTACATGAGAATTAAGAAAAATGAAAAGACGTTATAAGTGAATTACCGACAGAGCTGTAACAGATATACTTACAAATTGGAAAATGTGGAATTGTAGGACATCCATATTTGTTGAGGTGTTGTTGTTTTGAATAATGCTTAAAAACTTGATACTGTACCAATATTTGTACAGATGTAATAGGGATTGCAGTCTTGCATAATGATTTGCTTAAATGATGCAATATGTTATAAAAGTCTGACAGTGATTTGTTTAGTTGTTTTACATAAGTGACTGTAGCCTGATAATTATAGGGGAATGAGGAGGAGTGAAAATGTTACAAAATAATTTGCAGATTCAAAGCAACATTAATTATATTTCCATACCCGTTGAGGTGTTTTTGTATTTAACAGTAATTGATGATTTTACTCAAACACTTGAACAGCTGCAATAGAGATTGTAGTATTGGAAATTTTTTTTAAACACATGTCAAGCTTTATACCACTGTGATAGTCCTTCTTTGATACATAATTAAGGACTTTACGCTGTTACTGGTACTTATATAGCAGTAATGGCGAGTGAACTGTTGTATATATGTTTTCCTTATTCGTGGCAATATTTCCTGTATTTCCAAGGTTGTTATGGCCTTATTTTGACTAAAGTTGTCAACTTGATTCTGATACTTGGATAATTGCAATGGGATTGCGATCTTGCATTATGTTTGGTAAATTTTCGACTTCATTGTGATATGTGGAGAGCTGCAATCAGGCTGTTGTTTTGCATAATGATGAGTAAATTCATGGTGGATTTGTACAATTCACAGTATATTTTTTAAGCGTTTTACTCTTTATAGTGATAATTATAGGGCAGAAATTTCGACTGAGATATTGGATAAAAATGTTCGGTATTTATAACAATATTTATTACATTTGAATGCATTTTTAACTGCCGTAGTGTTGAATAATCATTGATTAGTTCATAGTGAGCACTAGGCACTGCAATAGGTACCGTGATCTATTGTTGAATAATGATTGCGAAATTTGATGGTAGACCTACGAAACTTTAGTAGTATGTTTATCTTGCAGTTTTACATAATAATTGACTAAAATGACAAGCATAAAGGTACATTACCGACTGAGGTATTATAGAAATATTTAGACATTGGAAAATTTATAATTGAGGACCGTTTTTGCAAAACTTGCTAACTGAAAAAAAAAAAAAAACTAAATTTTACAGGAGAGACAAAACACTATAGAAAGCAAGGTTTGCTGTATGTCCCACTTATAGCAGAAGCAAGTTTTGAAAAAACGATCACACTGTGACACATTACAATGAAGAGAAATAATCCAATTTTACCAAGACGCTTTGAACATCATGTACATGCCTGCCTTATGTTAACGAATCCATCAAAATCTCCATTTAGGAAATTTTGCAATTATCTAGTTTTGCAAAAACGGTCCTCAATTGTAGCATTACCATCCTTTTTGGAGTGTTGTTGTTTTGAATAATAGTTGACAACTTGATGCAGATACTAGGGTGGTGCAATAAGGATTATAGTGTTGCATAATGATTTTCAAAATATATGTCGCGGCTTGCATAACCCAGAGAGTGTTCTATTTTTTAGTGCTTTCACATAGTGAATGCCTTTACTCTGTTACTGATATTGCAGTAATGTTACTAAAGTGTTAGATGATTATTTTGAAAGCTGGTAGGAAAGTTTACTACATTCGTTACTGTCGTTGTTGTGTTGTTGTTTTGAATAGTAATTATCGAATTCCTCCTGATTCTTGGACAGCTGCAGAAGGGTTCTAGCATTGCATAATTTTTGGTAGAATCAAGGTGGGACTTGTTCATCTTTGACAGTACTTTTGTTCAAAGACTGTTGTGTATAATTTAGTCTACGTTGATGGATATAGGCAGTAATTACGTCTGAATTGTTGGATAAATGTTTCCAAAATTCGTAGGAAGAAGTATTACATTTCTATGCTTGACTATGATTTCTAGTTTTGAATAATGTTTGAGCAATTAATATTGATACTTGGGTACTGTACATGGAATAGGGACTGTACTGTTGAAGAATAATTGGTAAACGTATTATGTGTCTTTCTCGTGTTAAATTTTATATTATATTGTTCACATGATTTGGCCTCCTATTGGTCATCTTCAGAACTGGTTGTTGCTGGTCTTGGCACCTTTTTTTTTGTTTCCAGTGGCGGTGTATTTGTGTAGTGTAATGTGGAGCCAAAGAATGTGTGTGTTCTGAAATTGTGTTGTGTGTTTAGAATTTTGTTTTGGATGTGTTTCTGTGTGTCTGTATATTTTGTATTGTTCTAGTGTGTTTAGTTTGTGGCTTTTTTGGTGGATGTGTAGAATTTCCATGTCTGTGTTGATGTCTGTGTAGATGTGGTTAGCATAATATAAAATTTAACACGTGAAAGACACATAATACGTTTTCCAAAGTGATATAGTGTTAGAAGTTGCGTGATCAAGATGTATAATTAATTATTATTATTTCCTGGTAGTCTGAGAGTACTTTTGTCTTGCGCTTTACATGAAAGTTGGCAAGAAATTGAAATACGTAGAGCTTAATTACCGACCGATCTGTAAGATAAATGTTGAGAAATAGAAAAGATTGGGATTGTAATACCGGTACTGTGATGATTTTTGGGGTTTTGTTGTTTTGAATGAATTGTCAAGATTTTATAGAGAGGCTTGGGCAGCTGCGATAGGGGCTGTAGACTTTCAGAATGATTTTCTAAATTGATGTCAGGATAAACCTGTAATGATACAATGGTTTTCATAGTAGTTTTATATAATAACTTTAATTTTGTAATTGGAGGGCAGTCACTATTGGATAAATATTTTCCAAATTCATATGGTTAATTGTTAGATTCTCATGATTTCGGAGTTCTTGATTTTAGTACTAATTGATGAATTGATTCTGAGAGCTGGATTGCTGCTATAGGGAGGCTGGTGTTGTATAATCATTGCTAAATTGATGCTGGAGCTTGTACAACTGTGACAGTGCATTTTTTTAAACAATTGACATTATAATTTAGTTACCCTGTTGGTCATAGGGCATTAATGACGTCTCGATTTTTGGATAAATGTTTCCAAAATTCATAGCAAGATTTATTACTTTGCCATGCTTATTTATGAGTTGTAATTTTGAATAATATTTTTAGTACTTTGTACTGACAATTGGACAGCTGGCATAGGGTGTGTTCTGTTGATATAATGCCAGGAGTTTTTGCGGTGTCAGAGTATGTTTTCCTTGTGGCTTACATGAAAATGAACGAAAATTTATAAAATGTAGAATTGAATTACTCACAGAACTGTAAGAGAAAAGTTCACAAATTGGAGAAATTAGAATCGTAGCAATTGAATGTTTTTTGGTGTATTGTTATTTTGAATTATTGTTGACGACTTGTTGTAGAGAGTTAGACAGCTGCAGTAGGGATTATAATGTTGAATAATTATTGCGAAATTAATGGGAGAAGTTGTGCAAGGCTTAGAGGAGCTTTATGGTGTGATTTTACATGATAATTGACTGAAAATACTACACAGAGAGCTGCATTACCGACTGTGCTTTTCACATTAATTTTAATAAATTGAAAAGTTTAGTATCATGGCAATGCGATTTTACTTGGAGTGTTGTTATTTGAATAATTTTTGAGTACTTGAGACTGCACTTGGACAACTGGAATGGATACTGTACTGTTGAATAATAATTATGGCCAAATTCATGGCAAAACTTGTGCAAGTCTCTAAGTAACATTTCTTTTGCTTTTACATCATAATTGACTTAAAGTAGTGCACAAGAAGTTGCAATACTGACTGAGTTCTTGCATAAATGTTAACAATTTTGGGGGGATTGAAATTATATAATTCCCATTCTGCTTGGAGTGTTGTTTTGTATATATGACGAATTCATGCTGATACTTGGACATGTACAATATTGATTCTGGTCTTGTATAAAGATTAGTAAATTCGTGTTGGCATTTATAGAAATCTGACAGTACTATTGTTAATTAGTTTTACATAATAAATGACTTTATAAGGACTCTACTCTATTATAATTTCTGCCAAATTCAAGGCAGGACTAATGGAAGGCTTAGATGAGGACATATTTATTGTGATTTTATAAAATAATTGGCTGGAAGAAGTAGACATTGAGCTGTATTACCGAGTAAGTTGGAATTGTAGCATTGCCTTAGTTTTTGTGGCAGTATTGTTTACATTAATTGTTGACGACTTCATACAGAACATGGACAGCTACCATTGGTACCTTAGTGTTGCATAATGTTTTTGTAAATACATGCAAGGTTTTATACTACTGTGAGAATGTTTTTTCTTTAACGTTAATCGATTCCGTCACATTTAGAGCAGTAATGGTGACTGAAGTGTTGTAAAAATATTTTGAATATTCGTAGCAATATTTGCTGTACATCCATGTTAGTTGTGGTATTGTAGTTTTGAATGAAATTGTCGATTTCATTCTGATACTTGGACTGCTGCAATAGGGTCTAGTGCTCCATATTGATTGCAAAATTGTTTGTGGAACTTATTGAATTCTGACGGTAGTTTTCTACAGCGGTTTTAAATTTTAAAAGGCTTAACAGTGAGGGTTAGAGTGAAGTAATGGCGACTGAATTGTTGGAATAGTAATTTCCAAATACAATACAAGATTTATTACATTCCTATGCATTCCTTAAGTGTTGTAGTGACAGAGAGCTGGACAGCTTGAATAGTGTCTCCAATGTCGAGTAATCATTGCCACATTCATGCAGGACCTTATGCAAGTCTCAGAGTATATTCCTCTTGTACTGTTCTATAATAAATCATTGACTTCAATTACAAGACAGAGCTGCATTACTGATTGAACTGTTGCAGAAATATTTGCAATTGGAAAATTTAGAATTGTGGCAGTCTCGTGGTTTTTGGGATGATGTTGTTGTTGTTTTGAATAATATTTGGTGAAATCATACAGATACTGTACTTGGACAGTATGTATACAGACTCTAGTTTTCATAGTGATTTTCTGGATTCATGCCTAGACCTATACCATTGTAAGGGTGCTTTTTATAATTTCTTTTACATAATAAATGACTTTAATCTTAAATAGCTGAAAAAATATTTTCCAAATTCGTAGCTAGAATTACTGCATTGCCGTGCTTGTTGTGCTGCTGCATTTTTGAATAGCAATTGTCTACTTCATTCTTATTAATAGAGTGCTGCAATAGGACTGTGATCTTGCGTAGTGATTGCTAAATTTTTGGTCAGACTTACACAACTGAGAAGGCATTTTTGTTTCCGGTTTTACTTTTAAAATGTCTTTATAGTGATGCTTATATGGCAGATATGTCGACTGAGCTGTTGGAGAAAAATGTTCGAAATTTATAACAAAATTGATTACATTCCCTGCATTCAATTGTTGTAGTGCTGAATAATGATTGACTACTTCATATTGATACCTGTACAGTTGCAATAGAATATCTACTTTAGAAACATATTATATATATATTTCACGTGTTAAATTTTCTGTTACCTTCTTGACATGTTTTGGCCTGCTATCGGCCATCATCAGAACTGGTAGTTGCTGGTCTTGGCACCTTTTGTTTTGTTTTGTGTGTGGGTGTGTTTGTGTAATGTAATGTGGAGACAAAAAGGTTGTGTGTGTTCTGAAATTGAGTTGTGTGTTGAGAAATTCATTTGGATGTGTTTTTGTGTGTTATTATATTTTGTATTGTTCTGGTGTGTATAGTTTCTGGCTTTATGGGTGGCTGTGTACAATTTCCATGTCTGTGTTGATGTCTATGTATGTGATTGTCCTGCATATGTGAAAGTGTTTTGTAATTTTGTTATGGCTGTGATGTGTTATGTCTGTCTGTCTGTCCTATGTAGAAGTTGTTCCAGGTGTTACATTTGAGTTTGTATACTCCTGTGTGGTTGCATTTGTTTGTTTGTTTGTTTGCTTGTTTGTGTTGTATGTGTGTTGAGATATTTTTGTAGAGTATTGGGAAACAAAACAAAGGGTGTCAAGACCACCAATGACCAGTTCTGATGATGGCCGATGGCAAGCCGAAACATGTTAACAAGATAACAAAAAATTTAACATGTGAAAGATATATAATACGTTTTCCAAATTGATATAGTGTTAAAAGTTGTGGAATGAAGTTGTATAATGAATAGCTACTATTGAAAAATCATTGTCAATTTGATGCCAGACCTATGGAGATCTCAGAGAGTTTTTGTCTCATGCTTTTACATAATAAAGCATACAGGTGCATTACAGATTGATGTATTGTAAAAATTTTACACATTAGAAAATTTATAATTGTAACCCTCCCATGATTTATGGGTTGTTGTTATTATTATTTTGAATAATATTTGGGAACTTGATACAGATACTTCGGCTTCTGGAACAGGGATTGTAGTGTTGCATAATGATTTTCTAAATTCAGGACAGGACTTGCAACAACTTTGAGATTGATCTTTCTTTTTGTTAGTGCTTTGACATTGGTAGTGAATAACTTTACTCTCTTATAGAAGAATAAAGGTGACTGAACTGTTGCGTGAATATTTTGCAAATTCGTAGCAAGATTTCCTGCATTCCAATGCCTTTTGTTTTCTCTTTGTTTTGAATAATAATTGAAGCGTCGGCTGGAACAACATTGTAAGTTACAAAATTTTCATTCGGCGTGTTTCTGTGTAATAATGTTGTATGTCATGTTGCCTTGCTATACTCTTTGGCTTGCAACTGTCCATCAATGCAGTACGTGAAATTTGTCCACTCAAAAGTTTGCCACCCTATAAGAAGAACGTTGTACGTGTACACATTTTCGCAGCTCCTGTAAATTTTACCAAATGTAACTTATAACGTTGTTCCAGCTGATGCTTCAATTGTCGAGTTGATCTTGATTCTTGGACAGCTGCAATAGCGCTCTGGTCTTGCATAATTATGCTAGATTCAAGTTGGGACTTAAACATCTCTGACTATACTTTTGTTTGAAGAATTTAGCATTATAATTTGTTTTACACTGGTGGTTATGTGGTGGTAATGATCTGTCAACAGTTGGACAAATGTTTTCAAAATTAATAGCAAGAATGATGATATTCCTGTGCTAGCTTATGAGTTGCAGTGCTGAATAATGTTTGAGTAATTAATACCGACACTTGGAGAGCTGGAATAGGGACTGTACTGTGAAATAATTATTGCTATTTCATGCCAGTGAATAAGTTTGTCTTGCACTCTACATGAAAATTGAGAAGAATTAAGAGACGTAGAGCTTAATTCCCGACTGAGATGTAAGAGAAATGTTGACAAATTGGAAAAATTAGAATTGTAGCACTGAGATGATTTTTGGGGTTTTGTTGTTTTGAATAAACTGTGAAGACTTGATTGAGGTGTTTGAACAGTTTGAATAGGGGCTCTACTGTTTGGTTTACACTGATGGTTATAGGGCAGTGTTGTCGTGTCAGGTGTTGGATAATTTTTTCGTAAATTCATTACAAGATTTATTGCAATTCTCATGCTTGATAAAGGGTTGCAGTATCGAATAATGTTTGACTACTTGATACAGACTCTAGACTCTTGGACAGGTGGAATAGGGACTGGACTGTATTGTACTGTAGAATGATAATTGCCATTTCATGACAGAACTTATTGGAGTTTCAGAGTATCTTTGTGTTGTGCTTTATATCAGAATTAAGAAAAATGAAAAGACGTTAAGTGAATTACCGACAGAGCTGTAACAGAAATGTTTACAAATTGGGAAATTTGGAATTGTAGAACATCCATGCTTGTTGAGGTGTTGTTGTTTTGAATAATGCTTGAGAACTTGATACTGTACCGATATTTGTACAGATGTAATAGGGATTGCAGTCTTGCATAATGATTTGCTAAAATGATGCAATATCTTATATAAGTTTGACAGTGATTTGTTTAGTTGTTTTACATAAGTGACTGTAGCCTTATGGTTATAGGGCAGGAAGGAGGATTGAAAATGTTACAAAATAACTTGAAGATGCATAACAACATTAATTATATTACCATACGTGTTTAGGTGTTTTTGTATTAAACAGTAATTGATTATTTTAATCAAATACTTGAACAGCTGCAATAGAGATTGTAGTATTGGAAATGATTTTGTTTAACACATGTCAGATCTTATACCACTGTGAGAGTTGTTCTTTTTTACATAATTAAATATTTTACACTGTTACCGGTACTTACATAGCAGTAATGGCGAGTGAACTGTTGTATAAATGTTTTCCATATTCGTAGCAATATTTACTGTAATTCCAAGTTTGTTGTGGCCTTATTTTGAATAAAGTTGTCAACTTAATTTTACTTAGAGTGTTGTAGTGTTGAATAATGATGTGCTCTTCACAGTGACAGCTTCAATAGAGTCTGTACTGTTGAATAAACTTTGCCAAATGAATGCCTGAGAGTATGTTTTTATTTTGCAGTTTTACATTATAATTTATATGAATTAGAAGACATAGAGCTATATTACTGACTGAGCTTTTTCAGAAAAAATGTAGAATTATAGCACATAAGTGCTTTTTGGGGAGTTGTTGTTTTGAATAATGTTTGGTTAAATCATACAGATACTTGGTCAGTTGCAATAGGGACTTTGGTTTTTCTTAGTGATTTTTTTAATTCGTGGGTAGACATATAACATTGTAAAAGTGCTTTTGATAAGTGGTTTTACATAATAAATTACTTTTGTCTGTTTCTTATAAGGCAGTAATGAGGGCTGAACTGTCGGATAAATATTTTGAAATTAGTAGCTAGATTTTCTGCATTCCCGTGCTTGTTGTGTTTTTGTTGTTTTGAAAAGTAATTGTTGTCTTCATTCTGATACGTTCAGAGCTGCAATCAGGCTGTTGTCTTGCGTAATGATTAGTAAAGTCTTGGTGGACTTGTACAATTCACAGTATTTTTTTTATTGTTTTACTCTTTATAGTGATGATTATAGGCCAGAAATGTGGACTGAGATGTTGGATAAAAATGTTCGATATCTATAACAAGATTTATTACATTCACATGCATTGTTGAACTTCTGTAGTGTTGAATAACCATTGATTACTTCATAGTGAGCACTAGGCACTGGGATAAGTATCTATTGTTGAATAATGAGTGTCAAATTTGACGGTAGACCTACGGAAGTTTAATAGTATCTTTATCTTGTAGTTTTACATAATAATTGACTTAAATGACAAGCAGAAAGCTGCATTACCGACTGAGCCTTTACATAAATATTTAGACATAGGAAAATTTATATTGTAGTATTACCATGCTTTTTGGGGGTGTTGTTGTTTCTAATAATAGTTGACAACTTGATGCAGATACTATGGTGGTGCGATAAGGATTGTAATGTTGCATAATAATGTTCAGAATATATGTCGAGGCTTGCATAACTCTGAGAGTGGTCTTTTTTATTTATTTATTTATTTATTTATTTATTTATTTAATTTTTTTAGTGCTTTCATATAGTGAATGACTTTACTCTGTTACTTATAGTGCAGTAAATGTGACTAAACCGTTAGATGAATATTCTGAAAGTTGATAGGATGGTTTACTACATTCTTTATTGCCTTTGTTGTGTTGTTGATTTGAATAGTAATTGTCGAGTTCGTCCTAATGTTTGGACAGCTGCAATAGGGTTCTGGTCTTGCATAATTTTTGGTAGATTCAAGTTGAGACTTTTTCATCTCTTACAGTACTTTTGTTGAAAGAATGTTGTGTATAATTTGGTCTACGTTGATGGATATAGGCAGTAATAACGTCTGAACTGTTGGATAAATATTTGCTTATTACGTGGCAAGATTTATTATATTCACTGCTTGATTGTGAGTTTAGTGTTGAATAATGTTTGAGTACTTGTTAGTGGCAATTGTACAGCTGGAATATGGTCTGTACTGTTGAATAATTATTTAGATTTAATCCCAGGAGTTATTGGAGTGTCAGAGTATGTTTTTCTTGTGCTTTAGTTGAAAATTGAAAGACGTGGAACTGCATTACTCACTGAGCTGTAAAAGAAAAGTTTAGAAATTGGAAACTTGGAATTGTAGCAATGCCATGTTTTTCGGGATGTTGTGACTTTGAATAATTGCAATTGACTACTTGACATTGAGAGTTGGGAGTGCAGTTATGTATAAGTTGTAAATTGATTCCAGAACTTGTAGATTTTTGACAGTGACTTCTCTAGTGCTTGAGTGTGCTAATTGCAGGATCATGATGATGACTGAAGTTTTAAATACCGGTAAATATTTTCCAAATTCATAGGAAGAATTCTTAGTATTGGAAACAACAAGGCGAAAAGAAACTTGACAATCTAATTGAGGACTTGATTGTGATAGGGGGACAGCTGGAATAGGAATTGGGGTCTTGAATGATTACTAATTTGATGTTAGGATTTGTACAACTGTGACAGTATCATACTTGTTTTTTTTTTTGTGGGGGGGGGTGAACATTATAATTTGCTTTAGAGTGATGGTTAAGTGGCAGTAATTACGTCTGAATTGTTGGATAAATGTTTCCAAAAATCGTAGCGAGTATATTACATTTCTATGCTTGCCTATGAGTTATAGTTTTGAATAATGTTTGAGCAGTTAATATTGATGCTTGGGGACATGGAATAGGGACTGTACTATTGCAGAATTATTGCTACACAAATTATGTGTCTTTCACGTGTTAAATTTTATATTACCTTGTTAACATGTTTTGGCTTGATATTGGCCATCTTCAGATCTGGTTGTTGCTGGTCTTGGCGCCTTTTTTTTGTTGCCTGCGGTGGTGTGTTTGTGTATTGTAATGTGGAGTCAAAGAGTGTGTATGTGTTCTGAAATTGACTTGTGTGTTGAGAAGTTCTTTTGGATGTGTTTCTGTGTGTCTGTATATTTCGTATTGTTCTAGTGTGTTTAGTTTCTGGCTGTTTGGTTGATGTCTGTGTAGGTGTGGTTAGCATTTGTGATGTGTTCTGCATAATATAAAATTTAACACGTGAAAGACACATAATACGTTTTCCGAAGTGATATAATGTTAAAAGTTGTGTAATCAGGATGTATAATTAATTATTGGTATTTCCTGGTAGTCTTAGAGTACCTTTGTCTTGCGCTTTACATGAAAGTTGGCAAGAAATTGAAATATGTAGAGCTTAATTACCGACTGATCTGTAAGAGAAATGTTGAGAAATAGGAATGATTAGAATTGTAATACCGGTACTGCGATGATTTTTGGGGTTTTGTTGTTTGGAATAAATTGTTAAGATTTTATAGAGAGGCTTGGGCAGCTGCGATAGGGGCTCTAGGCTTTCAGAATGATTTTCTAAATTGATGTCAGGATTATACCTGCAATGTTAGAGCGGTTTTCGTAGGAGTTTTACATAATAACTTTAATTTTGTAATTAGAGGGCAATCACTATTGGATAAATATTTTCCAAAATCATAGGTAAAATTGTTAGATTCCCATGGTTCTTGAGTTGTTGATTTAAAAATACTAATTGATGACTTGATTGTGAGAGCTGGAGGGCTGCAATAGGGAGGCTGGTGTTGTATAGTCATTGCTAAATTGATGCTGGGGCTTGTACAACTGCGACAGTGCATTTTTTTAAACAATTGACATTATAATTTAGTTTACCCTGATGGTCATAGGGTAGTAATGACGTCTCAACTGTTGGATAAATGTTTCCATAATTCATAGGAAGGTTTATTACGTTGCTATACTTATTTATGAGTTGTAATTTTGAATAATATTTGAGTACTTTGTACTGACAATTGGACAGCTGGAATAGGGTGTGTTCTGTTGATATTATACCAGGAGTTATTGCAGTCTCAGAGTACATTTTCCTTGTGGCTTATATGAAAATGAAGGAAAATAATTATGAAACGTCGAATTCCATTAGGCCTACTCACAGAACTGTAAGAGAAAAGTTTACAAATTGGAGAAATTAGATTTGTAGCAATTGAATGCTTTTTGGAGTGTTGTTATTTTGAATTATTGTTGACGACTTGTTATAGAGAGTTAGATAGCTGCAGTAGGGATTGTAGTGTTGAATAATTATTGCCAAATTAATGGCAGATGTTATGCAAGGCTTAGAGAACCTTTATGGTGGATTTTACATAATAATTGATTGACAATACTACACAGAGAGCTGCATTACCGACTGAGCTTATGTATAAATTGTTGGAAATTGAGAAGTTTAGTATCATGGCACTGCCATATTACTTGGAGTGTTGTTGTTTGAATAATTTTTGAGTACTTGATACTGCACTTGGACAACTGGAATAGACACTCTACTGTTGAATAATTATGGCCAAATTCATGGCAGGAGTTGTGCAAATCTCTGAGTAATTTAGTCTTTTGCTTTTACATCATAATTGACTTAAAGTAGCACAGAAGGAGTTGCATTACTGACTAAGAATGAAGAAAAATGAAAAGACGTATATGTGAATTACCGACAGAGCTGTAACAGAAATGTTTACAAATTGGAAAATTTGGAATTGTAGGACGCCCATGCTTGTTGAGGTGGTGGTGGTGGTGTTGTTTTGAATAATGCTTGAAAACTTGATACAGATATTTGGACAGATGTAATAGGGATTGCAGTCTTGCTTAATGATGTGCTGAAGTGGTTGTATGTCTTATACAATGTGACAATGATTTGTTTAGTTGTTTTATATAAGAAGTGACTTTAGTGTGATAGTTATGTTATTAAAAAGTAATGAGGACTGGAAATTTTACATAAATAATTTGTAGATTGATAAAAACATTAATAATATTACCATACGCGTTGAAGTCTTTTTGTTTTTAATAGTAATTGATGATTTTACTCAAACACTTGGAGTGCTGCAATACTGGTACAGACTCTGGTATTGCATAATGGTTGCTAAATTGATGGTGAGACCAGTACAATTCTGACAGTAATGATTGTTTCAATTATTTTGCATACCTAATAATTGTGTTTGATGTGACTGTCAAAGTGCAATAATGACATGTGAATGTTTCTAAATGTTCCAAAAATTCATAGGAAGTATAATGAAATTGGAATGCTTGTTGCAGTGTTCAATAGATAAGATAACGTACTCGTAACATACAAGATAAGATAAAATACTTATAAGATAAGATAAGATAAGATAAAGTTTGACCCATACTTTATACTGACATCTGGACAGTTGCAGTGGGGACTGTACTGTTGAAGAATTACTGCCAAATTGATGGCAGGACTTATGTATTGTGATTTTACATAATGATTGAATTAAAGTACTATAGAGGTGCATTACTGACCGTTTTCTTGCATAAAAATATTAACAAATAGAGAAAATTGGAATTGTGGCACTGCCATAGTTCTTGGCGTAATATTGTTTACATTAATAAATTGAGGAGTTGTTACAGATTCTTGTTGGGATTTATTTATCTCTGACTGACCATTTTCTTTAATGGTTTAAAATTGTACAAGGCGTTACAATGATGGTTATAGAAACACTGGTAAAACTTTGCTGGTTTTCATTTGATAGCCTAATTTTGTTGTTTATATATCTTTTTGTGTCCATGCGTGCTACTTAGCAAACATTTAAAATCTACCTTTGCGGATACTAGTTGCTGTTTGTTCTCTCTCTCTCTCTCTCTCTCAGAAAGCAAGTTGACTTACGTTTGTCTCTTGTGAGGGAGAAAGCAAGTGTTGCGTGCCACGCTGACAGTGAGAATTCCCCAAGCGTGGGTGTGACGTGACCCAAAACCTCTGAGAGGGTCTATATAAGAGGACGAATTTTCGACATCCACCGAGTCACTGCCTTCGACAAGGAGATGCAGCCGCGCTCTCCTCGTACAGTGCTCACCTTCTTGTTACGGTGCCGAAAAGTACTTTTGCTCGGACGTGTCTACACAAGGTCACCACTCCCAGAACAGGGAGCCCAGACGTGCTACTGTCTCGTGTATTCTTTTATACAATCACGAAATCTTTCTCAGTTCTTACGTATCGCAAACTCATTTTATTGTTCTCGCTACAGGCCTCATAATAACCTCCAAACCACCCATTTCTGTCCCCTGATGACCCTTATCTCTGACTTTCATGACTTGGACTCTCTGCATTTATCCTGGCATGTTTGTAATGTAGAATAGAATAAGTTAGCATATTTATTATAATATATCAAATCTCTTATGGATATAGAGGAAGCTATGTAATATAAAATAATTGTACGCAAAAATTTTTGTACTAATCAACCAGTCATGTAGTATTACTTTAATTGTAATGGAACATGATGTAAATGAATGCTTAAAAAAATATATATATTATTATATATGAAATCTCTTATGGATATGGAGGAAGCTATGTTATATAAAATAATTGTATGCATAAATTTTTGTACCAATCAACCAGTCATGTAGTATTACTTTAATTGTAATGGAACATGATGTAAATGAATGCTTAAAAAAAAAAAAAAATTATTATTATATAAGAAATCTCTTATGGATATAGAGGAAGCTATGTTATATAAAGTAATTGTACGCATAAATTTTTGTACCAATCAACCAGTCATGTAGTATTGCTTTAATTGTAATGGAACATGATGTAAATGAATGCTTAAAAAAAAAAATTATTATATAAGAAATCTCTTATGGATACAGAGGAAGCTATGTTATATAAAAAATTGTATGCATAAATTTTTGTACCAATCAACCAGTCGCGTAGTATTACTTTAATTGTAATGGAACATGATGTAAATGAATGCTTTAAAAAAAAAAAAAGCCTCTCCTCAGCCCCCCCCTCTACAATCGATATTTCGCGAGTTCGCTCTGTTTGATCTGTCGATGATAGAGGTGATCATTTTCCCCGCTCCTTCCTCACTTCTTACATAACCAAAATTATTTTATTCTCGTCTTGCTACAGGCCTCATCAAGACCTCCAAACCACCCATTTCTCTCCCCTGATGACCCTTATCTCTCACCTTCATGCCTTGGACTCTCTGCACTTATCCCAGCATGTTTGATAAAACACAACCATCTCCTCATGTACATGTACATGTAACACCCAATTTCACCACATTTGTAACAGGACACTGTAAACTAAGATCCTATTTTCACAGCTTCAAAAATATGGAATCGCCAATGTGTTCCTAGAACCTAAATGAACAGACAATAGAACATGTAATATATGACTGCCCTAAACTGAACTTGCTACGAGCAATATTCAGGAATAAAATTTTAAGAAAGAAAGGGAAATGGCCAGTTAATAAAATAGACATAATAAAATTGTACTGTAAAGAATTCATGCAATTTGTAAATTCAGTAGATTTTTAATTATTGTAAAAATTGTAACAAATAAGTATGTATGTATGTATGTACGTACGTACGTATGTATGTATGTATGTATGTATGTATGTATGTATTTATGTATGTATGTATGTATGTATGTATGTATGTATGTAATGTTATGTATGTATGTAATGTTATGTATGTACCGGTATGTAATGTAATGTAATGTTATGTATGTATGTATGTAATGTTATGTATGTATGTATGTATGTAATGTTATGTATGTATGTATGTATGTTATGTATGTAATGTAATGTTATGTATGTAATGTAATGTTATGTATGTAATGTAATGTAATGTAATGTTATGTATGTATGTATGTATGTAATGTAAAGTATGTGTGTGTATGTATGTATGTAATGTAAAGTATGTATGTAATGTAAAGTATGTATGTATGTATGTATGTATGTATGTATGTATGTATGAATTAGAAGGTAGACTATATAAGTAATATAAATATAACTACAACTAGAACAATATTTAGAATAGAACTGGTATAAAGGAAGAAGTAATGTGGAATAGGATAAGTTAGTATGTTTATTATAATATATGTAATCTCTTATGGATATAGAGGAAGCTATGCTATATAAAATAATTGTAGGCATAAATTTTTGTGCTACTCAACCAGTCATGTAGTATTACTTTAATTGTAATGGAACATGATGTAAATAAATGCTTAAAAAAAAAAAAAAACCCATCTCCTCAGCTCCCCCCCCCCCACTCATCTACAATCGATATTTCGCGAGTTCGCTCTCTTTGATCTGTTGATGATAGAGGTGATGAGATAAAAAAGAAATTATATTATAATATATCAAATCTCTTATGGATATGGAGGAAGCTATGTTATATAAAATAATTGTACCCATAAATTTTTGTGCTAATGAACCAGTCATGCAGTATTACTTTAATTGTAATGGAACATGATGTAAATGAATGCTTAAAAAAAAAGAAAAAATTATAATATATGAAATCTCTTATGGATACAGAGGCAGCTATGTTATATAAAATAATTGTATGCATAAATTTTTGTACCAGTCAACCAGTCATGTAGTATTACTTTAATTGTAATGGAAAATGATGTAAATGAATGCTTAAGAAAGAAAGAAAGAAAGAAAGAAAGAAAGAAGGAAAAAAAATTATTATAATATATGAAATCTCTTATGGATATAGAGGCAGCTATGTTATGTAAAATAATTGTATGCATAAATTTTTGTACCAATCAACCAGTCATGTAGTATTGCTTTAATTGTAATGGAACATGATGTAAATGAATGCTTAAAAAAAAAAATTATTATATAAGAAATCTCTTATGGATATAGAGGAAGCTATGTTATATAAAAAATTGTATGCATAAATTTTTGTACCAATCAACCAGTCGCGTAGTATTACTTTAATTGTAATGGAACATGATGTAAATGAATGCTTTAAAAAAAAAAAAAGCCTCTCCTCAGCCCCCCCCCCTCTACAATCGATATTTCGCGAGTTCGCTCTGTTTGATCTGTCGATGATAGAGGTGATCATTTTCCCCGCTCCTTCCTCACTTCTTACATAACCAAAATTATTTTATTCTCGTCTTGCTACAGGCCTCATCAAGACCTCCAAACCACCCATTTCTCTCCCCTGATGACCCTTATCTCTCACCTTCATGCCTTGGACTCTCTGCACTTATCCCAGCATGTTTGATAAAACACAACCATCTCCTCATGTACATGTACATGTAACACCCAATTTCACCACATTTGTAACAGGACACTGTAAACTAAGATCCTATTTTCACAGCTTCAAAAATATGGAATCGCCAATGTGTTCCTAGAACCTAAATGAACAGACAATAGAACATGTAATATATGACTGCCCTAAACTGAACTTGCTACGAGCAATATTCAGGAATAAAATTTTAAGAAAGAAAGGGAAATGGCCAGTTAATAAAATAGACATAATAAAATTGTACTGTAAAGAATTCATGCAATTTGTAAATTCAGTAGATTTTTAATTATTGTAAAAATTGTAACAAATATGTATGTATGTATGTATGTAATGTTATGTATGTAATGTTATGTATGTATGTAATGTTATGTATGTATGTAATGTTATGTATGTATGTAATGTTATGTATGTATGTAATGTTATGTATGTACCGGTATGTAATGTAATGTAATGTTATGTATGTATGTAATGTTATGTATGTATGTAATGTTATGTATGTATGTAATGTTATGTATGTTATGTATGTATGTATGTATGTATGTATGTTATGTATGTAATGTAATGTTATGTATGTAATGTTATGTATGTATGTATGTATGTATGTATGTATGTATGTATGTATGTATGTATGTTATGTATGTAATGTAATGTTATGTATGTAATGTAATGTTATGTATGTAATGTAATGTAATGTTATGTATGTATGTATGTATGTATGTATGTATGTATGAATTAGAAGGTAGACTATATAAGTAATATAAATATAACTACAACTAGAACAATATTTAGAATAGAACTGGTATAAAGTAAGAAGTAATGTGGAATAGGATAAGTTAGTATGTTTATTATAATATATGTAATCTCTTATGGATATAGAGGAAGCTATGCTATATAAAATAATTGTAGGCATAAATTTTTGTGCTACTCAACCAGTCATGTAGTATTACTTTAATTGTAATGGAACATGATGTAAATAAATGCTTAAAAAAAAAAAAACCCATCTCCTCAGCTCCCCCCCCCCCCCCACTCATCTACAATCGATATTTCGCGAGTTCGCTCTCTTTGATCTGTTGATGATAGAGGTGATGAGATAAAAAAGAAATTATATTATAATATATCAAATCTCTTATGGATATAGAGGAAGCTATGTTATATAAAATAATTGTACCCATAAATTTTTGTGCTAATGAACCAGTCATGCAGTATTACTTTAATTGTAATGGAACATGATGTAAATGAATGCTTAAAAAAAAGAAAAAATTATAATATATGAAATCTCTTATGGATATAGAGGCAGCTATGTTATATAAAATAATTGTATGCATAAATTTTTGTACCAGTCAACCAGTCATGTAGTATTACTTTAATTGTAATGGAAAATGATGTAAATGAATGCTTAAGAAAGAAAGAAAGAAAGAAAGAAAGAAAGAAAGAAAGAAGGAAAAAAAATTATTATAATATATGAAATCTCTTATGGATATAGAGGCAGCTATGTTATGTAAAATAATTGTATGCATAAATTTTTGTACCAATCAACCAGTCATGTAGTATTGCTTTAGTTGTAATGGAACATGATGTAAATGAATGCTTAAAAAAAAAAATTATTATATAAGAAATCTCTTATGGATATAGAGGAAGCTATGTTATATAAAAAATTGTATGCATAAATTTTTGTACCAATCAACCAGTCGCGTAGTATTACTTTAATTGTAATGGAACATGATGTAAATGAATGCTTTAAAAAAAAAAAAAGCCTCTCCTCAGCCCCCCCCCCTCTACAATCGATATTTCGCGAGTTCGCTCTGTTTGATCTGTCGATGATAGAGGTGATCATTTTCCCCGCTCCTTCCTCACTTCTTACATAACCAAAATTATTTTATTCTCGTCTTGCTACAGGCCTCATCAAGACCTCCAAACCACCCATTTCTCTCCCCTGATGACCCTTATCTCTCACCTTCATGCCTTGGACTCTCTGCACTTATCCCAGCATGTTTGATAAAACACAACCATCTCCTCATGTACATGTACATGTAACACCCAATTTCACCACATTTGTAACAGGACACTGTAAACTAAGATCCTATTTTCACAGCTTCAAAAATATGGAATCGCCAATGTGTTCCTAGAACCTAAATGAACAGACAATAGAACATGTAATATATGACTGCCCTAAACTGAACTTGCTACGAGCAATATTCAGGAATAAAATTTTAAGAAAGAAAGGGAAATGGCCAGTTAATAAAATAGACATAATAAAATTGTACTGTAAAGAATTCATGCAATTTGTAAATTCAGTAGATTTTTAATTATTGTAAAAATTGTAACAAGTATGTATGTATGTATGTATGTATGTATGTATGTATGTATGTATGTATGTATGTATGTATGTATGTATGTATGTAATATTATGTATGTATGTAATGTTATGTATGTATGTAATGTTATGTATGTATGTAATGTTATGTATGTATGTAATGTTATGTATGTACCGGTATGTAATGTAATGTAATGTTATGTATGTATGTAATGTTATGTATGTATGTATGTATGTTATGTATGTAATGTAATGTTATGTATGTAATGTAATGTAATGTTATGTATGTATGTATGTATGTAATGTAAAGTATGTATGTATGTATGTATGTATGAATTAGAAGGTAGACTATATAAGTAATATAAATATAACTACAACTAGAACAATATTTAGAATAGAACTGGTATAAAGTAAGAAGTAATGTGGAATAGGATAAGTTAGTATGTTTATTATAATATATGTAATCTCTTATGGATATAGAGGAAGCTATGCTATATAAAATAATTGTAGGCATAAATTTTTGTGCTACTCAACCAGTCATGTAGTATTACTTTAATTGTAATGGAACATGATGTAAATAAATGCTTAAAAAAAAAAAAAACCCATCTCCTCAGCTCCCCCCCCCCCACTCATCTACAATCGATATTTCGCGAGTTCGCTCTCTTTGATCTGTTGATGATAGAGGTGATGAGATAAAAAAGAAATTATATTATAATATATCAAATCTCTTATGGATATAGAGGAAGCTATGTTATATAAAATAATTGTACCCATAAATTTTTGTGCTAATGAACCAGTCATGCAGTATTACTTTAATTGTAATGGAACATGATGTAAATGAATGCTTAAAAAAAAGAAAAAATTATAATATATGAAATCTCTTATGGATATAGAGGCAGCTATGTTATATAAAATAATTGTATGCATAAATTTTTGTACCAGTCAACCAGTCATGTAGTATTACTTTAATTGTAATGGAAAATGATGTAAATGAATGCTTAAGAAAGAAAGAAAGAAAGAAAGAAAGAAAGAAAGAAAGAAAGAAGGAAAAAAAATTATTATAATATATGAAATCTCTTATGGATATAGAGGCAGCTATGTTATGTAAAATAATTGTATGCATAAATTTTTGTACCAATCAACCAGTCATGTAGTATTGCTTTAATTGTAATGGAACATGATGTAAATGAATGCTTAAAAAAAAAAATTATTATATAAGAAATCTCTTATGGATATAGAGGAAGCTATGTTATATAAAAAATTGTATGCATAAATTTTTGTACCAATCAACCAGTCGCGTAGTATTACTTTAATTGTAATGGAACATGATGTAAATGAATGCTTTAAAAAAAAAAAAAAAGCCTCTCCTCAGCCCCCCCCCCCTCTACAATCGATATTTCGCGAGTTCGCTCTGTTTGATCTGTCGATGATAGAGGTGATCATTTTCCCCGCTCCTTCCTCACTTCTTACATAACCAAAATTATTTTATTCTCGTCTTGCTACAGGCCTCATCAAGACCTCCAAACCACCCATTTCTCTCCCCTGATGACCCTTATCTCTCACCTTCATGCCTTGGACTCTCTGCACTTATCCCAGCATGTTTGATAAAACACAACCATCTCCTCATGTACATGTACATGTAACACCCAATTTCACCACATTTGTAACAGGACACTGTAAACTAAGATCCTATTTTCACAGCTTCAAAAATATGGAATCGCCAATGTGTTCCTAGAACCTAAATGAACAGACAATAGAACATGTAATATATGACTGCCCTAAACTGAACTTGCTACGAGCAATATTCAGGAATAAAATTTTAAGAAAGAAAGGGAAATGGCCAGTTAATAAAATAGACATAATAAAATTGTACTGTAAAGAATTCATGCAATTTGTAAATTCAGTAGGTTTTTAATTATTGTAAAAATTGTAACAAATAAGTATGTATGTATGTATGTATGTATGTATGTATGTATGTATGTATGTATGTATGTATGTATGTATGTATGTATGTATGTATGTATGTATGTAATGTTATGTATGTATGTAATGTTATGTATGTACCGGTATGTAATGTAATGTTATGTATGTACCGGTATGTAATGTAATGTTATGTATGTATGTATGTAATGTTATGTATGTATGTATGTATGTATGTAATGTTATGTATGTAATGTAATGTAATGTTATGTATGTATGTATGTATGTATGTAATGTTATGTATGTATGTATGTATGTAATGTAAAGTATGTATGTATGTAATGTGAAGTATGTGTGTATGTATGTATGTATGTATGAATTAGAAGGTAGAGTATATAAGTAATATAAATATAACTACAACTAGAACAATATTTAGAATAGAACTGGTATAAAGTAAGAAGTAATGTGGAATAGGATAAGTTAGTATGTTTATTATAATATATGTTTGTAGGCATAAATTTTTGTGCTACTCAACCAGTCATGTAGTATTACTTTAATTGTAATGGAACATGATGTAAATAAATGCTTAAAAAAAAAAAAAAACCCATCTCCTCAGCTCCCCCCCCCCCCACTCATCTACAATCGATATTTCGCGAGTTCGCTCTCTTTGATCTGTTGATGATAGAGGTGATGAGATAAAAAAGAAATTATATTATAATATATCAAATCTCTTATGGATATAGAGGAAGCTATGTTATATAAAATAATTGTACCCATAAATTTTTGTGCTAATGAACCAGTCATGCAGTATTACTTTAATTGTAATGGAACATGATGTAAATGAATGCTTAAAAAAAAGAAAAAATTATAATATATGAAATCTCTTATGGATATAGAGGCAGCTATGTTATATAAAATAATTGTATGCATAAATTTTTGTACCAGTCAACCAGTCATGTAGTATTACTTTAATTGTAATGGAAAATGATGTAAATGAATGCTTTAAAAAAAAAAAAAGCCTCTCCTCAGCCCCCCCCCCTCTACAATCGATATTTCGCGAGTTCGCTCTGTTTGATCTGTCGATGATAGAGGTGATCATTTTCCCCGCTCCTTCCTCACTTCTTACATAACCAAAATTATTTTATTCTCGTCTTGCTACAGGCCTCATCAAGACCTCCAAACCACCCATTTCTCTCCCCTGATGACCCTTATCTCTCACCTTCATGCCTTGGACTCTCTGCACTTATCCCAGCATGTTTGATAAAACACAACCATCTCCTCATGTACATGTACATGTAACACCCAATTTCACCACATTTGTAACAGGACACTGTAAACTAAGATCCTATTTTCACAGCTTCAAAAATATGGAATCGCCAATGTGTTCCTAGAACCTAAATGAACGGACAATAGAACATGTAATATATGACTGCCCTAAACTGAACTTGCTACGAGCAATATTCAGGAATAAAATTTTAAGAAAGAAAGGGAAATGGCCAGTTAATAAAATAGACATAATAAAATGATGTAAATGAATGCTTAAGAAAGAAAGAAAGAAAGAAAGAAAGAAGGAAAAAAAATTATTATAATATATGAAATCTCTTATGGATATAGAGGCAGCTATGTTATGTAAAATAATTGTATGCATAAATTTTTGTACCAATCAACCAGTCATGTAGTATTACTTTAATTGTAGTGGAACATGATGTAAATGAATGCTTAAAGAAAGAAAGAAAGAAAGAAAAAAAAAATATTGTAATATATGAAATGTCTTATGGAGATATATATATATATATATATATATATATATATATATATATATATATATATATTATATAAAATAATTGTATGCAATAAATTTTTGTTCTAATCAACCAAATATCATCAGTGGTGATGACACCTCTCCCATTTCCCCTACCACAGAAGTATAAGGAAGACACAATTATATTTTGTTTGTTATCTCTGAAATAAAGTAATGTTACTTTAAAAACAATCTTTCCTTTAAATGTCACATAACATCGATACCTTACCCACCCACATGCTACAGCCACCTTGTTCCGCCTCTCCTGTTTAACCTGTCTTCACCTCGACTACGCATCTTAGGAGAGGATCGACCAAGGACAAGGTGTTTGACAATTCCATTGAATTTTCCACGTTTCAGAAGCTCTTGAAGCAGGAAAAGTTTCAAAAGCTGTTGAAGCAAGGAAACACTGGTAAAAAAAAAATTGCCGATTATGATGCCAGTGAGTTTGTAAGGTCTAACACGACTTGGAAACCGTGATTGTTTTCTGCTATTGACTTTTCTTTTCCTGTATTAAGCTGCATATGCACAGCATATGATGTTGCAACGTTATAGCATCGAAATTTTTTATTACCGTATTACTTGGACAGGTGTAATAGAGTATTTGATGTTGAATAATAATTATGAAATTCGTGGCAGGACTTTGAGAAATGTGAAGGTATTTTGGAGTAATAGGGATGAAATGGTTGGATGAATATTTTGGACATTCCTTAGTGAGATTTGGTACATTGTCATGGTGTTTGTGGTGTTGAATAATAGTTGAGTACGCTACAGTGACACTTGGGCAACTGCAAATGCGTCATACTGCTGGTGAAAAGTTGTTAGATTCGTTGTAGGAGTTGTAAAAATGTCAGAGTAGTTTCGTGTCGTGGGTTTCGATAGTAAGTGAGTTTACTTAATAGTCAGAGAGCTGCATTACCGACTGAGCTTAGAAATTTGGAATGAAGTCTGTAGATACGTGATATGACATTATAGGGTTTTATTTTCGTGGAGAAATTTTTGGGGATGCAATGGTGGATCTCAGGTGTGAGGATTGTAATTTATGAAGTTGATAGTTGTTTGGAGAATGCAGGTTGTAATTATTACATGTGGTGCAGGTATGTGGTGTGTATTGTTTGATTTTTATTGTCATTGTACACTTGTGCATGTGTTTGCTTGCTATGCAATGCTAGTATTAGCCCCTTGTACATGTGATATGCAATTCTGACAACGGTTTTCTGTTCTTGTGGAATTATTATTTGTACGGTTGTTTTCCAATGGATGAAAGTACCTATTCTTTATGTCTGTAATTTGAGTAATTTATTGGTTTAAGTGATACATTTTGTGTATTGTTATTCTTTAGTAATTGCACTTTATATCAGTCTTGATTACTTCATAGATGGGTTTTAGTTTCGTCATTGTTGTTTATTGTATTTAGATTTCAATTGTTTGGTGACAGAGGTAGAAATTTGGAATTGTCTTCTTGACCTTACTCTGTTGTGCAGTTTATTGGTGTTTGTACGCCAATTTTTGTAGTTTTGACTGAGTATTGCTTGTAGAGGTTCATTTCAATTACACTGGTGTCACTTAGGCTATAATTGCTGATTATTGAATTAGTCTTCTGTCTGTGCATTTGGTCTTGAGTGTGAATTGGCTAAATTTTCACTTGACTACGAAGTGTGTTTGTGTATTTGAGTGCTGCATTGACTGTAATCTGTTTTAGTCGTTTGATATTAGTACCGTAGTTTTTTTTATCATATTTGTGCGTTTATTGGTATTGTTGTCCTCTGCAGAGTTTGTTTGTTCATGTACAAGGTGATTGATACATTTTGGATGTAATGGTGGACCTGAGATATTGGTTGTTGGTGTGAGGATTGTAATTTATTATGTTGATACTGGTTGGTGTAGGCAGTTTGTAATTATTAATTGACCATGTATAGGTATGTGGTGTGTATTGTCATTGTACACTTGTACATGCCATGTGCAATGTTGATGAAGGTTTTCTGTTCTTGTTGAGTTATTATTTGTATAATTGTTTTCCAATCATGAAAGGGTACTGTTTATTTCTTGCTTTAAGTGATACATTTTGTGTATTACTTGTCATTCCTTTGGTACTGGTAGTTGCACTAGGTATTTTATTGAAGTCATGAGTATAGATTCCTTGATGGATGGCTTTTAGTTCTATTATTGGTGTTAGGAGTACAGGTTGGAGAATTGAATGTATTGTGTTCTATTGATTAGAATTGTCTGGTGGCATAGGATCGTTTATTGACGTAATATTTATCACTATGTCACTTAGTTTAAATTATATTTAAATAATTGAAATGCGATCATTTTAGCCCAGAGACCACTCATTTAGTGCAATTCCTTTCACATATTTATTAATTCTTATTACATGCAAATAATTGAAATATGGCCACTTGGTTTAGAGAACATCCGTTTTTGGTGCAATTTGGTCCCATCAAAATTTTGCTTGGAATGAAACGTATCGGAAATCACTTTTAAAGAAACTTTTGTTATGCAACATTTTTCACAAAAACTAATAATAAGGGAGATATTTAGATTTATTTAATTCAAGCCCACTTATAACCTCCCTTTTAAATAAAGTATTTTGAATGCCATATAGCCTAAAATCTAAGTTACACCGACCTTAATTTATATTTCAATTTTCATATAAATTGGTTCAGCCATTATCTCGTGAAAAGGTAACAGACAGACAGACAGACAGACAGACAGACAGACAGACATACAAACAAAAATTTCTAAATAGTGATTTTTGGAAAATGGGAAATTACCAGAAAAATTTTGGCTACAGATTTATTATTAGTATAGACTAGTATAGATTTACTTGTTATGAATTGTATTAATTAGGAATTGTCTTGTTGGTCTGGCTCTGTTTGCAGTTTATTGGTGTTTGTATGGTAATTTTTGTAGGTTTGTCTATGTATTGCTTGTAGAGGTTAATTTCAGATATATTGTTGTCATTTAGGTTATAATTGGTGATTAATTAGTTTTCTGTATGTATGTATGTATGTATGTATGTATGTATGTATGTATGTTGTTTAGTAAGAATTTGCCTATTTTTTCGCTTGAATAGCAAGTGTGTTTGTCTATTTGAGTGTTGCATTGACATTTGATCATATTTCTGCGTTTCTTGGTATGTATTGCTATTGTCCTTTGTGGTATTTGTTTCTTCATAAGCATTTCTTAGGAGGTGATAATATGTTTGGGATGCAATGATGGACCTGAGATATTGGGTTTTGGTGTGAGGATTATAAATTATGACGTTGATACTTGGTCGGAGTACAGGATCTGCAATTATTTCATTATGTATAGGTATCTATTGCATATTGTTTGATTTTGATTGTGATTGTAGACTTGTACTTTTGTTTGTTTGTTTTTTTGTTTGTTGTGTAATGGAAGTACATGGTTTTCTGTTCTTGAATTATTATTTTTATAATTGTTTTTGAACGGCTGAAAGTAGCATTTATTTCTCTAATTTGAATAATAAATTGCTTTAAGTGATACATTTTGTGTATTACTTGTGATTCTTTTGCTAGTTACACTTGGTATTTTATTGAAATTATGAGTATTGATTAGTAGATAGATGGTGTTTAGTTTCATGATTGCTGTTAGGAGTACAGTTGCACAATAAACTTTATAGTCTTCTATTGATTTGAATTGTTCGGTGGGATAAGATCGTTTATTGACGTAATATTTATGATTTAGTTGTTGTAAATGGTATAAATTTGGAATTCTCTTGTCGATGTTGCTCTTTAATGCAGTTGATTGTTGTTTGTAGGTCTATTTTCACTTAGTATTGTTCGTAGAGGTTCATTTGATATAGTACATTGTTATTATTTAGGCTATAATTGGTGATTATTGAGTCTATAGGTTTTCTGTCTGGTGTGAACACCAAGTGGTTTTGTCTATTTGAGTCTTGTCTTGACAGAAATGTGTTTTATTCATTTGGTGTTGGTGGTTTTGACAATATTTCTGCATTTATTCGTATTGTTGTTGTCCTGCAGTATTTGTTTGTTCATAAGCATTTCACAGATGGCAATTTACCGTTGAAATAGATTGGTGATGCATATTCATTGTTGTGTCGTGGAACAGGAATAGGACGCCATTGCATGAGGTATCCGATGTGACAGTTGTAGGATGCGTATGGGCGACATAGAAAAGCAGTAACGACTTTTTGCAGTTTGCCAAACACATTGAGCAGGTTCCTTATAGGATTGTTTTATATTATTGGACTTCGGACGTTTTGACTTTGTTGACGTGACTTTACATTTGCATGATGTATCTACTAACATAGTTTGATTGTAGTTGTTGCATGTGCTTGTAGATTAGTGTTGGCATAAGTGCTATATTTTGTATGACAGAAGATTTTGAGGCCTGGAATGTTATGTTGTATAACACATTGTAGTTGTTGCATCATGTTTATTGCTCTTTCCTATGTTACCTGCCTTGTCCCTAGTTTAAGTCCTGCTGGTTCAGGTGGCAGCGGAGAGCTTTGGTGGATTCTGCATGGACTAAGCGGAAGTCCGTGTGGAAGTCATCAGAGTTCTACGCTGTTGATAAATTTATGTAAAATTTGTCAATGATATGATTTATGATTTGTTGCACATCAATATTTGCTGATACATCTTACTAAAGAAAATATATCAATGTTTTCGCCTATATGGCATCACCAGATATTCAAATGTTATAATGATATATCTAAAACCTAAGTCCAATATAGTTCACTGTGATAAACATAACAATGAATTACAATAATTAAAATGATGAGTTATATGTAATGAGAGTGTAATATTGTTGTAAGAAATGTGTTCAGTTTGAGTGGTTTGTATATGATTTTTGGTGACTTGTCGAAAATGTAATATGTAAAAAATGAAATAAAAAATGTGTTCAGTTTGAGTGGTTTATATATGATTTTTGCTGACTCGTCGAAAATGTAATATGTAAAAAATAAAATACAGATATAAAATGCATAGAACTGATGTTACATATTTTGTGTTTGTTGCATAGCATTATTACATAAAATTGATGAAATGTAAGAAGTTTGTGCTTGTGTATATGTGATAGAGTTGACGTGAATTTTATGCAAATGTTGCTGATGTAATTAATAGTTACAATGTCATAATAATGTATGTTTTTGTATGTAATAGAAATTGTTTTGTTGGAATGTTGTATGTATGATTGTTGACTTGTATTATGTATGTGTGAGATGAGTGCAGTGTTTATTCATATTGATACATTTTAAAGTTTGTTGGTCGTTTTGGATTTGTAATCAGTGTGTGTGTGTGTGTGTGTGTGTGTGTGTGTGTGTGTGTGTGTGTGTGTGTGTGTGTGTATGTATGTATGGGTCTTTGGCCCGTTTTCGGGCCATGGCCTCCACAATTCTTCCTCTCCATTCTTCTCTATTCTTTCCTGTCACTTTCCAGTTTGGCAATCGGAGGAAAGTGGCAGTATGTTCTTGAACCATATCATGCCATTTATTGCGTGCTGTTCCAACAGGTCTTTTTCCTCCATATTGCCTCTCTAAAGTTGTTCTTGGTATCCTTCCCTTCTCCATCCTGACTATACGTTCTCCCCATTGCAGTCTACTGATCTGTATGAAAGTTGACAAAGCTATATGATTGTACAAGGTGTATAATTCATGATTATATTGGATTGTCCATTTTCCTTCCCTTACGACCAGTGTGTACATGCGATGAACTTATGTGAAGGTGAACTCATGTTAGTATTTGAAGAGATGAAAAGTTTTATGGCATATTATGTGTATGTGTCCGTTGAAGCGTGTGATGATGTGTTCTTCTTGTGGCTTTTTTTTTTGTGTACTCATAACATAGAACTCATTATTTTAATTATTGTAATGTTTATGATAGTGAACTATATTGGACTTAGGTTTATAACATTTGAATATCTGGTGATGCCATATAGGGGAAAACATTGATATATTTTCTGGAGTAAGATGTATTAGCAAATATTAGGAACAAATAGTAAATGATATATCAGTGGGACTTGGATTCTATTCCTTACGTTTTGCGGATGTAGGCTGCAGTGGAGAGCTGTGGTGGAATCTGCATGGACTATCCGGAAGTCCATGTGGGTTCCATCACAGTTCTCTACTGTGGTCTACATCTGTGAGACTTAAAAATGTTGAAAGTTGTGCAGGTATAGGCGGCAGCGGAGAGCTCTGGTGGGTTGTAGTTGGACTATGTGACAGTCCTTGTGCAATCCACTAGGGTTCTCCGCTGTTGTTTATACCTGTGGGACTTTGAAAATTTGTCATGCCTTCCTGTGGTGTAGGCGGCAGTAGAGACCTCTAGTGGGTTGTATATGGACTATCCGGGAGTTCATATGGAATCCAGTAGAGTTTTCTGCTGTTGTGTACATCTTCCCATGTTTTTCCTGATGTAGGCAACAGTGGAGAGCTCTGGTGGGTTGTATACGAACTATCCAGAAGTTCGTATACAATCCATCAGAGTTCTCTGCTGTTGTCTACATCTTTCCTTGTATTCTGCCGGCATAGGCGACAGGGCAGAACCCTGGTGGGGGATGCATGGACTATCCGGAACCCATGCAACTTCCACCAGGGTTTTTCCCTGTCGTGTATGTTGGTGGATGTATGTAGAGAGTATTAGAGGAGGAATAGTGAATATTTTAGGGGTGGTAGTATTGACTGTAGTGAGTAAAAAAGTTGATATAAACACTGTCCTATTTTGACTAGGTGCAGAGATAGAACTTTATTTATCGATTGTCATTTTTGTTTTGAAGGTGAAGTTATGAAGTTGTGGTTTAGTTTACATAATTGTATTTTTGAACTGTGATTGTGATTTGTTGGGGAAGTGTACTGTATCATTTAGGCATGGTGCATGTATTTACAAATGGTGGTAGTGCTGATATGATATATTTAGTGTAGGGGGTTTTGTAATGGAAACACTGTTCTCTGTTGTGCAGTTTATTGCTGTTTGTACGTCTATTTTCAGTGTAGTATTGTTTGTAAAGGTTGATTTGAGATAGGGTATGATTGATGATTAGTGAATGTGTAGGTTTGCTCTTTGGTGGGAATAAGATATTTTTCACTTGAATATCAAGTGTGTTTGTCTTTTTGAGTCTTTTATTGAGATTGTTTTATGTGGTATTTGTTTCTTCATAAGCCTTTTTTTAGAAGGTGATCAATTTTGGTGCCAGGTTTGTAAATTGTTGGATTGATAGTTGGCTTGTACATGCGATGTGGAATTTTGATAATGGTTGTCTGTTGTTACTGAATTATTATTGGTATAATTGTTTTTCAGTCGATGAGAGTAGTGTTATTTTCTCTGATTTATTGGTTTAAGTGATAGACTACATTTTGTGTATTACTTGTCATTGTTTTGCTAGTTGCACTTTACCTTTGAATTTTGGTGTTTTATTGAAGTTATCAGTACTGGCATGCATTGCATTATTGCTGTTAGGAGTAGGTTACAGGTTGCACAGTTGACTGTATTGTCTTCTATTGATTTGAATTGTTTTGTGGCATAGGATGGTTTCTTGATGCAATATTTATCATTTACTTGTAAATGGTATAAAATTAGAATTATCTTGTCGACAGTCCTCTGTTATGCAGTTTATAGCTATGTCTATTTTCACTTAGTACTGTATTGTTTGTAGAGGTTGATTTGAGATACATTGTTATGATTTAGGCTATAATTGGTAGGTAATTATTGAATGTGTAGGTTTGGCCCTTGGTGTGAATTGGATATTTTTGAGTCTTGAATTGACAGTAATCTGTTTTATTGCTTTGGTGTTGCTGGTTTTGAGCATATTTCTGCGTTTATTGGTATTGGTTTCTTCATAAACCCTTTGTTAGAAGGCGAATGATGGTTTTAATACGTTTTGGATGCAATGGTGGACCTGAGATATTGGTTTTGGTGCCAGGATTGTAATTCGTTATGTTGATACTTGGTTGGAGCACAGAGTTTGCAATTACTTCATAATGTTTATTGTGTGATTTTTATTGTCATTGTACAATAATTTGCTTGCTGTGTAATGCAAGTATTAGCCCCTTGTACATGGTTTTATTTTCTTGGAATATAATTTCTATAATTGTTTTTCAATCGCTGAAAGTAGTGTTTATTCTTCTAATTTGAATAATTAATTGGTTTAAGTGATACATTTTGTGTATTACTTGTCATTACTTTGTTAGTTGCAGTATGTCTTGGAATATATGAACATTAATTTCTTGATAGATGGCTTTTAGTTAAATTATAGCTGTTAGGAGTAAGGTATAGGTTTCTAATTTGCATTTGTCTTGAATTGATTAGAATTGTTTGATGGCATAGGATCGTTTATTGATGTAATATTTATCATTTAATTGTAGTAAATTGTGTTAATTTGGAACTGTCTTCATGGTGGTGTGACTGTGTAATGGAGTTTATTTTTATAGGTTTCACTATGTACTGCTTGTAGAAGTTGATTAGAGGTACACTGTAGTCATTTAGGCTATATTTGGTGATGATTGAATTAGTTATCTGTTTGTACATTTGGTCTTGTATATGAATTCCATATTTTTCACTTAAATACCAAGTGTGTTTGTGTATTTGAGTCTTCTATTGGCAATAATCTGTTCTATTCCTGTGGTATTGATGGTTTTGACCATATTTGTGCATTTATTGGTATTGATGTTGTTGTCGTCGTCGTCGTTTGTGGTATTTGTTTCTTCATAAGTATTTCTTACAAGGTGATTGCTGTGAGGATTGTAATTTGTTACATTGATAGTTGGCTTGCATATGTGATGTGCAATTTTGATAATGGTTTTCTGTTATTCTTGAATTATTATTTTTATAATTGTTTTTCAATAGCTGAAAGTATCCTTAATTTCTGTAATTAGAATAAGTAATTGGTTCAAGTGATAGATTTTGTGTATTACTTGTCATTGCTTTGCTAGTAGTAGTTTGTTATTGAATTGTTGTATATAATTCAAGTGATCAGTAGCCATTAGTTGATATTGCTGTTAGCAGTACAAGTTGCATAGTTGAGTTTATTGTTTTCTATTGATTTGAACTGTTTGGTGGCATAGGATAATTTCTTGATGTAATAAATATATATCATTTAGTTGTTGTTAATGGTATAAATTTAGAATTATCTTCTTGAGTGTCCTCTGTTAACTTATGCAGTTTATACATCTATTTTCACTTTGTATGTCAAATCAATCTCTACAAACAATACTTTGTTATAATTGGTGATTATTGTGTCTGTAGGTTTGCTCTTTGGTGTGAATTGGATATTTTTCAGTTGAATATCAAGTGTGGTCGTCTATTTGGGTCTTATATTGACAGTAATGTGCTTTATTCCTTTGGGTTGGTTTTGAGCATATTTCTGCATTTACTCGTATTGGTACTGTCCTCTATGGTATTTGTTTCATCAAAAGTATTTCTTACAAGGTGATTGATATTTTTTAATACATTCTGAGTGCAATAGTGCACCAGAAGTATTGATTTTTGGTGTCAGGATTGTAATTTTTTACATTGATAACGTTGGTTGGAGTACACAGTTTGTAATGATTCTATCATATCTAGGTATCTACTGTTTATTATTTGCTTGCTGTGTGATGCAAGTATTAGTTCCTTGTACATGGTTTTGTGTTCTTGTTGAATTATTATTTCTATAATTGTTTCTCTAATTTCCATAATAGATTGCTTTAAGTGATACATTTTGTGTATTACTTGTGTTTTCTTCGCTAGTTGCACTTATGCTTGAATTGTGGTGTTTTATTGAAGTTATCAGTATTCATTACTTGATAGATGGCTTTTAGTTGCGCAATTGCGTTTGTTGTCTTCTATTGGTATCAATTGTTTGGTGGCATAGGATTGTTTATTGATGTAATATTTATCACAAATTTGGAATTGTCTCACCGATGTTCCTGTGTTATGGAGTTCATTGCTGTTTGTACGTGTATTATGACTTGGTATTGTTTGTAAAGGTTCATTATTATTTAGGTCATGATTCGTGATTATTGAATCTGTAGGTTTGGTCTTTGGTGTGAATGAGATATTTTTCACTTGAATACCAAGTGTGTTTGTCTATTTGAGTCTTCTATAGACAATAATGTGTTTTATTCGTATGGTATAAATGGTTTTTGACCATATTTGTGCATTAATTGGTATTGTTATTGTCCTCTGTGGTATTTGTTTCTTCATAAGCATTTCTTAGAAGGCGAATGATGATTTTAATACGTTTTGGGTGCTATGGTGGACCTGAAATATTCGTTTTTGGTGTCAGGTTTGTGATTTGTGACATTGATAGCTGGCTTGTGCACGTGAATTGCAAATTTGATAATGGTTTTGAATCAATGAAACTTAGTCTTCATTTCTCTAATTTGAAGAATGTATTGTTTTATTGATATTATCAATAATCATTACTTGATGGATGGATTGATTTTAGTTGCATTACTGCTGTTAGGAGTACAGGTTACACAATTGAGTTTGTTGTCTTGTATTGATTTGAGTTGTTTGGTGGCATAGGATGGTTTTTTTACTTGTTGTAAATGATATAAATTTGGAATTGTCTTCTCGACAGTCCTCTGTTATGCAGTTTATACTTCCATTTTCACTTAGTATTGTGAATTTGATATTTTTCAGTCTTGTATTTTATTTCTTTGGTGTTGCTGGTTTTGACCATATTTCTGAGTTTATTGATATTGTTGTTGGTGTATTGTTGCATATTGATTGTTGTATCGTGAAATAGGACGCCATTTCATGTGATATGTGATATGGCAGTTGTAGGATGCATACGGGTGGCATAGAAAAGCAGTAACGATGCTATGGCATTGCTTTCTATTGTTGCAGTTTGTCAATCCCATTCAGCAGCTTCGTTATAGGGTTTTTTTAGGTTTTAATAGTGTTAGGATTGTGCTTTGTTGAAGTGTAGTGACTTTGCATTTGCATGATGTATGTAGTTTTTGAAGAAAATAACAGCATGATTGTAGTTGCATGTGTTTGTAGAGTAGTGTTGGTCTGCTCTTCCCTACCTTACCTGCTTTGTCCGGAGTCTAAGTCCTGCTGGTATAGGCGGCAGTGGAGAGCTTTGGTTGATTCTACATGGACTAAGTGGAAGTCCGTGTGGAATTGATCAGAGTTCTCCGCTGTTTTCTATATCAGTGGGACTTTGATTCTAGCCCTTGTGTTCTGCTGATGTAGGCTGCAGTGGAGAGCTGTGGTGGATTCTGCATGGACTATCCGGAAGTCCATGTGGGATCCATCAGAGTTCTCTGGTGTGGTCTACATCTGTGGGACTTAAGGGGTTAGGTACAGCTTACAGGATTAAAATTTTGGAAATGTTGAACACGTGTTTCCTTGACTACTGTATCTTGTACAACAATGAAAATTAGTATGTGTAAACACTGTCCTTCTGCTATGTGAAAAAAAAATATTTTGGTGATTTAAGAAAAACTTATTTATCACAAATGAAATGAAAAAATAAAACAATTAAAGAACGAGGAAATAAATAAATAAATGAATAAATAGATAAATAAAAAAAATATATATATATATATATATATAAATAAATGAATGAATGATTAAATAAATGAAGAAATATTAAAATAAATGAAGACATGATGAAATAATTGAAGAAATATTGAAATAATGAAAGAAATGCTTAAATACTTGCAGAAATATGGAAATGAATAACTGGATAGATAAATAAATAAATAAATAAATAAATAAATAAATAAATAAATATTAAAATAAATGAAGACATACTTAAATAAATGAAGGCATATTTAAGTAATTGAAGAAATATTGAAATAATGTAAGAAAAATTTTAACAAGTGCAGAAATATTAAAATAATTGGAGATATATTTAAATGATTGAAGAAATATTAAAATAATTAAAGAAATATTACGATAATGAAAGAAATATTTGAATAATTGAAGAAGTGTATGAATAAATAAATGAATAAATAAATAAATAAAAAAATATTAAAATAATTGAAGAAATATTTAAATAATTGCAGAAATGTTAAAATAATGAAAGCAATATTTAAATAATGAAAGAAATATGGAAATAATTACAGAAACATTAAAATAATTAAAGAAATATTGAAATAATTGCAGAAGTATTAAAATAATTAAAGAAATATTTAAAATTAATTAAAGAAATATTTAAATAATTGAAGATATATTTAAATAATTGCAGAAATATTGAAATAATTGGAGATATTGAAATAACTAGAGAAATATTGAAATAACTAGAGAAATATTGAAATAATTGCAGAAATATTGAAATAATTGCAGAAATATTAAAATAATTACAGAAATATTTAAACAATATTAAAGAAATATTGAAATAATTGCATAAATGTTAAAATAATTGAAGAAATATTGAAATAACTGGAGAAATATTTAAATAATGAGAGAAATACTTAAATAATTACAGAAATATTAAAATAATTACAGAAAAACTGAAATAATTGAAGAAATACTGAAATAACTGAAATATTTAAATAATTGGAGAAATATTGAAATAATTGCAGAAATATTTAAATAAATACAGAAATACTTAAATAATTGAAGAAATATGTAAATAATTAAAGAAATACTTAAATAGTTGAAGAAATATTAAAATAATTACAGAAATACTTAAATAATAAAATAAATATTTAAATAATTACAGAAATATTTAAATAATATTACAGAAATATTGAAATAATGAAAGAAATATTGAAATAATTGGAGGAATATTCAAATAATTACAGAAATACTTAAATAATAAAATAAATATTGAAATAATTCCAGAAATACTTGAATAATTGGAGAAATATTGAAATAATTACAGAAATACTTAAATAATTACAGAAATATTAAAATAATTGAAGGAATACTTAAATAATAGAAGAAATGTTGAAATAATTACAGAAATACTTAAATAATTACAGGAATATTTAAATAACTGGAAAAATATTGAAATAATGAGAGAAATACTGAAATAATTACGGAAATATTAAAATAATTACAGAAATACTTAAATAATTGAAGAAATACTGAAATAATTGGAAAAATATTTAAGTAATTAAAGAAATACTAAAATAATTGAAGAAATACTGAAATAATTACAGAAATACTAAAATAATTGAAGAAATATTTAAATAATTGGAGAAATATTGAAATAATTACAGAAATACTTAAATAATTACAGAAATACTTAAATAATTGAAGAAATATTTAAATAATTACAGAAATATGAAAATAATTACAGAAATACTTAAATAATTGAAGAAATATTGAAATAACTGGAGAAATATTGAAATAATTACAGAAATTCTTAAATAATTGAAGGAATACTAATATAATTGAAGAAATATTAAAATAATTACAGAAATATTAAAATAATTGGAGAAATATTGAAATAATTACAGAAATATGAAAATAATTACAGAAATACTAAATTGATAATTTAATAATTGAAGGAATACTTAAATAATTGAAGAAATATAAAAGTAATTAAAGAAATACTTAAACAATTGAAGAAATATTTAAATAACTGAAGAAATATTGAAATAATTAGAGAAATACTTAAATAATTGAAGAAATTTTTAAATAATTGAAGAAATACTTAAATAATTGAAGAAATATTTAAATAATTGAAGAAATACTTAAATAATTGAAGGAATATTGAAATAATAAAAAAAATACTTAAATAATTGAAAAAATATTTAAATAATTGGAGAAATGTTGAAATAATTACAGTAATATTGAAATAATGAAAGAAATGTTGAAATAATTACAGAAATATTTAAATAATTACAGAAATACTGAAATAATAGCAGAAATATTTAAATAATTGCAGAAATTTTTTAATAATTGAAGAAGTTTTAAAATAATTAAAGAAATTAAAAATTAATTGAAGAAATATTTAAATAACTTGAAAAATATTTAAATAATTAAAGAAATTTTTTTTTTTTTCATTAAGCAGAATTACAGTGTTTGACATATAATTTTCATTATTGTGCAAGATTGAGGAATGAAGGAAAAAAGTGATGAATATTTCGAAAATTTTACTGCTGTAAGCTGTACCTGAGCCCTTAAAAAATTTTTTAAGTCCTGCAGGTATAGGTAGCAGTGGAGAGCTCTGGTGGATTGTACTTGGACTATGCAGCAGTCCCTGTGCAATCCATCGGGGTTCTCCACTGTTGTCTATACCTGTTGGACTTAAAAATTTTTTTTTCCATTTTCCTGGTGTAGGCAACAGTGGAGAACCCTGGTGGGCTGTATGTGGACTATCCGGAAGTTCATGTACAGTCCACCAGGGTTTTCTGCTGTTGTCTACATCTTCCTTCCCACGTTTGCACGATGTAGGCAACAGTGGAGAGCTATGGTGGGTTGTATGCGGACTATCCGGAAGTTCGTATACAGTCCATCAGTGTTCTCTGCTGTTGTCTATGTCTGTGCATGTATATACAGAGTGTTTGAGGAGGAATAGTAAATATTTTAGGGGGTGATAGTATGGACTGCTCTGAGTAAAAACGTTGATATAAACATGTGTCCAATTTTGGTTGGGTACAGAGGTACAGCTGTTTGAATGTAACCCAAGAAGGTGTTAAGCAAAGGAAAATGATCACATTCAATGCACTTTCTTTTCGTGTGTTGCTAGTCCTGTTGTTATGGACTTATTTATCCATTATCATTTTTGTTTCGAAGCCCAAGTTATGAAGTAATTGCTTTAATTTACATAATTGAAAATTTTGAACTGTGATTGTGATTTGTTGGTCAATTCTATTGTATCGTTTAGGCATACCGCATGTATTTACAAATGCTGATTATGGTGGTATGGTATATTTTGTGTATGGGTTTCCATGACAAAATATATTCCGTATCGGCATACTCATCATTTGTAAATATGTGTGGCATGCTTAAATGATTCTTTAGAATTGTCCAGCAATCACAATCACAGTTGAAAATGTTCAATTATGTAAATTAAAGCATTACTTCATAACTTAGGCTTGGAAACAAAAATGATAATGGATAAATAAGTCCATAACAACAGGACTAGCAACACACGAAAAGAAAGTGCATTGAATGTGATCATTTTCCTTTGCTTAACACCTTCTTGGGTTACATTCAAACAGCTGTACCTCTGTACCCAACCAAAATTGGACACATGTTTATATCAACGTTTTTACTCAGAGCAGTCCATACTATCACCCCCTAAAATATTTACTATTTCTTCTCAAATATTCTGTATATACATAAAATTTCCCTCGCCAAATTATTAGACGCACGTTTATTTTGTAACATAACATATATATTATTGAAATAGTAGAAGCAAAATAGAAAGTGAGATAAATATATAAAAAAAAATAATAGTTTTCAAAAATATTTTTAAAATAATTGTTTTCAAATAATATTTATTAAAATAACATAAATATTTTTGAAGTTATATGTTTTTAAAAAGATATTTTTTACATAATAGTCATGAAATAATGTTTTTAAAGCTTGAAAAATATTTTTAAACTAATATTCTTGAAGAAATATTTTTAAAATAATTGTAAAAAAATAAGTTTTTGAAAAAACAAATATTTTTGAAATGATAGGAAAAAAAAAAATAATTTTTTTTTTTTCAACAATTTTTATCAAATAATATTTTTAAAGTGTAGAGAAATATTTTTAAAATAATTTGTAAAAATATTATTTTATACAAATTATTTTAAAAATATTTCTCTACACTTTAAAAATAATATTTGATAAAAATTGTTGAAAAAAAAAATATTTTTTTTTTTTCCTATCATTTCAAAAATATTTGTTTTTTCAAAAACTATTATTTTTTTTTACAATTATTTTAAAAATATTTCTTCAAGAATATTAGTTTAAAAATATTTTTCAAGCTTTAAAAACATTATTTCATGACTATTATGTAAAAAATATCTTTTTAAAACATATAACTTCAAAAATATTTATGTTATTTTAATAAATATTATTTGAAAACAATTATTTTAAAAATATTTTTGGAAACTATTATTTTTTTTATATTTATCTCACTTTCTATTTTGCTTCTACTATTTCAATAATATATATGTTATGTTACAAAATAAACGTGCGTCTAATAATTTGGCGAGGGAAATTTTTTTTTCATAAGTTTCTGGCGCTTGTACTGTGCTGGTGACGTCAGATATCTAGGTTCCGTTTGTATGGGCGAGGTGGCGACCTCAAGTGGAGAGAAAAGGAACTTTTCTAGTTCCTCTTCTCTCCATTTGAGGTCGCCACCTCTGCCTATATAAGCGGGACCTAGATATCTGACGTCATCAGTACAGTACAAGCGCTAGGACTTAATATATAAAAGGGTTATCCCACTTGGGATAACCCTTTTATATATTAAGTTTTTTGGCGGGAAAAAACTTGTTTTGAAACCAGGTAACAGGAAGTGGACAAATTCAAATTTTAGTACAAAAAAACAAGACATAGAGGGTGCAACATAAACCATTTATTCCAGAAAAAACAAAGAACTTAATATACAAAGATATACACAAGAAAAACATATAGAAACAATATATACATTAAAAAAATATACAAAAAAAAAAAACATATATAACAAATAATACATCAAAGAACTTAGAAAAAAATATACACATATTATACATGACTAAACACGCAAAATAAAGATATACACGAAACAAGGAAATAACACAGAAAACAATTGCACAACATTTTTATTATTAAACCAACAATTTATACATTCAACAAAGGCACACAATACACAATTTTATACATAAAACAAAGCTGAAAAGAAGACAACATATATCTTTATTTTGCGTGTCATTTTCGTGTATATTACCCGGCAAATCAAGTTTCCAATGCGATCTATATGCAATTTTATCATAACTTGCGCAAGCACGCGCTCCACTCTGCCGGATAATACACAATACCATATTCACTCGTGTAATAGACGCAATTTACGCCATTATCACAACTAATTTCCACGTCACAAACGCTACTACTATTGAAAATGACTAAAGTGCATCCATAAACTACAAATTCAAGACCTGCCACCCGATTTCCGTCAATTTCTGCAAATTTAACAATTTTGAACCTCAAATTTGCATAGTAATTTCCATATTTACACTTATTACGATTCATTATTCAGCAAAACAATAATTACAGACAGCAAACAACACGACAATCGACATTAATGAATAGATTAACCGGTACCGCTACATTACATGAGTAAATATGGTATCACAAAACAATACATACAATTCTCGTAATAACTGCTATTGCAGCTGTCATTTCACAAAACATAGTTACACACACAACAATAAATCATAATATACTTTCACATTTTCCTCCTAAACAATGCAATGTTTCTACATTCTCAAAGAAAAGGGCACTCAACAACAAATGAAAGCAAATATCACTATCACTTGAAAGCATTCATCCAAAGCTACAGAAATGAACCCTGTCTCTAGCAAACCAAGTCGAAATACAATCCTCATCATAACAAAAAACACAATCCTTGAAAAATATAAAGTGATCAACAAAAGCTAAGAGAAAACTCAAAAAACGAATTAATCTAACAAAATAGGGACAGAAATACACCCCACTCGCAATAGAAAAGACGTTCATTCCGAAATATATGGACAAAAGCAAAAAAGAAAACTCAGTAGAACGAATTAATCTTAAAAAGTAGTGCCAGAAAAGACACAATCAAAAATATCAATTCATCAAGAAAAGTCAACAGAAACCTCAATAAAACCAATTAATCTCTAAAACTAGGGCCACAAATACACAAGATATACACTCTGACCACAACGAAATATAACCTCATCAACAAAACTGAGTAAAACCAATTATTCTCTGAAAGTACAACACGAGACATACACCCCAATCATAACAGAAACGACGTTCATTAAAAAAATATATACATATCAACAAAAATGAACTGAATAAATCCAATTAATCTCAAAAAGTAGGGCCACAAACAAATACACAAGATATACAACCTCATACAACCTCACAACAGAAAAGATGAATCAACAGTATAAACTCATCGACAAAAGTCAACAGCCAACTCAATAAAACAAATTAAACTCACAAAGTAGAGCCAGAAGTACACCCTCATCACAACAGAAACGACGTCAATTGGAAAACAAACCCATCGAGAATAGTAAAGAGAAAACCGACTAAAACGATTATATCTAACAAAGTAGTGACAGAAATACACAAGATACCCACAACAGAAAACACGTTGATTCGGAAATATAAACCCATGGGGAAAATCAAAAATAAAACTGAGTGGCAGAAACTAATCTTAAAAAGTAGTGCCTGAAATACACAACATATATACCCTGACCACAACAGGAAAGACAATGAGTGAAAAATATAACCTCATCAACAAAAGCCAACAAAAAAAAAAACCACTAAAACAAATTAATCTCACAAACTAGGGGCATAAATACACAATACACAAACACCAATCACAACACACAAGACTCTGACTGAAAAATTTCAACCCATCAACGAAAACAAACAGTAAACTCAGTGAAACAAATTAATGTCACAAAGTAGGGCAAGAAATAGACAAGCTATATACCCCTGACCACAAACGAAAGGCGTTGATTCAGAAATACAAGCTCATGGACAAAAGCAAAACCAACTCATCTCAAAAGGTAGCACCATAAACACACTACAAAAACAACCTCATCACAACACTAACGACATTCGCTGAAGAAATACAAACCCAACAACAACAAAACCAAAGAGAAAACTGAGTAAAACGAATTAATCTCACAAAGTAGTCCCAAATATACAAAAATATCCATTCCAACCACAACAGAAAAGACCTTGATTAAAAAATATAAACCCACAGAAAAAACAAACAGAAAACTGCGCAAAACTAATTAATCTAACAAAGTAGGGACACTAATACACCCTGACCACAACAGCAAACACGTCGATCGAAAAATACAACCTCATCTACAAATATCCACAAAAAGAAACCTTTGTAAAACATATTATTCTCAAAAAGTAGAGCCACGAATACACGAGACATACACCCCAATCATAACTGAAACGACGTTCATTGAAAAATATATACATAACAAAAACCAACTGTGAACTGAGTAAAACCAAAATCTCACAAAATAGGGGCAGAAGTAAAAAAAAACTAAAACGAATTCATTTAACAAAGGACAGAAATACAAACCAACAGACAAAAAAAAACAAAGACCAACTAAAACGAATTTATTTAACAACGTAAGGACAGAGATACAAACCAACCGTCAAAAAAAAAAAGACCAACTAAAACGAATTTATTTAACAAAGGACAGAAATACAAACCAACCGACAAAAAAAAAAAGACCAACTAAAACGAATTTATTTAACAAAGGAAGGACAGAAATACAAACCGACCAAAAAAAAAAAAAAAAAAAAAGACCAACTAAAACGAATTTATTTAAACAAAGTAAGTACAAACCAACCGACAAAAAGAAAAAAGACCAACTAAAAATTTATTTAACAAAGTAAGGACAGAAATACAAACCAACCGAAAAAAAAAGACCAACTAAAACGAATTTATTTAACAAAGGAAGGACAGAAATACAAACCGACCAACAAAAAAAAAAAGACCAATTAAAACGAATTTATTTAACAAAGTAAGGACAGAAATACAAACCGACCGACAAAAAAAAAAAAAAATACCAACTAAAACGAATTTATTTAACAAAGTAAGGACAGAAATACAAACCAACCGACAAAAAAAAAAAAGACCAACTAAAACGAATTTATTTAACAAAGTAAGGACAGAAATACAATCCAACCGACAAAAAAAAAAAGACCAACTAAAACGAATTTATTTAAACAAAGTAAGGACAGAAATACAAACCGGCCGACAAAAAAAAAATACCAACTAAAACGAATTTATTTAACAAAGTAAGGAGAGAAATACAAACCAACCAACCAACCAACCAACAAAAAAAAAAGACCAACTAAAAACGAATTTATTTAACAAAGTAAGGACAGAAATACAAACCAACTGACAAAAAAAAAAAGACCAACTAAAACGAATTTCTTTAACAAAGTAAGGACAGAAATACAAACCAACTGACAAAAAAAAAAAAAAAAAAAAAAAAAAAAAAAAAAAAAAAAAAAAAAACCCAACTAAAACGAATTTATTTAACGAAGTAAGGACAGAAATACAAACCGACCGACAAAAAAAAGACCAACTAAAACGAATTTATTTAACAAAGTAAGGGCAGAAATACAAACCAATCGACAAAACTAAATAAATAAATAAATAAACAAAAAAATAAAAAAATAATACGAATTGATCTAAGAAAGCAAGGACACAAAAAAAAAAAAACCAAAACGAATTGATCTAACAAAATAAGGACAGAAATACAAAAGAATCAAGAAAAAAACAAGCGGGACTAAGTGAAACAAATTAATGTTAAAAACTACGAACAGATATCTAACCCAATCACAACACAAAAGACGCTCATTGGGAAATACAAACCCCCTGCACAAAAGCAAAATGAAAACTGAGTAAAACAAATTAATCTCAAAAAGTAGTGCCAAAAATACACAAGATATACGCCCTGTCAACAACAGAAAAGATGCTGAATTAAAAATAGGTATAAACTCATCAAGGAAAGCCAACGGAAATTTCAATAAACCAAATTAATCCCAAAAAGTAGGACTACAAATAAACGATATATATACATCCTCACCACACCACAACACAAATGACAATGATTGAAAAATATAATCAACGACAAAACTGATTAAAACGAATTCATCTGACAAAGTAGGGACACAAAAACATTAGATATACACCCTGACAACACAAAAGACACTGATTCAAAAATACAAACCCATCAAAAAAAGTCAACACAAAACTAATTAATCTAATAAAGTAGGGGCACAAATACTCTACATATACACCCTGATCACAACTCACACAATGTCGATTGAAAAATATTAACCATCAACAAAAGCAAGGACAAAACCCACTAAAACAAATTAATCTCAAAAAGTAGACCCACAAATACACAAGATATACATCCTGACCACAATACAAACAACACCAATTGTAAAATATAAACCCATGGCAAACAGAAAACTGGGTAAAACGAATTTATCTCAAAATGTAGGAACATAAATACAAAAATAGCCAAAACAAAGTTGAAAAAAAAAAATCTAAAAAAAAAAAAAAAAACTGAATCACAAATACACAACATATATATCCCAATCACAACACAAAAGACGTTGATTCACAGATACAAACCCATCAACAAAACCAAACAGAAAATTCAGTAAAACAAATTAATCTAACAAAGTAGGGACGGAAATACACCCTGGCCACAACAGAAACAACATCGATTCAAAGGTATAAACCCATGGCATACAAAAGACTGGGTACAACGAATTTCTTTTCAGATATAGGAGCAAAAATATACAAAATTACACATCCTGACCACATCTGAAAAAACATTGATTCTAAAATATCAACCCATCCAAAAAAAAAGCCTACAGACAACTGAGGAAAACTAATTAATCTAACCTTGCAGGCACTCAAATACTCTACATATACACCCTGACACAACGTTGAGTGAAAAATATAAACTCATCGACAAAAACAAACACAAAACCGACTAAAACAAATTAATCTAACAAGGTACAAACACAAATACACTACAGTGAGGCCACAAAGTCCCATTACCCCATATGTAAATTTAAGTTACTTTCTTTCTGTTTCAGATCATATGAACTAAACAATACCTGATACATCTAATTACACCATTGAGCAACGTGTTACTGCAAGTTGTTCAGTCCATGCAAGAAATCAAAGAGGACAGAGTTGTGCACTCACTTTCTGCACCATTTTAACAGAATCCTCCTCCGAAACAAACAATTTTCAGATGGAACACAATCTCTTCTCCACTGTTGATGTAAAGGTCAAGAAAACAAGTGGCAGACTACTATAAACAACTGCCATTCATTTTGTTTGTTTATAATAGGGGTAATACGATGTTGAGTCCTCACTCTAGATATACACCCTGATCACAACTCAAACGATGCCGATTGAAAAATATAAACTCACCAACAAAAGTGACTAAAACGAATTCATCTAACGAAGTACAGACGCAAATACACTAGACATACACCCTGACCACAACAGAAAAGACACTGAATCAAACAAATTAATCTCAAAAAGTTGGAAAAGAAACACACAATATATACACACCTCAATCACAACAGATAAGACACTCATTGAAAAAGGAAACTCATCAACAAAAGCCAACAGAAAACTATTGAAGAAAACAAATTCATCAAAAAAAAAAAAAAAAACACAAGATGTTCACCCCAATCACAACAGAAACCTACTAACAACGAATTAATCACCAAAAGTAGCAGCAGCAGCAGAGAACAATACCTAACAGCCCACGTTGTGCCACTTTCATCTACTACATTTCTAGAATAAATACAACAACCCAAGACAATGCATATCCAACAGGAACAACCAGCTATACCTAAAACTCCTATCTTCATCAATGTCAATCATGAGAAATGACCAACAAAAATAGATATGCCATACAAACAGTAAACACACATTACATAAAATTGTAGGTACCTAATTGTTACAATTTATTGTTTGTGTGTATCTAGCTTAACACAATAACAAATTATCACATTTACTCACATTATAGACGCACTTTTCCCCATAATCTTTGCATCAAAAAACATATCCCACTCAATAATCACAGCTCATTTCCACATCAGACATTCCAGTAATATTCAAAATGACCAATTCTGCAACTTCTTCAACTGTAACTCATTTCACCTTGCAATCTACCATTCAACTTGTATATTTACACTTATCAGGTTTCATTATAAAGTAACTCTTTCATTTTTTTGTTTCTTTTTCATTCAAAGTGTAATTACAATTAACAGTTTAAACACAGTTGTCATTATCTCTTTTTTTTTTTTTTTTCCCCCTTCTATCCTCTTTATACAATTTGTTATATGTATTTCAATTTTCAAGAAAATTCATATACAATTATTACCATATTATTATTCAATCTTTGTCAATTTATGTAATTTTTCCTTGCAACAGTAAAACAAAATTAAATTAAAAAATAAAAACTTAAATTTCCAAACAGACCTATCCTAACTGATCAAATTTTTCTTTCACAATTTTCACATGACAACTTCATCCTATAATACCACATGTAACAACTGAAAATGTAATCCATAATTATGAACTGATTCCCCCCACCCCCCACACATATTACTCCCACAAATTGGGCTGCATACATTATCCACTGGCGTCTATTATGTGAGTATATACAGTACAGTATAAACTCAGATACAGTGTAATACAACAATATGAAAAATAATCATTAGCAGTGTCATTTCATTATAATCACTTTACGATCACCTCACTCATAAAAATACTTTCATTTCAGTTAATATTTCCTACAACAAAAACAAACAATTTCGTGCATATTTTGCACTCTCACCCAAATTCAGAAATAATTATTCACACTAACATTACATTCTTCCCATCATTAACTAACTAAACTCATAATTCAATCTCATTTAACTGAAAGGAGACTACATTGCCTTCTAAATCAAGAAAGACAAATGATCATTCTCTGCTTCCAGTTCTCCTCCAAATTTATACATACATCATTGTCACACACCACACATACAGTGTCATCTTTTAATCCCTCCACAGTACCACAGGTAGAATAGTGATCAAGCACCCAAAAAGCAGTTGGTAACACTCTTTTCACTTGGCCAAGGTCAAGGAAGTTTATACCATCTCAACCTCCCCAAGGGTTGCAGGTAACAGTCTGTGCAGACTGTCTTCCAGAGTGTAACATGTGTCTTGTGACAGAGTTGAAATATTCACGACAGAAAAACGTGTTTTTATAGTGGATAATGTGTTTAGAGAAGACGGGCAATACATGGCAAAAATTCAACAATTTTTAAAGCAGTTTCCAAACTCCAAATTACCATATCGGGATACTATCTACAATTTGATAAATAAATTTCGTGAGACTGGTTCTGTACAAGATGCCGCAAGGAGTGGCAGGCCCCCTATGTTAACAGAAGATAAGGTTCTAGATATCTATGATAGGAAGCTTAAAAGTCCAACAAAATCATTGAGGAAACTCACTCCACAAAGATTTCGTTTACTACAGCACATAAAGCACTGAAACAAGACTTAATTTGTGTCCTTACAAAGTGACGGTCGTGCATGAATGAAAACCTGCCAACCACGAGAGACATATTCATTATTACGAACAGTTCCAGAGGATGATTCAGCATCATGGTGTTCAAAGTGTTGGATAGAATTATTTTTTACAGATGAAGCCTAGTTTCACTTGTCGTGTTACGTTAATTCCCAAAATACCAAAATTTGGTCATCTGAAAATCCACATGCTGCGAAACAAACCAAACTGCATCCAGAGAAAATACAGTAGGTGTATGGTGTGTTATATCCTGATCGATAATTACTGGCCCATTTCTTTATGAGGCCATCAATTCTGAAATTTACTCTTCCAATATTGTTTCCTTTTATTGGACAGTTAAACAAATAAGAGCTGCTAAATGGTTTTTTCAACAGGATAATGCTACAGCTTACGCATTTCATGCATCGATGAATTTGTAATGAGACATTTTCAGAGAGCATAATTTTGCAACAACTATGGCCTCCGAGATCCCTTGATTTGACTCCACCAATTATTTCTTTTAGGGTGCTGCTAAGTCGACAGTATATCAAGACAGCCCTACAACAATTGATGACTTAAAATTCGCAATAATAAATTATACAATTTCAGTGACAAAAACTCTAACTAACATATTTCATAATAAAATAAAACATATGTCTTCAGCACAATAGAGGACATTCTCAGCATCTTATTTCAATGGGTAACTTTATTATTATTATTATTATTATTATTTTGCTTCTCATTATTTATTAATACCATATTTCATTTTCTCTCTCTTTACACTTTCCTCTATACCCATTCATTCATTCCCACCAGTCTGCCACTGTCCCAATATCAAGAAAGTTTTGTACTCATTCATGAATGGTTCATTCCACTGAATGCTAACACACCTACATATAACCAGGGTTACCACTACATTCCTCGTATCTAGTGGGTTTCACTACTGTGGAGCAACTTAAAGATCATACTGCATTATGTAATGTTCAACAATGACATATGTACAAATGTGCATGTAAACTTTAATTCTCTATGAAGCCCGTGCTTCGTTCAAAATATCGTAATTATGAAGTAATATTGTCAATTTACAACAATTAAGCAAAAATTGCAGTATATTTTTCACTCAACTTTCAACTTCCACTAAGGCATTTCCATGATTACATTCACTTTCCAACATATGTCACGCGTATCATTAATGCCAACAAATCACACTGCTAATAATCATTTACAATCACAAAGACACACCAAGATTATACACTGAACAAAATTCACTGCCTCTAGAGAAGCACTCAATTGCATCAAACTCCTCATATTTCTTAAGTACACAATACAATTCATTATTTCATTTCCCACTACACTATGCCAGCTGATATTTTCAACTACACGCAATTGCATTTTGATAAAAGCTTCCTATTCCTACTCCCATTGTATTATCACTAAAGAACAGAAAAATATTACAAATTTCCCAAATATGAACATCAACAATGAACTATATTCGCAATGTTGCTACATTAAAAAAAAAGGCAGCAATTTCAATTGCCAATATTTTTTACAAAGAAGGAAAACCTGTTACGTAGTATTATGTTCCAACAAGTCTATTAGTATATCATACAGGTTAAGTCACCAAGTTTCACTAATAATTTCAGAATCAGTTGTACACCTCATTTTCAGCTAAATATTTCAGAACAGCCGTTCAGTAATTTGACAATAGAAAGAAGTAGACACTATTAAAGATGGCATTTAGAAAGATCAAACATTAATCTCATTGCATAAATAGCAAGTAATGAAAGGAGTGTACAAGTATTATAAAGAAATTGTACAATAGCAATAAAATGTAAATACAGACTTATGATGGGACCTAAATACCATGATGGATACTGATGTTGTTAAAACTCACCGCAATCAGCTGGCATATAGTAAGTAGAAAATGCACCTATTTCAATATATATCTCTTTTCTATTAAACTTATAAGGTAAGAGCACCAGTAGTCAACATATTGAGGAAACATATAATCCTTTTTTTTTTTTCAATCCTCTGACTATACTTTACCATAACGAAGAATTTAAAAAAACTCACACTTGCAAATTCCTACTTTAATCTACACGTGTTAATATATTTATATTAAAAAATACATTTTACAATAACCTCTTAACATGCACCTGTAGTTGACATTTCTTTATAGCCTGAACAAATTATGTCACTGGGATACACAATAAAACACCTTATATAACTTATTAAGCTTTTATTGTATCACTGTTATTACTTCACAACAATTTTAATTTAATACAAATACACCAGTTATTTATCCTTGATATTGTCACTTTTCCCAATAGATATCTTGTCCATTTCCCCCCTTACAGTCTCCACATAGTCAATTAATATATGCAAGAAACGTTATTTTAAACTGCTTCAAATTCTATTTCACTTGCATTAACACTTTTCGAACCCATTATTTTTATTTCAACAACACAGAGGTTAGTAAATTTCAATCTATTTCTCTTTCCCCAACAAATTCACAAATTATGAAATTCCCCCTTTAAGATTCTCTTCCTCAAAACTTTCTACCATCGTCTCATCAGAAACCTCCTCAAACCAGAGTCACTAGCATTCATAAATGAAACCGCACTTTCATCTGAATTGTCCATCAAGCCAGTCATCCTGCTTGGCGAGTTGGTATAGCGCTGGTCTTCTAAGCCCAAGGTTGCGGGTTCGATCCTGGGCCAGGTCGATGGCATTTAAGTGTGCTTAAATGCGACAGGCTCATGTCAGTAGATTTACTGGCATGTAAAAGAACTCCTGCGGGACAAAATTCCAGCACATCCGGCGACACTGATATAACCTCTACAGTTGCAAGCGTTGTTAAATAAAACATAACATTTAACCCATCAAGCCAGACTACATGTTTCTCCAACAGACGTACTTCACCTGTTGATTGCTGGGAATAATGTTCAATTGTTTTGTCTAAAAAAGTGGTTGGTCTTCTTCAATATTGTCTCCTGAAGTTTCTAAGAGTTGCACAAGCATGTTTAAACTACTTATAAAATGTAATATTAAGTTGAGAACCTGAACTTCACATAGCTGTAAACCTTAGAGAAAAAATAAATTCATTTTAAAAATTAGTGTCAACTATAGGTGTCCTGTCGACTATAGGTGCTCTTACATCTACAGGGTAAACCATAAGTAATATCATTCATTTCAAGAGGTCATTCTTTCAGTTGTTAAAAAAAACTTCAATACAATTTTGCTCCATTCTGCTTCCTTTTCGAGAAACAAACTATTTTATATGAAACATCTCACAGCATATTTTGCGAAAGCTATTCAATTAATTCCCAATATGCTCAGTCAGTTTAAGAGACGAGTGTATTACGATAATAAATTTAATGTATAGAAATTTGATCCAAACCAATGGAAGCTTTCACTTTTCTGTGAAAACACTGTTAAAGCTGCCTCAATAGATACAGCTCGCATATGCAAAAAAAAAAAAAAAAAAAAAAAAAAAAAATGTAACACAATTGCTTTTAAACATGACTCAGAAAATTTCATTTCATCCACGTAAGTTTACCGAATACTACTTTAAAAATTAAAGTGAGAAGTAACTATTTCTAACTGGCTGAAGAAAATGCAGTCACAGAGTTTCAAAATAATATTCTATCTACATCAGCATTATAAACAGTCTTTATAGTTAGTGAAGAAAGTCTTGGGAAAAACGAAAATGGCATCGGTCGAAACGTCTACGAAACTTTGATGATGAAATTAGCCATTGCCAAACGTCAAGTCCGAAAGTACCACGGAAAAAGTTGGGAACAATTTGTATCCTTTTTAGAAAATAATGTCACAAGACCCCAACCCTCAATATACTGTATAAAATTTTGAAAAATTTCAATAGTGAAAACAAAGATAATGCCAGGTTAAATGCAATCCCCCATGATAAATGGATTAATTACTATCAAAATTTATGGATAAATAACTGTCCCTCCATTCAGAGACAAGAGTTAGATGATTTACAGAGAGACCACAAACCACCTGGTGAAGATGGTATGCCTGCTGACCTATTCAAACATTCCAGTCAGTCATTTCTCATAAGATTTTTAAATCTGTTAAATATAATATGGCAAGGAGAAAATCATTATTTATTCCAATATTTAAGAAGGAAATAGGACCAACTGTGACAATTACAGAGGGATCAATTTCTTAAATTCTGGTTATAAAATTTATTCTAGTATTATTAAGAATAAATTACGTTAATATTATGAGGATATATTTAACAAAGAACAAAATGGCTTCCAGAAGGGCAGATCATGCTGCAATAGATATTTTACAATGCAAATTTTGATTGAGAAGCATCGAGAATTTAATATAGAAACACATTTGGCATTTATTCATTTTATAAAAGCATTTGATAAAGTGAACAGAAGTTTGTTATTCCAAATTTTGACAAAGGATCAGATCCCAAAGCGAATCATATAAAAAAATTTTTAATCAAACCTTATTGCAGTAAAAATAAAAGAAAAAAAATAACCCATTGGACGGAAATAAACTCAGGAGTCAGACAAGGCTGTGGCCTCTCTCCTTTGCTTCTTAACGTTTATATGAATGCCACTGTTAAAGATTTTAGAGAAACAAAACACGAATATATCACTATTAACAGAAATTTAAAATTACATGCAATAACGTTTGCAGATGATCTTCTTTTACTAGCAACATTTGAAGATGATTTGCAATGGTCACCACACAATTTAAATTTAATAGCTCAAAAATATTCTATGGAAATATCCATTAACAAAACAAAAATAATGGCCTTTTGTGGTAAATACCCAATACCAAGCTAAATTTGTTTAAATAACACAATTTTGGAAAGAGTTAATGAGTTTAATTATTTAGGATATAAATTTTTTGTTGAAAATTTGGATTTATCAGAGAAAATTGTAAAATTCAACTAATCAATGGGCATCATTAATAGAGTTTTAAAGCCTACATTAGTACAAAAATCAACTCATACTCGTCTTTATCGAATAATAGCTCGACCAGTCTTATGTTATGGGAGTGAAGCATGGACTATAACGACAAAAGATGAAAACAGACTAACAGCTTGCGAGATGAGATTCATGGGCTGAGCAGCTGGCTACACTAAATGGGATCGAAAGAAAAATGTATATATTCTTCAAGAACTTAATGTGTCATCAATACTAGACTATATCTCCAGATATCAGTTAAACTGAAAGAAACATGTCTCAAGAATGGTTTCATCCAGGATCCCTAAGGCAATAATTAAGTATCGTCCAAATGGGAAACGGTCACTTGGTCCACCTATGAAAAGATGGCAAGAAAATCGCTTTTCCAGGCCGTAACAGTTCTTTTGGGACTAGTACATGACAGGATGATGATGATGATGATAGTGAAAATCGTGCTTAATATACATTATCGTACTAATGCCGTAAAATATTATCATGAATTCCATTAAGAACACATAACTTGTATCATACAGTTAACATTTTGGAATGATTTGCCAATGTCATGATATTTCATATATCACATGTCACAGGAACCTTCTTTTTTCATAGACGATGATAAGCTACATACAGGAAAATCCCTCATATCTGGCACCCAAATAACCGGCAATACTGAAACAATGGCACTTTTGGCTAAGCCAAAAAAAATCATTCATGCCAAAGGGAAGACTCAGACTAATACGTGAGTGGTTTTCATGGATTGCACATGCCGCATATTGTTTCGTCTTTACATTCTCCAAGCGTGAAAATACAGACAGAAAACCCCATTATGTCCCTCAAGTACATCAGGTAGCGTCAATAAACTGTCACTTGGGCCTTGCAAACAATGTGCAGAGATATCTTTTCATTTACCATTTCAACTCGCCCGTTTCAAAGGGGTGTTGGACAAGCCTAAAATCAGATAGTATATATATATATATACATACAAGCAGACATTAGAGATATGTTAAAGAGCTTCAAATCATCGAGTGCTACTTCATTTTCATAATTGCAACATTGGCTACACTGCTCTTCACATCACATGGGCACTATTTAAAATTGTCATAGGGTTAAGAAAACATCTAGTATTTTTTCATGCTATTATGTATTACAATAATTATGAACTGTTGACTGCACTTTATCGTATTCAGTACTAAAAATAAACACTGTACACTTAACGGCCGACTCTTGGTCTATAGAAATGCTAAGTTCTATCATGCAGTTTACTACTGTAAACACACTGCATTACTACGTCCACACCTGTGGAGTAACAGTCAGCGCATCTGGCCGCGAAACCAGGTGGCCCAGGTTCAATTCCCGATCGGGAAAAGTTACCTGGTTGATGTTTTTTCCGGGGTTTTCCCTCAACCCAATAAGAGCAAATGCTGGGTAACTTTCGGTGCTGGTCCCGGACTCATTTCACCAGCATTATCACCTTCATTTCATTCACACACTAAATAACGTAGATGTTGATACAGCGTCGTAAAATAACCCAATAAAATAAATAAAAAAGGCATTACTGTGGTGTCTCTTCATTCAAAGTCATCCATCTACAAGGTATTCACCCTCATGCACTGTTTGTGGTCCAGGTATTCTGAGTTCGCTTACCAGTACAGTGAAATTATTTTTTTTTATTTCAATTTTTAATTAATTTTTTAGTTTAATGTGAAATGGAATTTGTTCATAAACTTCGTTATGCCTGCCTTGTAAAATTATTATTGCCCATGACCTGTAGGCTATTAATAGGCGAGACCTGGTTTGTATAAACAAAAATACTTATTTCTCATCCTCAAAAACCAGACGCATATCAAATATAAATAAATAAATAATTAAATAAACAAAAAACAAACAATTTGTTAATATGTTAACAAAAAAAGGCCTGTGTGGGGACTAGTATCTCATCCACAAACCACCTGCATCAACAACTGTGCGGCAAGGAGTCCACAAGATTATGGAACACGTCTAAATTCATAGCCACCTCCTCCCACGCATCTAGAACTCTGTCACACAATTTGTCAGCTGTCTCAATGGATGGTTGTTCTGCCCAATTGGAGCATAGGATCCATTTCACTGAAGCTCACAAATTTTCAATCGGATTCATATCTGGTCATTTTGGAGGCCAGTCGACCAGGTCGACATCAGGCCTCTTCATAAACCATCTTTGAATCCAGTTCGCAGTGTGTACCGAGTGATTATCCTGCTGGAAGAAAAGTGTTCCTTCTGGGTATCGTTCTCAGGTGGAAGAGATCATTACATTTGCCAAAATGTGTTCCTACAATTTTGCCATACACTGACCGTGGATGTATTCTAGAAGTCCTGCCCCAGTCCTGTGCAAGTACATTATGTCTTTACATAACCTAGAAACGTATTTCTCCTATTATCCCACAAAATCAGTTATCCTGCATTGCCTTCGTCCCACAGTTGCCAGATACGAGGAATTCTACTGATTTATTATACACTTGTTTCATATTAGTATTTCAATTTTGTACCTTACTTCAACATGAAATAAGCGTATCATATTTTTACTTTTTCCTAAACATTTTAAAATTTCGTTTTCATAACGTGAAATATGTATTGTTATTCTTCATGATCTCTAGAATATAGACATATTTCTTAATCTTATCCATTCAGTTTCAAACAAGCGTGCCTTACCGTCTTTCTTCTCTCAACATTTAATTAAACTAAGGTTGTAGGTTTCTTTTAAATTGTTCAACCTTTTCTTTAACTTGAAAAAAAAAAAAAAACAGTGTTCATTCTCCATTATCTAAGACAGTTTAAACACAAAAATCTTACAGTACATCATCTATATTTTTTTTTTTTTACGAATTTAAATGCAATGTATATGGCATGATGGTATTGACCTTCAACAACTCGGGTGGAGGGGTTTGTTCAGAGCAACACAACTTAAAACAATGAAAGAGTAATGGAACGGAGAAAAAATTCTCCCCGGGATTTGAACCCGGGTTTTCAGCTCTACGTGCTGACGCTTTATCCACTAAGCCACACCGGATTCCACCTCAGCATCGGACAGAATAGTCTCAGTTTTAAATTCCAACTCTTGGATTCCCTCTAGTGGCCACCCTCTGCACTACGTCATAGATATCTATGAACCTAGGACTGAAGTCCACACATGTGCTGAGGTGCACTCGTAATGAGTGACTAGTTGGCCGGGATCCGACAGAATAAGCACCGTCTTAAATCACAAAATGATTTACACATATCATATATATTGTGATAGCGATGTGAGATTCGAACTCACGACCAGCGTCCCGCAAGAGAGCAGGTCGCGCGTGAGTCGACACGGGCTCCACACAGCACTGGGGGACGGTGCGCGGCTTGGAGAGGCGAGGGGAGGTTGCACGCGCAACTGCTATGTGCTGAGTCAAGGGGGGGACGGACCCTCCCAAATCGTCCAGAAGTCCGTCAAAGTGGAAATCCAGATTATTCGAGAGTGGAATCTTTCGCGAACTCTCGAGAAACTATAGTTTGGTTATAAAAGAGAAGACGCAAGTGAACGTCAATGAGTTTTGGACAGTAAGCGAGTTAGTCTTGTGTAGCAGTGAAGCCAGCTTCGAGACCAGAGCGCGACTTGAGTTGTGTCCATAACTGTGGAGCCTGAAGCCCGGAGTTCGAGTGCAGTGGATCGCAGTTGGGGGACCTGAGTTCGAAGTTCAGCGGATCGTCTCTGAAGGTCTGGGGTTCGAGATTCTGTGAACGTGAGTGACTGAGCTGGAAGAACTAGCCAAGACAAACGAGCTGTGAACTGAGAACTGACCGTTTTGTGTTGTAAATAGTGCTTTGTAAATATTAGTTAAGATTAACAGTTCATTGTTGTTCGTAATAGTCCAAGTAAATTGTCATTGTTGTCTGTGAGTGCACTAACGAATACTGTGTTATTGTGTGGAGAGCAAATCCTATTGTTGAGATAATAAAATTACATTGTTGTTCAGTATAAAAATTTACAACATTATTTTAATGTACCGAAGTACATATGATATTTCCATGCAGATATTCTGCATCATCATACGATGAAAGAGTAAATCAAATCCTGGCGCCGGGGAGAATTTTTCTCCATTCCATTACTCTTTCATCGTATGATGACGCAGAATATCTGCATGGAAATATCATATGTACTTCGGTACCGGTACATTAAAATAATATATATATATATATATATATATATATATATAAAACACAACTTAATGTCTTACTTCCACCTGGTTGTAGTGCGCAGCATAGCAACTTCTCATAATTCATGTATCTTAAAATGCACGTTTCTCTGGAAAACTATTCTAAATATAGCAAAATGCTATTTCACTTATTTGTTCCTCTTTACTCAAGGAATCACCTACCAAAATTATTTACATTACTTATGGTTCACTCCGTATAAAATTTTCTAATGTGCCATGCATTGCAACTCTAATCTAATGTATCTAATGCATTATAACTCTTTCCAACCTTAAGCTGGGGACATTCCTCTTGAAATCCTTAACTTTTTCTCAAGTCCTCTTGAAATCCTTCACTCCTTCTGTTGTCCTCTTCAAATCCTTCAGATGTCTTGAAATCCTTCACTCCTGATGTCCTCTTCAATCCTTCACTCCTTCTGATGTCCTCTTGAAATCCTTCATTTCTTAACAGTCTTGCTCAATGGTCTCAGGAAAAGCTGTGGTCGTCCCCTGGCTGGCAGACAAAACATCTGGAGGAGAAATTCACAATAATGTCAGCTCAGTGTTATCTAAAATGTCATATCTTACTTTACAATTCCTTTTTCTAGTGCCTCATTACGTGTACTATTAAGTTAGTCTAAACAGACATCCCAGTTTTGCCGGGACATTCCCAGTTTTCACACAATAGTCCAAGTGTCCCAACAAAAACTTCATGACACTTGCATTTCCTGGATTTCAGTAGAGATGCGAAATACATATTTTCTCTAGTATTTCATTTTTTCACTACCAGCGGCACAATAATTCAAGATCACTACGAAGGTAATAAGATCACAAGGTAATAAGTAGACTTCGTTGAATTGCCATACGCAGCATGCAATCAGGTTGCCGATGTACGGTAGTATAGAGGAGGTGAGCAACCGCCCGGTCTCATAGTATAAGCAGTTCATGTTAAGAGATGTGACCAGTCCAAATAGATAGAGCAGCTACAGCTAATGTATACCTATGTAAGCACTTGTTTTTGCATTACTGTTGTTGGAATAGTCAAAGCTTAACATTTGTTCTGTGCAGACAAGAATTCAATCAAACATAATACAATGAGAGTGTTGCTGTTCCAAACAATTGCCCTGGAATACCCTTACCCCCACAGCCAGTCTTGACCCGTTGGGAAACGTGGCTGGACGCTGTTAATTATTATGCAGAATATTACGGCAAAGTAATGGACGTAATTGATGAATTGGATAGCACAGACAGTTCCGCTGTTGCAGCTGTAAAATCATTGCCTTCTGAACAGCTATTGGAAGATATTCTGTTCATTGAGTCTAATTTTAAAATCGTGTCCAAAAGCATCACCCTGTTAGAATCGTCTAAACTAAAACTCTCAGACGCTCTTAATGTAGTGGATAAAGTATCACAAACTGTTATCCAAAATAACAATTCACTAATTTCAGAAAAAGTGAAATGTAAGTTGAGAAACATTATTGCTAAAAATTCTGCCTATTCACAACTTCGTATTATAAATGATGTACTATCAGGTCACGACAAGACATCTGAAGTTGGTGTACTAAAAAGTAGTGACTTCCTGTTCTTCAAATATGCACCTATTACATTTTACCAATATAAAAACTGTTTAAGTGACCATCGAAGGAGGTTACTTTGCAGTCGCTCAAAATGTACATAACTCTTCACTGCAATGCACATATTCAAGGATGATGTGAGTATCTTACATTAAATTTCAATGGTCTTACTAATAAAAACCCTATATACAGACGTTTAACTGTCTTATACTTATACAATGAGTAGCTCGTTTATAAGTCGTGTGTAAATTCCTTACTAATAATCACTACATACGTCGTGTATAATAGTATAACTGTTACACAGCTACGTCATAGTTTCATCATTACTTCGTTACAAAAGGTAATAGAATATCTGAGGTTCTCTATTGCATCCGGTAGGGCGCTCTAGTGTGGCATGTTAAATATCGATAGTACAACTGGCTCTAATCGATTACCACACTACATTTTGGTCAGAGTACAAGCTACAGCAATATTATTCTAATAATTCTATGATCTTTGGTTTGTTCTTCTGTGGTTACAAGGTAACCATCATCATAAAATGACAGTCGATACGAACAGCTGTTAGAGAGGCGGCCATTTTTTCGCTATATACAACACTTAAACAAGGGGTTTCGTGTACATAACTACTGCAAAGCAATTCCCATTGTATAGTTACAGGCTGTTTATACGTCCATAGCTTATTCACGGTTTATTGGTAACGTTTTCTGTCTCAACTCTGCATAAGTCTCGTATAAAAACTATACACTGTTTATTAGTAAGACTGTAAGAGTTAATATATCTCACTACAAAATAATTGCGTATTTACATGTTTAGACATTTCCTACTTCAATGATCATTCATTCATTATATTTCTTGAATGCAGGGTACAGGTTTTATTGTAACCACAGTATACTGCTCAGTGCTTACATCAGAAGCAATCCTTACTGTTTCTTCACCTAACAGGACTGCACTCAGATGGAAACAATTTCCACAACACCAGCAAACTTAATTTGTTAAACCCCCCCCCCCCTCTCTAATCTTAAAACGCTCTACCAATAGGCATAAGTAAACTTCAAAACAGTTTTCCTTTACAATTGCATGCAGGCACATGGTTTTCAACTGTACCACAACACTGTTCCACATTAACTAATCATATTCAAGTCAGCAGCCAAATTCAAAAATCTTGGCAGCATTGAAAACAATATCCATCAATTGAATTTTTCTTTTACAATTTTAAATGAACTGTACCATTTCTAACATTTCTTAAACCCAATCCACAGCTATGACCTGTGTAAGTAACATAAGGAAATACTTATCAACATAACCATACTTTCAGCATACACTGCCTGGAGCGAAATAAAAAATAGGTTGCAGCCACCAAATTATTATTCAAGGAACGACCACTCATATAAATTGAGGGAAAGAAGACAGAGGACGGACACTGGAAAGTTTTCTTTTCTCAATCGTACTATCAGGGACTGGAATGCTTTACCTGCAGACTTACTAAAGACTTTACCAATAAACAAAAATGTATTTAAAAATAGGCTTAAGGACTTTACTAATAGACGGTAGTATATTATACACACAAGTTAAAGGGTGTAATTGATATCTTATTTGAAGTGTTCTATCAGTGAGGAAGTGTGTTGTGTCAGTGAAGTCTATTGTTTAAGTGAAGTGTGTTGGTGTCAGTGAAGTGGCTGTGCAAAGTATTCGAACAGTGAAATGGTTAGAAGTGTTAGTGAAATCAGGTAGAATCAGTGCAGTGAGTGAGTTGACAGCAACATAAGTGTAGTGCCAAAAGATACTTATGCAGATATGAACCTGTCAGACTCGTGGGTCTTAGTTCGAGCTTAGGGTTAAGATGCAAATTAGATTTACTTTAAATGTTATTTTAAGTGACCATGCTTCATTTTAATTTAAGATGCTCCTTATTATTATTATTATTATTATTATTATTGTTTTTTATTAGTTGTTTATTATTAATTGTCATTATTGAGTGTAATTAGTTACCACTGCCACTGGGTATATACCCATTTGCAGTGTGAATAAATACATACACATACACTTGCCAAACAATCCTGAAGTGCAGAGATGCCGTTCATTTTGTACGTTTTTACACAAATAACAAAGCAATAATTTTTCACGTGCTTCTTCTCCATGTTCATATCTTGCCTCAATACTCAGTACTTTTACCATAAATAGCATTCAAACTTTACACAGAAATCATTACTTTTGCCTGAGTCATTATTCAAATACCAAAATGACATTTCACTTTTTGGTTACTGACAACCTAAAGATTCTGTTTTCCAAATTAATGTAGTCATATCCCTTTCACCTTGTACCCACTGTCTATAATACACGAAACAATAATCCAGATCCAAGTTCTATCCAAAACTTTCAAAGTATTACACCTTAACATACTAATTAATATTTACCAATTTATGCACGTTTCCTGACTGGTATTTGATCCACAGCTATATCCCATCTTCTTCCCCCATAGCCGCCTCCAGTCCACAACTGCCCCAAAATACCCTGCAACAGCATACATCACTATCACATTTCTTTATAAGTGGCTTACACTTATATTCAAAGTGCACACACAATAGAACATTCACATCTTCAGAAATATAAATCCACTAAATTTCAATTCTTAACGATATTCTCCCACTAATTTACTCTGTTCAAATATCCACATTAGTTAGTAATCCATCTTTACCAGTTTATGCACGTTTACTGGCTGCTATTTTATCCACTGTATCCCATCTTCTTCCCCCATAGCCACCTTCAGTCCGCAACTGCCCCAAAATACCCTGCAACAGGACACATCACTATCACATTTCTTTACAAGTACCTTACATTCTCTGCAACCAATGAAATAGCAACATATGGAGACTGCACTCATAACACTGGTCTGCATTTCAAAACTTTTTTTCGAAGGTCAAGGATTTTATAACTGATCTTTTATATTGCTTGCATGCTGAATTCAAAAATATAACTCATTTTTCTCAATCAGGTCAGGTTTCTGTACTAGCCACGATTTTAGTTTGTATGTATTTACAGAAATAAAACGTACAACAGGTAAGAAAAAAATTATGTTTACTATCACAAAACAGACTTAAATTCACATCAAATATACATGAAATATATTATATAGTACATAAATACAGTTAATTTGGAAGAAAGGGCCTTTTCAAGAAATTTCGTTCCTGTTTCAGACCTTGAAAATCACACTTGAGACACGGGCCATAGCTTCAAACTCTGTATAGTGGTAACCTAGTAGGAGATAGAGACAGAGATAAAATCAACTTCTTTCTTGCAGCTCCATGTAGTCTGCCTTGAGCTTTCTCAGTGATGAGACTGATTTAAGGAACGTTCTTAGAAAATGAATAGAACGTGCAAGACCCATGCTGATCGATTTTACTACATTTGTGATAAAGTCACTATGCCAATCGAAAGTTTAAAATCACTCCATTTGCAAGGAAAATGCACGAATATCATGCCTACTTTGGTGTCAGAATTGGTGATCAGGACAAACCTTTCAAATCTCATGTGTGCTGCACTTTCTTCAACGCATCTGGGAAACAAGACTAGCCTGAAACCAGATTCACACAACACCCTGTCAGATGCTCTAGTGGATCCTCAAAAATTTTACTTTCGCCACTGCACATCAAATATGGCCTAATGAAAAATTTTGTCAAGTCACTCAACAAAGAAAAAAGAGCTTTTGCTTTCCTAGGTCAGAAATTTCCACGTGTCAGTGAGGCCAAACTAATAGCAGATATTTTTGATAACCTTCAAATCAGGGAGCTTATGAATGATGCTAAATTCAATGATCATAAAAAGGATAAAGAGAGTAATGGCTGGCTCGCATTGAAGTCTATTATTAAGAACTTTCTGGGCAACCGTAGGAGCGCAGAGTACAAACATGCTGTTGAGGAAGTCCTGCGGAGCTACCTGGCTCTTGGTGCATGTACGTCCATAAAGATATACTTCCTCAGCTCGCATTTAGAATACTTTCCTGAAAACTGTGGGGAATACAGAGAGGAGCAAGACGAGTGCTTTCATAGAGACATTCGAGTGAAGGAATTGAGGTACCAGAATCGTTGGGATGTGAACATGCTTGCAGACTATTGCTAACAGGTTACCTCAAGAGGGATGTTCCAGAAGCAAAACACACACGAAAGTCCTTGAAAAGGTCCTTCCTTCACACAATAATGGTGTTCGTGTTTCATTCTATATACATATTTTACTATTTACGCAAATCTAAGTCAGACTTGAAACCATAATTAGTATAGTCTATTAACTATAAGATACAATTTATCTCTGAAATATAATCTTTTTAAAAAATGTGATAGCAAGAAAATCTGACCTGACTCAGCAAAATGAGTTATATTTCTGAATTCAGCATGCACTAAATATAAAAGAACAGCTATGAAAATGTTGACCTGAAAAATGACGCAGACCAGTGTAATAGAACATGCAAACCTACAGAAACCTCAATCCACTTAACTATATTCTGTCACTGTATTATTACCATTGCTATTTTACTGTGTTTAAATATCAACATTAGTTACTAATCCATCTTTACCAGTTTATGCACGTTTACTGGCTGATATTTCATCCACAGTTGTCTCCCATCTTCTGTCCCAGAACTGCCTCGTTACCTCCTCCAGAGTCTGCAACTGCCCCAAAACACCCTGCAGCAACACACACCACAATCACATTCCTTTACAAGTAGTTTACATTCTCTGCAACCTATCAAATAGTAAGATATGGAAACTCCACTCATAATAGAACATGCAAATCTTCAGAAGCCTAAAATCCACTAAATTTATATTCTCGACTATTTTCTCACTGCATTATAACTACTCCTAAATACTGTGTTTAAATATCGACACTAGTTAATAATCCATGTTCACCAGCTTATTCATGTATCCTGACTAGGATTTCCTCCACAGTTGCCGCCTCCCATCTCCTGCCACACTGCCCCTAGATTGCCGCAATCTTCTGTGTCAGTTCATCCAGAGTCAGCATCTCCTCAAAACACCCTGGAACAAGACACGTCACAATCACATATCTTTACAAGTGGCTTCCATTTTCGGCAATCTATAAAACAGCAACATATGCAAAGTCAATCAAAAGTAGCAGCACATGCACATCGTCACAAATCTAAATCCACAAAATTTTCATTCTTTTTCCCATATTGTTACTATAATTTTCAACTACATTCTGTCACTACATTATTACTGTGTTATATTTAAACACATTAGTTATTAATCCATATTTACCAGTTTATGCATGTATCCTCACTGCAATTTGCTCCGCAATTGCCTCACATCTCCTCTCGCAGCACTGCTTCACTATCATCGTCTCATCCTCTGTCACTTACTCCACAGAATCTAATATCTACTCCTAAACTGCCCCAAAATGGCCTGAAACAACACACAGGGCAATCACAGTTCCTTACATTCGTCTAAACCTTCGGCAACCTATGAAACACCAAGGTATGGAAACTGCATTACTAGGGTGACTCAGGGTAAAAAATGAGACTTTTTTTTTTAAACTTTCTCTATAAATTGAAAATTTTAAAAGCTATAATTATGCAAATCATATTGTGAATAATCTAAAAAGTGTTTCATGGCATGTTATAAATGATCAATTTCAAAATAAATATAAATGTCTCACTTTTAACCCATAAAATGGGAAAATATGAGACAGTGAAGGAAAAAATGACACAGTTATAGTCCTGACACTGTTATTTCCAGTGTGACTCCGCCTCTTTGCTTACGTCTTAGAAAGTGAAGGCTCTATAAAGTCTAGGTAGGTAATATCGTTCCCCATTTTTGTTCTTACATTGCCAAGCTACCATACGAGCAATCTATTTGCCACATCATTAAACATTATCATGTCATAGCTACTATGATAATAAATCAAACGCACTGTAATTCAGCAAATAACGTCGTGTGCTTTCTGCGAACGCCAACGAAAGAGCTAAAATGGCGGGCGATTATATTAAGTATTTATCGAGCCTTAAGAAATGAATCAGCGAATCACAAGACGCACACGTTTAAATGTAGCCGACCTGCAACGCGATTGGCTGCCGGAAATTAGAGTGACGGGACTATAGTTAGCAAGCTGTAACATCATAGTGGAGAGTTAACAGGGTAATAATGAGACAGCCCAAGCTAGGAAGACAGAAAAAAATTGGAATAAACTAATTTGTCACACTTTTCTCAATTTCATTTATAAAACAAAATTACCATTTCGATACTATAAAAATTAGGAGTGATCAACATTTTTTATATTTTGTTTACCAGACATATTACATAATTGAGACTCTGAACATTATGTTGCCTACTTAAATGAAGTTTGCATCTGAACTGATAAAGATTTTTTACACATTTTATCAAACAAGCTGTGTCAATTACAATTTGGATGGTACAAAAATGAGACGCTTTCCCATTATAATACCTCGGTTCAACCCTAGATCATATAGTAACAGATAACTCATCGCTATGTTAAAATCGACAGCACTTTGAAGAGAACAACCACCAGGATCGCCACTCATGCACCCTCAACAAACACAAGATGGCAGTACAGTTGCTAATGCAATTCAAATGGGAATTATGACGTGACTCCTTGTGTAACAACTGGATGGCAGTGTAGTAAACCTGACAAAATTTGTTAACATCAAAGCCTATAAGCCGACCTATATGGGCATTAATGATCTAGGGTTCAACTTATCTTAAACTGACAGGAAACTTACAAGTTTAAGGTTTTTCAAAAACATCTACTGTTCCTGGAAAAGCAAAGGTTATGCCTCGACCCTTTCCTGTTATTATTGGAATAGGCAACTTTCCAAGTCATTTTGATATATTAATGACAGATACATCATTTTCATTCAGTCTGAAAACTGTTTTGTTATTTATATTATTTTTATATATTATTTTAATGTACCGAAGTACATATGATATTTCCATGCAGATATTCTTTCATCGTATGTTTTGTTATTGTCCACACAATTTAGGCACATAATTTCTATGTCTCCATCCCCCATAACTTTCTGAACTGTAGCAAAATATTTGTATTGGAAAGAATTCCGTTTTCCACAACTTTAAAAAACTACAAGAACAAAGACACCCGGCTTCACTTCATCTGCCACTGACAATTCCACAGCACCTGGGTTCACCAAATTGATGTCGTCAAGGCTGACACCACTCTCTTTTCACTCTTCATCCTCACTCGAGACTGAGTCACAGGAATCATCAGTCTTGGATGTCCAGCTTTAACTACACCTGTCTTTGCAATACCTTTCTTCTTCTTTTCATGAGCCTGTGTTTGTTTTTCTCTCATAAGCTGAGCATACTCTTCAGAAGTAATAACCTTTGCTGTTGGGTCTACTCTTTTACGCTTTGTCATCTGTTTCTCAGTGCGTTTTATTTTAGAAACAAGGATATTCTCAAATGAGTTTTCAGCAGGTCGGTCGGTCTGCATCAGGCAGAGACAGGGTTGTAGATGGAGAACTAGAAGATTGAGATGACGTGGAAGGAATAGCTGTATTGGTTTCAAGTCTTCCATAGCAAGTGAAGGGTAGAAATTCACTTGCAGCTGTTGCATTACAGGTAGGCTCTGCTAAATTTATGGACTGTTTTTCAGTTTGCTGTAATTCCGTGTAGCGTTTCAACTTGACAGGATCAAGTCGGTCGGTGGGATACTGCTTCCAATCAATGGAAAGATTCCTCTTGCTTTAAAGTCTCTTGCCATATTTCACATACTAAATCAACAAATTCTGATTTTGAGGCAGAAAGAGATCGCTGATGTTCTCGCTGCCTCACTACCATACATGAAGACAGGTCTTGCTAGAACTTTATATGCTTTTAACCTGGTATGTTTTTGGGTTTTCGTGGTTGTGAAAACCTGGTTGATGGTTCTTAAGGCTCCATTAAAAAGTTGAATATTTTCAGATATATCAGTAACAGGTAAATATGTCAAATTATAACCTATTTAAATGACTTTATCTGTTCTAACGTATGGGTTCCAATGCAAATTTTACTCCTAACTGGCTGTTTATCTTGGAACACCATAATTTTTGTTTTCTTTGGGGAAATTTTCATATTGAAATTTTGTGCTATTATATTCAGGTGATGTATTGAGTATTGCAGCTCGTCTTCATTTGCAGCAAAAAGAACCTGATTGTCTGCATATAATAATGTATCTAGAGTACAATTTCGGAAGAGCAGGATGTTTCCATGAATTGTTAGTCTTCAATGTCTGATGATGGAGTTGATGTATATATTGAATAAAAGTGGTGAGAGGGGGCATCCTTGACGAACTCCACAGTTTATCGGTCTCCATTCGGTATGTCCTGATCCAATAGTAATTTTGATAATATTGTGGTTATATAATTCGTAAATTGTTCTTATAATTGCGTTTGGAACTTAATCATCTGCCAAAATTTGAAACAGCTTATTTCTGTCAACACGGTCGAAAGCTTTTTCGTAATCAATAAAGGCCAAGTGAGTTTCTTTATTAAATTCCCTATGTTTTTCGATCAAAATCTTCAAAGTAAAATATCCATCTGCGCAAGATCTGCCTTTTCTAAAACCGTTTTGTTCTTCACCAATGACAGTTTTGTAGTGAGGTTCCAACTTAAGAGCTATTATTCTTGAGAAAATTTTGTATCCACTATTTACCAGACTGATTTCTCTGTAGTTTGTGCAATCTTTGATGTTGCCTTTCGCTCTTTAATAGCCTTTTCGACAATGCTAATCTCAAGATGAAAGAGATAGCCATCAAAATCAAGGAGGAGAGGTCTTTGACTACTTCACAAAATTTATGAAAGAAATCTGAAAACACTGCAGCAGTCATATATCCTTTCTTAGCCACAGCATAGAAAGTTCCAGGTATGTCATGCAATCTTTTCCAATTTATCCATAATTTTGCAGCCTCAAATATTATATCAATGGCGGTAGAGCACGACCTGATGCAGAGACACAATCCTTAACTGTTGTATTATCTGCTCTGTTCCTGTAATGTTGCAATGAAATTTTTGGCCTACTCCAGAAATACCTTTTGATTTATATGGCTCACAAGAGAATGATATCTCGTCCAAGTTCCATATGACATTTGGCTTATCAAAAATACTGAGCTCTGACATTACCTTTTCTAGTTTGTCATACAAATCGAAAATAATGAAGGGATCACAACTAAAAACATTCCAGTTGAGAAAGAAGTGTACTAACTGCCTCATAACATGATGAAATCCTCAAATAAATCACAACTAAAACATTCCAGTTGAGGAAGCAGTGTATCAACTGTCTCATTTTTTACCTACAATTGTCTCATTTTTACCCTAAGACTGTCTCATATTTATCCCATTTTTTTAAATCAATTTTCTTCCGAAATAAAACTTTTAAATACAAGTTTCAAAAGTGATATTAAAAGACTAAAACTTAAAATACACAATGAACTCAGAAATATCTTCCTAGCATCTTGAGTCGAGTCAGAATAACGAAATATAGAGAGCAGTAAGTGAAAATTTTTCAGTTACAAAATGCACCATTGAAAGGAAATGTGTCCACCATTGAGAATATAGCTTACATATGATTTGAAATATTTTCACAAATACAGAGGATACTGATGATTAACATCATTAATGTACAGTTGTCAAAAAAAAAAAAAAAAGTGGCCACACTCGTGAACAGAGAATATTTTCTAAGTCCACTTGGGGTCACGGCGATGTTACACAATGCACATGCTTGTAGAAGCAGTTTCGGAACTACGGGAGGATTCCATATCTGCGTTTCGTAGACCAGCGGTACAGTACTTGCTCAATGATTCAAAGTTTGTGGGTTCGGGCCTTCTTCAAGTTTTCATTTTATTTTTTAATCGTTCTTTAGCGATATAAATAATATTCAAATTATCATTTATATTCTGTTATCGTTCTTCATCGATACCAAGTTATTTATATTTTGTTATCGTTCCTTTAGCGATATAAATAATATTCAAGTTATAATTATTTGTATTCTGTTATCTTTCTTTAGAGATATAAATAATATTCAAGCCATCATTTGTATTCTGCTATCGTTCTTTAATGATATGAATAATATTCACGTTTTCCTATATTCTGTTATCTTTCTTTAGCGATGTAAATAATATTCAAGTTATTTATATTCTGTTATTGTTCTATCGCGATATAAATAATCTGTATTTTATGTAAGTAATTATTATAATACAAATAACCATTTTTCTTAGTAAAATAGGTAATTTTATTTAAATAATTAAATATATATTATAATATAATATCTTATATTAATTAAACAAACCGATATTTATCATTTACAGTCTGTTATCGTTCTTTAGTGATGCTGGTGTAAATAATATTCAAGTTATTTATATTGTTATCATTCTTTAGCGACATAAATAATATTCAAGTTATAATTTATATTCAGTTATCGTTCTTTAGGGATATAAATAACAATAAATTTAATATTAGGTTTGGAACAATACAGTTGCATAATACTGGTGTTATTTTTTCTTTCTATATTATTACATTATACTATCTTGAACCACAATAAAATGAAAAGGAGTGACAAGGAATTGAATCTGACACATTGACATCTAAATTCCGACGTTCTTCCGCTGAGTTACGAAGGCACAAGTGTGGAAACATTTTCGGAAAAATTCGCCCAATCCCCCGCCAAGATTTTCTGATGATTTGTAGAAGCTAGTCCAGGATGCGGGGGGCAAAGGCTAATAGGATTTCCCGGTCTCTGATTGGGTCAAACATCCTGATAGAACTAATATTTAACCCTTGCTGTGAATTTTGGTGAAATTCATTGGGCCCAATTAGTCAAATCCACTCTCCTCATCTCCACGCTTGGGCCCCCTGGGATCTAATAAGATGCAAAAGAGACAGTGGTGTGCGGAAGGCAACGGGAAGTTACCGCATTTATCCTTCCCAAGAAAAACTGCAAACATGAGCAAGGGAAGCTTTTAATAGAAAAAGGAGCATCTTCTGTGGACCTTTGGAGACAGAACTAAGGAAGAGACTAGTGAAGTGCTTTGTGTGGAGTGTGGCATTGTATGGGGAAGAAACATGGACATTACGACGAAATGAAGAGAAACGAATAGAAGCATTTGAAATGTGGATGTGGAGAAGAATGGAGCGTGTGAAGTGGACAGACAGAATAAGAAATGAAGTTGTGTTGAAAAAAGTGGTGAAAACAGAATGATGCTGAAAGTGATTAGAAAGAGAAAAAGGAATTGGTTGGGTCTCTGGTTGAGAAGAATAATAGACAACATTAGGATATGTGGATCATATGCGGAGACTAAGAGGAAGGCAGAAAATAGAAAAGAGTGGAGAATGCTGGGTTTGCAATGAAAGACCTGCCCATGGGCAGAACACTTACGTATGTATGTATGTATGTATGTTCAGAATGCCTGGAATGTCGTGTCTAAGAACAGTCGCTATTTGCAAAGACTAGTCGATTCTATGCCCACTCGACTGCAAGATGTGATCGAGATAAGGGGAAAATAGACTAAATATTGATTCGTCACTTTTTGTTTTGTTTTTTGAACGCTTAATTGTTTGAATGTTCTAAGGAAGACGCTAGTAAGTTTGTTTTGTTTATGCCACAAAATATATTTTTGTTGAAAATAAAATCTTTTTTATTTTCATTTGCAGTCATAATGTCATAATGATAAGGTCATGGCATAATACTTTAATGAACTTGATGTTAATTACTAAAATAATCGTAAAAGAGAAAGGAGCAATTATGTATATTTTCTTTTTCTCTTAAAAACAAAACAAAAAGAACATAAAAAGCACAGGGGCGTATTCGAACACAGGACCTCATGAATAAGAGGCAGGAACGCTCCCATTATGCTATCAAGCAACACACAAAATACTTTAATTATAAGTGTAGATATCAGGCAACGTGGTTCAACAACATGTAACATCGCCTGTCTCCAAATTATAGCAAAGATACCGAAAGGGAACTTTGCTTCAAGAGAGCGGCCGCTTTTTCTTTTGACAACTGTACAGTGGTAAGAACATTACACAAAACAGAAAAATTTGTGTGTCTCATTTTTAACCATTTTTTTTTGTCTGTCTCATAATTACCCTGAGTGACCCTACCACTAATTCCATAATCTACAAAGTGAAAAGAAAAACCGAGCAATTTTTGCCCTCACTCATTTTCTTCATAACAAATTCCATAATCCACAAAGTGGAAAGAAAACCTAGCAAAACTGCCCACATTCATTGTCTTCATAACAAATTCCATAATCCACAAAGTGGAAAGAAAACCTAGCAAAACTGCCCACACTCATTTTCTTCATAACAAATTCCATAATCCACAAAGTGGAAAGAAAACCTAGCAAAACTGCCCACACTCATTGTCTTCATAACAAATTGCACAATCCAGAAAGTGGAAAGAAAACCTACCAAAATTGCCCACACCCATTGTCTACATAAGAAATTCCATAATCTAGGAAAGTGGAAAGAAAATCTAGCAAAATTGTCCCCACTCATTTTCTTCATAACAAATTCCATTATCTACGAAAGTGGAAAGAAAACCTAGCAAACTTCTCCACTCATTTTCTTCATAACAAATTCCATACTCCAGATAATGGAAAGAAAACTTAGCAAAACTGCCCACACTCATTGTCTTCATAACAAATTCCATAATCCACAAAGTGGAAAGAAAACCTAGCAAAACTGCCCACATTCATTGTCTTCATAACAAATTCCATAATCCACAAAGTGGAAAGAAAACCTAGCAAAACTGCCCACACTCATTTTCTTCATAACAAATTCCATAATCCACAAAGTGGAAAGAAAACCTAGCAAAACTGCCCACACTCATTGTCTTCATAACAAATTCCACAATCCAGAAAGTGGAAAGAAAACCTAGCAAAACTGCCCACACTTATTGTCTTCATAACAAATTCCATAATCTAGGAAAATGGAAAGAAAATTTACCAAACTGCCCACACTCATTTGTTTCATAACAAATTCCATAATCTAGTAAAGTGCAAAAAATAAATAAATACAACTTTGCAAAACTGCCCACACTCATTTTCTTCATAACAAATTAGCAAACTGGAAAGAAAGCTGAGCAAAACTGCCCGTGCTCATTTTCTTCAAAACAAATTCCATAATCTAGGAAAGTGGAAGGAAAACTGAGCAAACTGCCTGCACTCATTTTCTTCATAACAAATTCCATAATCTATGAAAGTGGAAGGAAAACTGACCAAACTGCCTGCACTCATTTTCTTCATAACAAATTCCATAATCTAGGAAAGTGGAAGGAAAGCTGACCAGACTGCCTGCACTCATTTTCTTCATAACAAATTCCATAATCTAGGAAAGTGGAAGGAAAACTGACCAAACTGCCTGCACTCATTTTCTTCATAACAAATTCCATAATCTAGGAAAGTGGAAGGAAAGCTGACCAGACTGCCTGCACTCATTTTCTTCATAACAAATTAGCAAACTGGAAAGAAAGCTGAGCAAAACTGCCCGCACTCATTTTCTTCAAAACAAATTCCATAATCTAGGAAAGTGGAAGGAAAACTGACCAAACTGCCTGCACTCATTTTCTTCATAACAAATTCCATAATCTAGGAAAGTGGAAGGAAAACTGACCAAACTGCCTGCACTCATTTTCTTCATAACAAATTCCATAATCTAGGAAAGTGGAAGGAAAGCTGACCAGACTGCCTGCACTCATTCTCTTCATAACACCATAATCTGGCAAAGTCGAAAGAAAACCTAGGAAATCCGCCCGCACTCACTTTCTTCATAACAAATTAGTAAAGTGGAAAGAAAGCTGAGCAAATCTGCCCATACTCATTTTCTTTGTAACAAATTCCATAACCTAGCAAAATGGAAAGAAAACCTAGCAAAACTACCCACAATCATTTTCTTCACAACAAATTCCATAATCTAGCAAAGTGGAAACAATACCAAGCAAACTGCTCACACTCATTTTTTTCTTTCATTTTAAATATACGGTATTTACCTAAACATATTCATTTATGTAACTCTATTTCATTCCAATAGTTTATAATCTACCTTAAGCAGACAATCTTCCTGTCAAACACCTTCAAATCTTCATACCAGTCCTTCTCATCAGTCTCAAGAAAAGCAGAAGCAGTCATTCTCCACAGGACCATGTACAATCTGTAAACAAATTACAACATAATGTCATCTCAATCTTAGCTGCAATATACATTCTCTATTTTATAATTCCTGTTTTTACTTCCTCCTCATATTAACCTGATACTACTCACTACGAGAATTTTGCCAAGAATCAAATTGAAATCACAATCACACCAAAATCAAAATGATCCCAATATTGACCCCCTTTCTTAACAGCTATCCACCAGAAAAACCTTCTTGAACCGCTGCTAAATCATGAGTACACCTACAATTTTAGGTAAAAACCTTTTCTGTTTCTCACAAAATAGGTACTGGTACATGAAAATAAATTAGTACACACACGACTTATGGAATTATATTGCCAAATTTGGTAAACTTATAGTATCTGAAAATAGTACCTACATTTATGTTTGAATCTGGAAACAGTGAAAGAATACACCAGAAGTGCAGGACATTATCTTTAAACAATGGTCCATGTTAAGTTCTTAACCTCCCACAGTTAACATCAAGAGTTGGAAAGCTTTTAAAGTGTATTTCTTCAAGTATTGCATCCATTCTACTATTTGTGAAAAATGCCAGTATGCCGAAAATATCGGCAGCCAAGTCATCATTAATTCTGAAGTGGATACAAAATTTCCTACTTTCTCCACAGACGGTCAATTGCCTATTGTGGCATATGTAACAAATATTTCCATTTTTCATGAATTTCCACTATCATGTTAGCAATACTTTAATAGTGAAATTAGAGTGCTTCTAGGTTTACCATATCTATATACGGCCATTAGTATGAAGCTCTTACTTTGATAACTTTATCTCCTAAGTTTAAATTTATATAAAAGTAATGGGTGCTGGCGTAATGGGATATAATTCTCGTGTATCCATTAATAGGCAATAAAGTTCTATTAAAACTAACAACATTTTCTAAATACCTTCATCACAGGTATTTCATTAAACTAATTTCAGTCTATTCCTTCAGATAAACTCTGAACAAAAGTCAATTTAAATCAACACGTTAAAGGGGCTAAACATTAGGCAAATGCACAAAGAAAATTGTATTTCAAACTGTCACTGTTACCTAACTAACCATATTTCAAAGGTAGAAATGGATTTGGAACACCTCAAAATCTGTGCTTCAGTGGCTGACCATGATAATATCTTTGAAAAATATTACAGTCCAAGAGGTCAAATGACTTTGTCAAACACCTGACATTACAAAATGAAAACAACTGCATTTCAAAGGTGACACAAAAATTAATTCCATGCAGATTTGTGTCGAGCCCTTGTTGCAGCAAATACATCCTTCAATACACTTAAAAACTGCCAATTCAGAAAATTTCTACAGAAATACTGTCATCGCAACATTCCATTGCAATCTACACTAAGAAAAAACAACGTTGTTAATATAATACGATAGCAGGATAGGGAAACTATAGGTGATTTATAAATCTGGATTTCTGTTGATGAGACAACTAACAGACTTCGTCATTACAAAGCTAATTTCATTGTCGGAAAATTGGATCTTCATGCGCCATCTACACTATACTTAATCTGCAGCACAAAGTTTATAAAAACCAACCAGAAGACAGTTGCCCATTTGTTAATAATAGCCTCAAAGTACTCCCCAATAACATGATTGAGAATAAAGTAGCCTACTTATAATACACACTCATGCAGCCTCCTACATGCTTGCTGCCATGAAGTTCCTAAGGGTATTTCATCCTGCACTGCTCCATGTCACTTGTCTTGTCCATGCCCTGAATTGTGTTGCTCACAAGATACGTCTTCAATTTCCTACACTAAACCTAAGCTGCTTTCCACAATTAAAAAAAAATTGTCAAGGTGCCTGCAAGGATTCAGCTATTTCGAGAGGAACTTCTGGATTTAGCACTACCACCAGAACCCATCCTTACCCACTTGGGAACTTGGCTTCGTGATATAGAATATTACAATCAACACTTGAAGGAAACTCAAGACATAGTTCTAATCCTAGACGAGGATGCTGCATGTATTACCGGTACTTCAGCTAAAGATGTAGGATGTATTCAAGGATTCATCAATTTACCATGACATTGTGCAGGTACATCAAATCACTTCATTCATTTATTTGCATTACTATTGTCCTTCAATCTTTGGGAGAGCCTAATCTAAAAGTAACTAAATATAATTGAAGAGGTGAAAGAAAAAATAAACGTAGCCCCTGGCCTCTTGAGGATAAAATTCGTGAAAAGCTTAATACAGTGCTTTGCAAAAAACCCAAGATTATCAACTCTTCGTGCTGTGGCTGCTACATTGTATGGTACATCTGTGGAACATGTCTCATACCACGATTTAAATACCGGTACCTAATATGTTCTGGTGACATCAGTTGATGTGGAACCCTCATTTTCTGCTTTCAAGCTACTGTTAACAGACAAGACGTGCAGTTTGTCTTTGCAAAATCTAGAAATGTATTAGGGATAAATTTCAGAACACGGATATCTTCCTTTTCCTCTTACTCCAAAATTCCAATCTTGTGCATGCAAAATAAATTACTGCCACTGAAAAGTGTCTTTTCGTAAGCATGATGATACTTTTTACTATTTTAAGAACATACAACTTGTGTTCTATATAGGCAACTACATTAAACAAAAAGCAAAAAAAAAAAAAAGTGTGCACGTGTTTTCCGTTTGATTATGCTCAAATTATAGTAATGTTTCATTGCATTATACAGGCTACCAGTAAACTTAATATATAATTTTAACAATTTCAAATGATTGATACGTCTATCAGTAGGTATCCTTTAAAACCTATTTCCTTTCTTCAATACTATTTTACACACCTACAATTACATTTTAAGCACCTAAAAATCATTTAACACGAACATGGCACATTATAGACCTGCACATCATAGACAGTAATTGTACGTTATGTTCCTGCTTAATCTAACATAATCAGCGAAATTACATCCATCAATACCGCCGCAGTTATTACATTATAACCCAATGCCCCAGAAACCTCGATATAAATTACCTATAGTATATAGTCCAAATAGAAATGATAGGGACGAAATTGAAATAAAAACTGCTGAGCCATTTATACCCGAACCCACACTTTCTCAAGTCGAAATTGCGATAGAAAATCTGAAAAATTATAAGTCTCCAGGTATCGATCAAATTCCAGCAGAATTAATACAAGAGGGTGGAAGTGAAATTTATAAGCTTCTACTTGCTATTTGGGAAAAGCAAATTGTACCAGAACTATGGAAGGAGTCCATAATCGTACCTATCTTTAACAAGGGGGACAAGACTAACTGTAGTAACTTTCGAGGAATATCACTTTTGTTGACGTCGTACAAAATTTTGTCCAATATTCTTTTGAGAAAATTAACTCCATATGTAGATGAAATTATTGAGGATCATTAATGTGGTTTTAGGCCTAATACATCAACTACTGACCAGATATTTTGTATTCGACAGATAATGGGGAAAAAATGGGAGTAGGCTATAAGGGTACAGTGCATCAGTTATTCATAGATTTCAAAAAGGCATACGACTCGGTTAAGAGAGAAGTTTTATATGATATTCTTATTGAATTTGGTATTCCCAAGAAACTAGTTCGATTAATTAAAGTGTGTCTCAGTGAAACGTACAGCAGAGTTTGTATAGGTCAGTTTCAGTCAGATGCGTTTCCAATTCACGTGGGCTAAAGCAAGGAGATGCACTATCACCTTTACTTTTTAACTTTGCTCTAGAGTATGCCATTAGAAAAGTCCAGGATAACAGAGAGGGTTTGGAATTGGACGGGTTACATCAGCTGCTTATTTATACGGATGACGTGAATGTATTAGGAGAAAATCCACAAACGATTAGGGAAAACACGGGAATTTTACTGGAAACATGTAAAGACATAGGTTTGGAAGTAAATCCCGAAAAGACAAAGTATATGATTATGTCTCGTGACGAGAATATTGTACGAAATGGAAATATAAAAATTGGAAATTTATCTTTTGAAGAGGTGGAGAAGTTCAAATATCTTGGAGCAACAGTAACAAATATAAATATACTCGGAAGGAAATTAAAGACAGAATAAATATGGGATATGCCTGTTATTATTTGGTTGAGAAGCTTTTATCATCCAGTCTGCTGTCAAAAAACCTGAAAGTTAGAATTTATAAAACAGTTAGGCCTATATTACTGATTGTTATTAATGGTTGTGAAACTTGGACTCTCACTTTGAGAGAGGAACATAGGTTAAGGGTGTTTGAGAATAAGGGATGAAGTTACAGGAGAATTGAGAAAGTTACACAACACAGAACTGCACGCATTGTATTCTTCACCTGACATAATTAGGAACATTAAATCCAGACGTTTGAGATGGGCAGGGCATGTAGCACGTATGGGCGAATCCAGAAAAACATATAGAGTGTTAGTTGGGAGGCCGGAGAGAACAAGACCTTTAGAGAGGCCGAGGCGTAGATGGGAAGATATTAAAATGGATTTGAGGGAGGTGGGATACGATACAGAATGGATTAATCTTGCTCAGAATTGGGACCAATGGCAGGCTTATGTGAGGGCGGCAATGAACCTCCGGATTCCTTAAAAGCCAGTAAGTAAGACCTATAATACGCACCTTCATTCATACCCCAACTTCATTCTTCAAAAGCATTACACTCAAAGTTTAAATAAATCTAATTATTTCGTAACTCTTACAGTCCTAAAAGTATTCTTACCTCGTTTCGTTAATTTCTTACGGTATACTTATATCCATTTTGTATACCAAAAACACAACGCGATAAAATTGTACACCTCACGTAAGTCAGCCATATTTTTGTTTCAATAACCAGAATTGCCAACACACGTCAGCAAAAATTACTAAACAGTAGCCTACTGCAAAAGTCGTCAGATTTCTAATTATCAATGAAGACACCGTGATTTCTTCGCTTGAGAGTGTATAAAAAGTTACTAAATCTCTATTTAAGTAATATACAAGAGAAAACAACTTGTTGGCAAAAAACAGTCTTCAATCATTACATTCTATGACAAAATAGCTCAATTGGTACTACTGCTGACCATCTCGGATTCTCCGAGACGCCGTCTCGCAAAGAACTGGATTTGAGGGAGGTGGGATATGATCGTTGCTTACGAGATGTGTAATCTCGTAAGCAACGGATATGATACAGAATGGATTAATCTTGCTCAGGATAGGGATCAATGGCGGGCTTATGTGAAGGCGAAGAATTTCAACTATATTTTCAACTACTTTCTCCTCTATTTTCCTCTCTATATTCTCCTCTACTACCCCTCTTTTTTATTTGCTCTTCTATTTCTCTTCTATTTTCACATTATTTTTCCTTATATTTTCTCTTCTACTTTATCTTGTATATTGCCTATATTATTCCCTCTCTTTTTTCTCCTCTATTATATTCTCTAGTTTCCCTTTAATATTCCCCTCTATTTTCCATTCCTTTAACCTTCTGTTTTCCTCTCCATTTTCTCCTTTATTTTTCTCTCTATTTCGATCTATTTTCTCCTCTAGGTACTTTCTCCTGTATTTTCCTCTCTATTATCCCTGTATTCTCTATTTCCTCCACTATATTCTCCACTATGTTCCTCCCTACTCCATGTTCTTCTCTACTTTTTCTATATTATCACCTCCATTTCCTCATTTACAATCCCTTCTATTTTCTCTCTTATCCTTCTATTATTCCCTCTAGTTTCTCCTCCATTATGTCCTCTACATTTTTCAATTAAGCCTCTATTTTGTCCTCTATTATGCTCTCAATTTTCTCTCCATTATCCATCTACTTTCCCTTCTTCTTTCATCTACTTTTCCATTACTTTCTCTCTACTCTATGCACTATTATCACTTCTATTGTCCCCTCTATTTTCTCCTCTATTACCCGTCTATTTTCTCCCATATTATCCTCTCTATTTTCTCCTCTATTATCCATATATTTGTCTCATATCTCCTCTATTATACCCTCTATTTTCTCTTATATTTTCCACTTCATTTTTTCGTTCATTATTTTCTCTATTTTCTCCTGCATTTTGCCCACTTTGTACTTTACTTTCTCTTTATTTTCTCTTCCATGTTCTCGTTGTTTTCCTCCTCTAATTTCCTTATATTTTTCCTTTATTCCACCTCCATTTCCATCCTTCTTACTTCTATATTTTTCCTCTATTATTCCCTCTAGAAAGAGATAACAAAGAAATAACAGAGCCAATAGATACGATAATATGGCAGAAAACGAGGAAAAATAAAAGGAAAATAGAGAGAAATTGTACAGGAGAAAATAAAGGCAAAATGGAGGGAGATTACAAAAGAAAATAGAGGCATAATAGAGGCGAAAATAAAGGAAAAAAGAGGAGAACTACAGGAGAAGATAGATGCGCAAATATACGAATAATAGACGATAATACGATTTTAGACCCGAAAAAGAGACAACGTAGTAAGAAATGTAAGGAAAAAAACAGAGGGAATAAGAAAAAATATAGCGATAATAGAGGGATAACAGAAGAGGAAATATAGGGGAGAAAATAAGGAGAAAATATGAAGAAAATACACGAGAAAAAAGACGACAACATAGAGCAGACAATTCAGGAAAAATAAAGGTAAAATACAGGAATTAGTAGGAAAAATAGAGGCATAATAGAGTGGGACATAGTCAGGAAAATACAGGGGACAATAGATTGAAAATAGAAGAGAAAATCCACCTAAAATACAGGGAAAACAATACAGAAGAATATAATACACAAGCGATAATACACAAGAAAACAAACAGATTATAAGAGAAAATGGGGGGGGGGGGAAATAGAGAGGAAATTATAGGGTAAAATACAGACGGAATGATATGGGACAATCCAAGAGAAAATAGAGCAAAAATCTGAACAAACAATAGCGAGAATACATAAAAAATGCAGATAACATAGAGGAGAAAATGGACAGAAAAATAGAGACAAAATACAGGGAAAAGAGAGCAAAAAATAGAACACCAAACAGAAGGCGAATGGGAAGGAAAAAGACATGAGAATAAAACAATTGCAGAGAAAGTATATGATAAAGTACAGGGGAAAATAGAGATTATATTAGAACGGAAAGAAAGGAGGGACAACAAAGCAGAAAATAGAGGGAAAAAACGGAATGTAGAGATAATAGGGAGAAAAACAGGGGATAATTGAGGAAAAAGCAAGGAAAAATTAGGGGGTATTATAAAGGAGATAATGGAGGAGAAAAATAGTCAAAATACAGATGACTATAGCGCGAAATTATAGGAGAAAACAACGTGAAAAATAGATGAGAAATAGTGAATAACTACAGGAGAAAATATATGCAAAATAGAAGAAAAAACAAGCGACAAGATTGAAGAAAAAAGAGCAGACAGCAGAATACATAACACAATTGTGGAGAAAATAGTAACAAAATATAATACAAAATACATGGTTAAATAGAGAACAAAATAGAGGAGGAAATAGACGAACAAACAGCAGAGATAATAGACCAGAATATAAAGGGAAAATAGAACAAAAAATAGACTGGAATTTGGAGGAGAAAATACAGAAATAATACAGGATAAAACGGTGAAGAAAATGACAGGACACTAAAGAAGAAAAAGCAGCGAATATAGATATGTAATAAAGGAGAAATAGAGGAAAAATAGCAGGAACGATACATACAGGTAAAATAGAAAAGTAATTAGATGCAATATTACAGGAAAAACTAGCCGAGAAAATAAAGAGATAATAGTGCAGAAAATTGAGAGACAATAAAGGGAGAAACACAAAAAACATCCAGGAGAATACACAGGATAAAAACGAGGCAAAATAAAGTCAATATTGTTGAGGAAATGGAGTAAAAAATAGACTAAAAATTTGAAAAATAGACTGTGCTCTCTGTCCCATCTGCACACTCGCTCTTTCCCTCATTCTCACTCTGTCCCCTCTCTATTGTCACGGATCTCCCTCATTCCACTATGTACTCTCTGTCCACCATTCGCCCTTCCTGACTATTTTGCCTCTCTCACTCCACTCTGACCTCCCCCATCTGTGCACTCCCTGTCATCTATGTGCACTCTCTCTCACTTCTCTGCGCTCCCTATCTCTTCTGTGTGCTTCCTATCAAAACTGTGCCCTCCCATTGTCTGCTGTGCTCTCTGTCCTCCCTGTGCTCTCCCTCATCCCTCTCTCATCTCTCTGACACCTCTGTCCTCTACCTGTCCTCTCTCTGTACCCTCTGATCTCTCCCTGTGCACTCTGTGCTCTTCCTCTCCCTCTCTGCTCTCCCTATCAACCCTGTGCTCCCTCTGACCCCTCTATACACTCTCTGTCCTCTCCTTCACTCTTCTATTCTCTCTCTGTCCCCTCTGTTCTCTGTCTGTCCCCACTGTGCTGTCTCTGTTCCCTCTGTACTCTGTCGTCTCTGTACACTCCGTCTCCCCTCTGTTCTCTCTCTGTCCCCTCTGTCCTCTCCTTGTCCCATTTGTACTCCCTCTGTCCCCTCTGTACTCTCTCCGTCCACTCTATACTCTCCCTCACCCCTCTGTTCCCTCACTGTCCTCTCCTTGTCCCCTCTGTACTCTCTCTGTCGTGTCCATACTCTCCCTCTCCCTATCTGACCCCGCCGTACTCTCCATGTCCCCAACGTACTCTCTCTGTCTCAGCTTATTCTCTCTGTCCTCTCTGTACTCTCCGTCTCCCCTCTGTTCTCTCTCTGTCCCCTCTGCGCTCTCTCAGTCCCCTGTGTACTCTCTCTGTACTCTCTTCCCTCTCCCCTCTGTTCTCTCTCTGTCCCCTCTGCGCTCTCTCAGTCTCTTCTGTGCTCTCCCTGTTCCCTCTAATCCCTTTTTGTCCTCTCTGTGCACTCCCTTTCCTCTCTGTGCTCTCCCTGTCTTCTCTGTACTCTCTCTGTTAGCTCTGTACACTTTCTCTCCTCTCTGTTCACTCTCTGTCCCCTCTGTCCTCTCCCTGTCCCCTCTGTCCTCTCCCTGCCCCTCTGTTATCTCTCTGTTACCTCTGTACTCTCCCTTTCCTCTCTGTACCCTCTCTGTCCACTCCCTGTCCCCTCTATCATCTCTCTCTTCCCTCCGTACACTCCCTGTCCCCTCTGTACCCTCTCTGTCCTCACCCTGTCCCCTCTGTTATCCCTCAGTTCCCTCTGTACCCTCCCTGACCCCTCTGTACCCTCTCTGTCCTCTCTCTACTCTCCCTGTTCCTTCTGCCCTCTCCCTGACCTCTCTCTACCGTCCCTGTCCTCTCCCTATCCCTTCTGTTATCTCTCTGTCCCCTCTGTACTCTCTCTGTCCCCTCTGTACCCCCTCTGTCCTCTCTGAACTCTCCCTGTTACCTATGTCCTCTCCTTGTCCACTCTGTACCCTCTCCGTCCTCTCCCTGTCCTCTCTTTTATCTCTCTATCCCCTCTGCACTCTCCCTGAACCCTCTGTACACCCTCTGTCCTCCCTGTACTCTCTCTGTTCCCCCTGTACTCTTTCTGTCCTATCTGTTCTCTCTCTGTTCCCTCTGTACTCTCCCTGTCCTCTCTGTCCTCTCCCTGTCCCCTCTTTTAACACTCTGTCCGCTCTGTACACTCCCTGTCCCCTTTGTACCCTCTCTGTACTCTCCCTGTTCCCTCTGACCCCTCTGTATCCTCTCTGTCCTCTCCCTGTCCCTTCTGTTAACTCTCGGTTCCCTCTGTACTCCCCCTGTCCCCTCTGTGCCCTCTCCGTCCTCTCCCTGGCCCCTCTCTTATCTCTCTGTTCACTCTGTACTCTCCCTGTCCTCTCTGTACCCTCTCTGTCCTCTCCCAGTCTGTTCTGTTATCTCTCTGTTCCCTCTGTACTCTCCCTGTCCTCTCTGTACTCTCTCTGTCCTCTCCCTATCCCCTCTATTATTTCTCTGTCCCCTCTGTACTCTCCCTGCCCCTCTGTTCCGTCTGTACTATCCCTTGTACCCTCTGTACCCTCCCTGTTCCCTCTGTCCACTCCCGGCCCCTCTGTACCCTCTCTGTCTCTCCCTGTACCCTGTTTTATCTCTCTGTCCCCTCTGTACTCTCCCTGTCCACTCTGCACCCTCTCTGTACTCTCCCTGCTCCCTCTGCCCTCTCCCTGCCCCTCTGTACTCTCTCTGTCCTCTCTGTAGTCTCTCTGTCCCATCTGTACTCTCCCTGTCCCCCACTGTACCCCCTCTGTCCTCTCCCTGTCCCTTCTGTTATCTCTCTGTTCCCTATGTACTCTCCATGTCCTCTGTATCCTCTCTGCCCACTCCCTGTCCCCTCTGTACTCTCCCTGCCCCCTCTGAACCCTCTCTGTACTCTCCCTGTCCCCTCTGTTATCTCTCTGCTCCCTCTCTACTCTCCCTGTCCTCTCTGTTCCCTCTGTCATCTTTTTGTCCCGTCTGTACTCTCTCTGTCCCCTCTGTACTCTCTCTGTCCTCTCTCTACTCTCCCTGTCCCGTCTGTGCTCTCCCTGTCCCTTCTGTACTCTCTCTGTCCTCTCTCTACCCTCCCTGTCCCCTCTGTACACTCTCTGTCCACTCTCTCTACTCTCCCTGTCCCCTATGTGCTTTCCCTGTCCCCTCTGTACTCTCTCTCTCTTCTCTCTACTCTCCCTGTCCCCTCTGTCCTCTCTCTACTCTCCCTGTCCCCTCTGTCCTCTCTCTCTACTCTCCCTGTCCCCTCTGTGCTCTCCCTGTCGCCTCTGTACTTTCTCTGTACTCTCTCTACTCTCCCTGTCCCCTCTGTACTCTCTCTGTACTTTTTACGCTCCCTGTCCCCTATGTACACTCTTTGTTCTCTGTCTACTCTCCCTGTCCCTTCTGTACTCTCTCTGTCCTCTCTGTACTCTGCCTGTCCCCTCTCTACTCTCCCTGTCCTCTATGTGCTTCCCCTGCCCCTCTGTACTCTCTCTGTCCTCTGTCTTCTCCCCCTGTTCCCTCTGTACTCTCTCTGTCCTCTCTCTACTCTCCCTGTTCCCTCTGCGCTCTCCCTGTCCCCTCTGTACTCTCTCTGCCCTCTCTCTACTCTCCCTGTCCCCTCTGTACTCTCTCTGTCCTCTCTCTACTCTCCCTGTCCCTCCTGTACTCTCTCTGTCCCATCTGTGCTCTCTTTGTCCCCTCTGTACTCTCTCTGTCCTCTCTCTACTCTCCCTGTCCCCTTTGTACCCTCTCTGTCCCCTCTCTACCCTCCCTGTCCCCTATGTGCTTTCCTTGTCCCACTGTACTCTCTCTGTACTCTCTCTACTCTCCCTGTCCCCTCTGTACTCTCTCTGTCCTCTTTCTACACTCCCTGTCCCCTATGTACTCACTCTGTCCCCTCTCTATTCTCTCCCTGTCCCCTCTGTACTCTCTCTGTCCTCTCTCTACTCTCCCAGTCCCCTCTGTACACTCTCTGTGCTCTCTCTACTCTCCCTGTCCCCTCTGTACTCTCTCTACTCTCCCTGTCCCCTCTGTACTCTCTCTGTCCCCTCTCTCTACTCTCCCTGTCCCCTATGTGCTTTCCCTGTCCCCTCTGTACTCTCTCTCTCTTCTCTCTACTCTCCCTGTCCCCTCTGTCCTCTCTCTACTCTCTCTGTCCCCTCTGTGCTCTCCCTGTCGCCTCTGTACTTTCTCTGTACTCTCTCTACTCTCCCTGTCCCCTCTGTACTCTCTCTGTACTTTTTACTCTCCCTGTCCCCTATGTACACTCTTTGTTCTCTGTCTACTCTCCCTGTCCCTTCTGTACTCTCTCTGTCCTCTCTGTACTCTGCCTGTCCCCTCTCTACTCTCCCTGTCCTCTATGTGCTTCCCCTGTCCCCTCTGTACTCTCTCTGTCCTCTGTCTTCTCTCCCTGTCCCCTCTGTACTCTCTCTGTCCTCTCTCTACTCTCCCTGTTCCCTCTGCGCTCTCCCTGTCCCCTCTGTACTCTCTCTGCCCTCTCTCTACTCTCCCTGTCCCCTCTGTACTCTCTCTGTCCTCTCTCTACTCTCCCTGTCCCCCCTGTACTCTCTCTGTCCCATCTGTGCTCTCTTTGTCCCCTCTGTACTCTCTCTGTCCTCTCTCTACTCTCCCTGTCCCCTTTGTACCCTCTCTGTCCCCTCTCTACCCTCCCTGTCCCCTATGTGCTTTCCTTGTCCCACTGTACTCTCTCTACTCTCCCTGTCCCCTCTGTACTCTCTCTGTCCTCTTTCTACTCTCCCTGTCCCCTATGTACTCACTCTGTCCCCTCTCTATTCTCTCCCTGTCCCCTCTGTACTCTCTCTGTCCTCTCTCTACTTCCCAGTCCCCTCTGTACACTCTCCGTCCTCTCTCTACTCTCCCTGTCCCCTCTGTACTCTCTCTGTCCTCTTTCTACTCTCCCTGTCACCTATATGCTTTCCCTGTCCCCTCTGTTGTCTCTGTCCTCTCTCTACTCTCCCAGTCCCCTCTGTACTCTCTCTGTCCCCTCTCTCTACACTCCCTGTCCCCTCTGAACTCTCTCTGTCCTCTCCCTACTCTCCCTGTCCCCTCTGTACTCTCTCTGTCCCCTCTCTCTACACTACCTGTCCCCTCTGAACTCTCTCTGTCCTCTCTCTACTCTCCTTGTCCCCTCTGTACTCTCTCTGTCCTCTCTCTATTCTCCCTGTCCCCTCTGTACTCTCTCTGTCCCCTCTCTCTACTCTGCCTGTCACCTATGTGTTTCCCTGTCCCCTCTGTACTCTCTCTGTCCCCTCTCTACTCTCCCTGTCATCTATGTGCTTCCCCTGTCCCCTCTGTACTCTCTCTGTCCTCTGTCTACTCTCCCTGTCCCCTCTGTAATCTCTCTGTCCTCTCTCTACTCTCCCTGCTCCCTCTGTGCTATCCTTGTCCCCTCTGTACTCTCTCTGTCCTCTCTCTACTCTCCCTGTTCCCTCTGTACTCTCTCTGTCCTCTCTCTACCCTCCCTGTCCCCCCTGTACTCTCTCTGTCCCATCTGTGCTCTCTTTGTCCCCTCTGTACTCTCTCTGTCCTCTCTCCACTCTCCCTGTCCCCTTTGTACCCTCTCTGTCCCCTCTCTACCCACCCTGTCCCATATGCGCTTTCCCTGTCCCACTGTACACTCTCTGTACTCTCTCTACTCTCCCTGTCCCCTCTGTGCTCTCTTTGTCCTCTTTCTACTCTCCCTGTCCCCTATGTACCCACTCTGTCCCCTCTCTATTCTCTCCCTGTCCCCTCTGTACTCTCTCTGTCCTCTCTTTACTCTCCCAGTCCCCTCTGTACACTCTCTGTCCTCTCTCTACTCTCCCTGTCCCCTCTGTTCTCTCTCTGTCCTCTTTCTACTCTCCCTGTTCCCTATATGCTTTCCCTGTCCCCTCTGTTGTCTCTGTCCTCTCTCTACTCTCCCTGTCCCCTCTGTACTCTCTCTGTCCCCTATCTCTACACTCCCTGTCCTCTCTGAACTCTCTCAGTCCTCTCTCTACTCCCCCTGTCCCCTCTGTACTCTCTCTGTCCCCTGTCTCTACACTCCCTGTCCCCTCTGAAGTCTCTCTGTCCTCTCTCTACTCTCCCTGTCCCCTCTGTACTCTCTCTGTCCTCTCTCCATTCTCCCTGACCCCTCTGTACTCTCTCTGTCCCCTCTCTCTACTCTGCCTGTCACCTATGTGCTTTCCCTGTCCCCTCTGTACTCTCTCTGTCCACTCTCTACTCTCCCTAACCCCTCTGTGCTCTCTCTGACCCCTCTCTCTACTCTCCCTGTCCCCTCTGTGCTCTCCCTGACCCCTCTGTACTCTCTCTACTCTCCCTGTCCCCTGTGTACTCTCTCTGTCCTCTCTCTACACTCCCTGTCCCTTCTTTGCTCTCCCTGTCCCTTCTGTACTCTCTCTGTCCTCTCTGTCCTCTCCCTGTCATCTCTTTTAACACTCTGTCCGCTCTGTACACTCCCTGTCCCCTTTGTACCCTCTCTGTACTCTCCCTGTTCCCTCTGACCCCTCTGTATCCTCTCTGTCCTCTCCCTGTCCCTTCTGTTAACTCTCGGTTCCCTCTGTACTCCCCCTGTCCCCTCTGTGCCCTCTCCGTCCTCTCCCTGGCCCCTCTCTTATCTCTCTGTTCACTCTGTACTCTCCCTGTCCTCTCTGTACCCTCTCTGTCCTCTCCCAGTCTGTTCTGTTATCTCTCTGTTCCCTCTGTACTCTCCCTGTCCTCTCTGTACTCTCTCTGTCCTCTCCCTATCCCCTCTTTTATTTCTCTGTCCCATCTGTACTCTCCCTGCCCCTCTGTTATCTCTCTGTTCCCTATGTACTCTCCATGTCCCCTCTGTATCCTCTCTGCCCACTCCCTGTCCCCTCTGTACTCTCCCTGTCCCCTCTGAACCCACTCTGTACTCTCCCTTGTAACCTCTGTACCCTCCCTGTTTCCTCTGTCCACTCCCGGCCCCTCTGTACCCTCTCTGTCCTCTCCCTGTACCCTGTTTTAACTGTCTGTCCCCTCTGTACTCTCCCTGTCCACTCTGCACCCTCTCTGTATCCTCCCTGCTCCCTCTGCCCTCTCCCTGCCCCTCTGTACTCTCTCTGTCCTCTCTGTAGTCTCTCTGTCCCATCTGTACTCTCCCTGTCCCCGACTGTACCCCCTCTGTCCTCTCCCTGTCCCTTCTGTTATCTCTCTGTTCCCTATGTACTCTCCATGTCCCCTCTGTATCCTCTCTGCCCACTCCCTGTCCCCTCTGTACTCTCCCTGTCCCCTCTGAACCCTCTCTGTACTCTCCCTGTCCCCTCTGTTATCTCTCTGCTCCCTCTCTACTCTCCCTGTCCTCTCTGTTCCCTCTGTCATCTTTTTCTCCCGTCTGTACTCTCTCTGTCCCCTCTGTACTCTCTCTGTCCTCTCTCTACTCTCCCTGTCCCGTCTGTGCTCTCCCTGTCCCTTCTGTACTCTCTCTGTCCTCTCTCTACCCTCCCTGTCCCCTCTGTACTCTCTCTGTCCCCTCTCTCTACTCTCCCTGTCCCCTATGTGCTTTCCCTGTCCCCTCTGTACTCTCTCTCTTCTCTCTACTCTCCCTGTCCCCTCTGTCCTCTCTCTACTCTCCCTGTCCCCTCTGTGCTCTCCCTGTCGCCTCTGTACTTTCTCTGTACTCTCTCTACTCTCCCTGTCCCCTCTGTACTCTCTCTGTACTTTTTACTCTCCCTGTCCCCTATGTACACTCTTTGTTCTCTGTCTACTCTCCCTGTCCCTTCTGTACTCTCTCTGTCCTCTCTGTAGTCTGCCTGTCCCCTCTCTACTCTCCCTGTCCTCTATGTGCTTCCCCTGTCCCCTCTGTACTCTCTCTGTCCTCTGTCTTCTCCCCCTGTCCCCTCTGTACTCTCTCTGTCCTCTCTCTACTCTCCCTGTCCCCTATGTGCTTTCCCTGTCCCCTCTGTACTCTCTCTCTTCTCTCTACTCTCCCTGTCCCCTCTGTCCTCTCTCTACTCTCCCTGTCCCCTCTGTGCTCTCCCTGTCGCCTCCGTACTTTCTCTGTACTCTCTCTACTCTCCCTGTCCCCTCTGTACTCTCTCTGTACTTTTTACTCTCCCTGTCCCCTATGTACACTCTTTGTTCTCTGTCTACTCTCCCTGTCCCTTCTGTACTCTCTCTGTCCTCTCTGTAGTCTGCCTGTCCCCTCTCTACTCTCCCTGTCCTCTATGTGCTTCCCCTGTCCCCTCTGTACTCTCTCTGTCCTCCGTCTTCTCCCCCTGTCCCCTCTGTACTCTCTCTGTCCTCTCTCTACTCTCCCTGTTCCCTCTGCGCTCTCCCTGTCCCCTCTGTAATTCTCTCTGCCCTCTCTCTACTCTCCCTGTCCCCTCTGTACTCTCTCTGTCCTCTCTCTACTCTCCCTGTCCCCCCTGTACTCTCTCTGTCCCATCTGTGCTCTCTTTGTCCCCTCTGTACTCTCTCTGTCCTCTCTCTACTCTCCCTGTCCCCTTTGTACCCTCTCTGTCCCGTCTCTACCCTCCCTGTCCCCTATGTGCTTTCCTTGCCCCACTGTACTCTCTCTGTACTCTCTCTACTCTCCCTGTCCCCTCTGTACTCTCTCTGTCCTCTTTCTACTCTCCCTGTCCCGTATGTACTCACTCTGTCCCCTCTCTATTCTTTCCCTGTCCCCTCTGTACTCTCTCTGTCCTCTCTCTACTCTCCCAGTCCCCTCTGTACACTCTCTGTCCTCTCTCTACACTCCCTGTCCCCTCTGTACTCTCTCTGTCCTCTCTCTACTCTCCCTGTCCCCTCTGTACTCTCTCTGTCCCCTCTCTCTACTCTCCCTGTCCCCTATGTGCTTTCCCTGTCCCCTCTGTACTCTCTCTCTCTTCTCTCTACTCTCCCTGTCCCCTCTGTCCTCTCTCTACTCTCCCTGTCCCCTCTGTGCTCTCCCTGTCGCCTCTGTACTTTCTCTGTACTCTCTCTACTCTCCCTGTCCCCTCTGTACTCTCTCTGTACTTTTTACTCTCCCTGTCCCCTATGTACACTCTTTGTTCTCTGTCTACTCTCCCTGTCCCTTCTGTACTCTCTCTGTCCTCTCTGTACTCTGCCTGTCCCCTCTCTACTCTCCCTGTCCTCTATGTGCTTCCCCTGTCCCCTCTGTACTCTCTCTGTCCCCTCTGTACTCTCTCTGTCCTCTCTCTACTCTCCCTGTTCCCTCTGCGCTCTCCCTGTCCCCTCTGTACTCTCTCTGCCCTCTCTCTACTCTCCCTGACCCCTCTGTACTCTCTCTGTCCTCTCTCTACTCTCCCTGTCCCCCCTGTACTCTCTCTGTCCCATCTGTGCTCTCTTTGTCCCCGCTGTACTCTCTCTGTCCTCTCTCTACTCACCCTGTCCCCTTTGTACCCTCTCTGACCCCTCTCTACCCTCCCTGTCCCCTATGTGCTTTCCTTGTCCCACTGTACTCTCTCTGTACTCTCTCTACTCTCCCTGTCCCCTCTGTACACTCTCTGTCCTCTTTCTACTCTCCCTGTCCCCTATGTACTCACTCTGTCCCCTCTCTATTCTCTCCCTGTCCCCTCTGTACTCTCTCTGTCCTCTCTCTACTCTCCCAGTCCCCTCTGTACACTCTCCGTCCTCTCTCTACTCTCCCTGTCTCCTCTGTACTCTCTCTGTCCTCTTTCTACTCTCCCTGTCACCTATATGCTTTCCCTGTCCCCTCTGTTGTCTCTGTCCTCTCTCTACTCTCCCAGTCCCCTCTGTACTCTTTCTGTCCCCTCTCTCTACACTCCCTGTCCCCTCTGAACTCTCTCTGTCCTCTCTCTACTCTCCCTGTCCCCTCTGTACTCTCTCTGTCCCCTCTCTCTACACTCCCTGTCCCCTCTGAACTCTCTCTGTTCTCTCTCTACTCTCCTTGTCCCCTCTGTACTCTCTCTGTCCTCTCTCTATTCTCCCTGTCCCCTCTGTACTCTCTCTGTCCCCTCTCTCTACTCTCCCTGTCACCTATGTGTTTCCCTGTCCCCTCTGTAGTCTCTCTGTCCCCTCTCTACTATCCCTGTCATCTATGTGCTTCCCCTGTCCCCTCTGTACACTCTCTGTCCTCTGTCTACTCTCCCTGTCCCCTCTGTACTCTCTCTGTCCTCTCTCTACTCTCCCTGTTCCCTCTGTGCTCTCCTTGTCCCCTCTGTACTCTCTCTGTACTCTCTCTACTCTCCCTGTTCCCTCTGTACTCTCTCTGTCCTCTCTCTACCCTCCCTGTCCCCTCTGTACTCTCTCTGTCCCATCTGTGCTCTCTTTGTCCCCTCTGCACTCTCTCCGTCCTCTCTCCACTCTCCCTGTCCCCTTTGTACCCTCTCTGTCCCCTCTCTACCCTCCCTGTCCCCTATGTGCTTTCCCTGTCCCACTGTACTCTCTCTGTACTCTCTCTACTCTCCCTGTCCCCTCTGTGCTCTCTCTGTCCTCTTTCTACTCTCCCTGTCCCCTATGTACTCACTCTGTCCCTTCTCTATTCTCTCCCTGTCCCCTCTGTACTCTCTCTGTCCTCTCTCTACTCTCCCAGTCCCCTCTGTACACTCTCTGTCCTCTCTCTACTCTCCCTATCCCCTCTGTACTCTCTCTGTCCTCTTTCTACTCTCCCTGTCCCCTAAATGTTTTCCCTGTCCCCTCTGTTGTCTCTGTCCTCTCTCTGCTCTCCCTGTCCCTTCTGTACTCTCTCTGTCCCCTATCTCTACACTCCCTGTCCTCTCTGAACTCTCTCAGTCCTCTCTCTACTCTCCCTGTCCCCTCTGTACTCTCTCTGTCCCCTCTCTCTACACTCCCTGTCCCCTCTGAACTCTCTCTGTCCTCTCTCTACTCTCCCTGTCCCCTCTGTACTCTCTCTGTCCTCTCTCTATTCTCCCTGTCCCCTCTGTACTCTCTCTGTCTCCTCTCTCTACTCTGCCTGTCACCTATGTGCTTTCCCTGTCCCCTCTGTACTCTCTCTGTCCTCTCTCTACTCTCCCTATCCCCTCTGTGCTCTCTCTGACCCCTCTCTCTACTCTCCCTGTCCCCTCTGTGCTCTCCCTGACCCCTCTGTACTCTCTCTACTCTCCCTGTCCCCTGTGTACTCTCTCTGTCCTCTCTCTACTCTCCCTGTCCCTTCTTTGCTCACCCTGTCCCTTCTGTACTCTCTCTGTCCTCTCTATCCTCTCCCTGTCCCCTCTTTTAACACTCTGTCCGCTCTGTACATCCCTGTCCACTTTGTACCCTCTCTGTACTCTCCCTGTTCCCTCTGACCCCTCTGTATCCTCTCTGTCCTCTCCCTGTCCCTTCTGTTAACTCTCGGTTCCCTCTGTTCTCCCCCTGTCCCCTCTGTGCCCTCTCCGTCCTCTCCCTGGCCCCTCTCTTATCCCTCTCTTCACTCTGTACTCTCCCTGTCCTCTCTGTACCCTCTCTGTCCTCTCCCAGTCTGTTCTGTTATCTCTCTGTTCCCTCTGTACTCTCCCTGTCCTCTCTGTACTCTCTCTGTCCTCTCCCTATCACCTCTTTTATTTCTCTGTTCCCTCGGTACTCTCCCTGCCCCTCTGTTCCGTCTGTACTCTCCCTTGTACCCTCTGTACCCTCCCTGTACCCTCTGTCCAATCCCGGCCCCTCTGTACCCTCCCTGTCCTCTCCCTGTACCCTGTTTTAAATCTCTGTCCCCTCTGTACTCTCCCTGTCCACTCTGCACCCTCTCTGTACGCTCCCTGCTCCCTCTGCCCTCTCCCTGCCCCTCTGTACTCACTCTGTCCTCTCTGTAGTCTCTCTGTCCCATCTGTACTCTCCCTGTCCCCCACTGTACCCCCTCTGTCCTCTCCCTGTCCCTTCTGTTATCTCTCTGTTCCCTATGTACACTCCATGTCCCCTCTGTATCCTCTCTGTATCCTGTCCCCTATGTACTCACTCTGTCCCCTCTCTATTCTCTCCCTGTCCCCTCTGTACTCTCTCTGTCCTCTCTCTACTCTCCCAGTCCCCTCTGTACACTCTCTGTCCTCTCTCTACTCTCCCTGTCCCCTCTGTACTCTCTCTGTCCTCTCTCTACTCTCCCTGTCCCCTCTGTACTCTCTCTGTCCCCTCTCTCTACTCTCCCTGTCCCCTATGTGCTTTCCCTGTCCCCTCTGTACTCTCTCTCTCTTCTCTCTACTCTCCCTGTCCCCTCTGTCCTCTCTCTACTCTCCCTGTACCCTCTGTGCTCTCCCTGTCGCCTCTGTACTTTCTCTGTACTCTCTCTACTCTCCCTGTCCCCTCTGTACTCTCTCTGTACTTTTTACTCTCCCTGTCCCCTATGTACACTCTTTGTTCTCTGTCTACTCTCCCTGTCCCTTCTGTACTCTCTCTGTCCTCTCTGTACTCTGCCTGTCCCCTCTCTACTCTCCCTGTCCTCTATGTGCTTCCCCTGTCCCCTCTGTACTCTCTCTGTCCTCTGTCTTCTCTCCCTGTCCCCTCTGTACTCTCTCTGTCCTCTCTCTACTCTCCCTGTTCCCTCTGCGCTCTCCCTGTCCCCTCTGTACTCTCTCTGCCCTCTCTCTACTCTTCCTGTCCCCTCTGTACTCTCTGTGGTCTCTCTCTACTCTCCCTGTTCCCTCTGCGCTCTCCCTGTCCCCTCTGTACTCTCTCTGCCCTCTCTCTACTCTCCCTGTCCCCACTGTACTCTCTCTGTCCTCTCTCTACTCTCCCTGTCCCCCCTGTACTCTCTCTGTCCCATCTGTGCTCTCTTTGACCCCTCTGTACTCTCTCTGTCCTCTCTCTACTCTCCCTGTCCCCTTTGTACCCTCTCTGTCCCCTCTCTACCCTCCCTGTCCCCTATGTGCTTTCCTTGTCCCACTGTACACTCTCTGTACTCTCTCTACTCTCCCTGTCCCCTCTGTACTCTCTCTGCCCTCTTTCTACTCTCCCTGTCCCCTATGTACTCACTCTGTCCCCTCTCTATTCTCTCCCTGTCCCCTCTGTACTCTCTCTGTCCTCTCTCTACTCTCCCAGTCCCCTCTGTACACTCTCCGTCCTCTCTCTACTCTCCCTGTCCCCTCTGTACTCTCTCTGTCCTCTTTCTACTCTCCCTGTCACCTATATGCTTTCCCTGTCCCCTCTGTTGTCTCTGTCCTCTCTCTACTCTCCCAGTCCCCTCTGTACTCTCTCTGTCCCCTCTCTCTACACTCCCTCTCCCCTGTGAACTCTCTCTGTCCTCTCTCTACTCTCCCTGTCCCCTCTGTACTCTTTCTGTCCCCTCTCTCTACACTCCCTGTCCCCTCTGAACTCTCTCTGTCCTCTCTCTACTCTCCTTGTCCCCTCTGTACTCTCTCTGTCCTCTCTCTATTCTCCCTGTCCCCTCTGTACTCTCTCTGTCCCCTCTCTCTACTCTGCCTGTCACCTATGTGTTTCCCTGTCCCCTCTGTACACTCTCTGTCCCCTCTCTACTCTCCCTGTCATCTATGTGCTTCCCCTGTCCCCTCTGTACTCTCTCTGTCCTCTGTCTACTCTCCCTGTCCCCTCTGTACTCTCTCTGTACTCTCTCTACTCTCCCTGTTCCCTCTGTGCTCTCCTTGTCCCCTCTGTACTCTCTCTGTCCTCTCTCTACTCTCCCTGTTCCCTCTGTACTCTCTCTGTCCTCTCTCTACCCTCCCTGTCCCCCCTGTACTCTCTCTGTCCCATCTGTGCTCTCTTTGTCCCCTCTGTACTCTCTCTGTCCTCTCTCCACTCTCCCTGTCCCCTTTGTACACTCTCTGGCCCCTCTCTACCCTCCCTGTCCCCTATGTGCTTTCCCTGTCCCACTGTACTCTCTCTGTACTCTCTCTACTCTCCCTGTCCCCTCTGTGCTCTCTCTGTCCTCTTTCTACTCTCCCTGTCCCCTATGTACTCACTCTGTCCCCTCTCTATTCTCTCCCTGTCCCCTCTGTACTCTCTCTGTCCTCTCTCTACTCTCCCAGTCCCCTCTGTACACTCTCTGTCCTCTCTCTACTCTCCCTGTCCCCTCTGTACTCTCTCTGTCCTCTTTCTACTCTCCCTGTCCCCTATATGTTTTCCCTGTCCCCTCTGTTGTCTCTGTCCTCTCTCTACTCTCCCTGTCCCCTCTGTACTCTCTCTGTCCCCTATCTCTACACTCCCTGTCCTCTCTGAACTCTCTCAGTCCTCTCTCTACTCTCCCTGTCCCCTCTGTACTCTCTCTGTCCCCTCTCTCTACACTCCCTGTCCCCTCTGAACTCTCTCTGTCCTCTCTCTCTCTCCCTGTCCCCTCTGTACTCTCTCTGTCCTCTCTCTGTCCTCTCTCTATTCTCCCTGTCCCCTCTGTATTCTCTCTGTCCCCTCTCTCTACTCTACTGTCACCTATGTGCTTTCCCTGTCCCCTCTGTACTCTCTCTTTCCACTCTCTACTCTCCCTATCCCCTCTGTGCTCTCTCTGACCCCTCTCTCTACTCTCCCTGTCCCCTCTGTGCTCTCCCTGACCCCTCTGTACTCTCTCTACTCTCCCTGTCCCCTGTGTACTCTCTCTGTCCTCTCTCTACTCTCCCTGTCCCTTCTTTGCTCTCCCTGTCCCTTCTGTACTCTCTCTGTCCTCTCTGTCCTCTCCCTGTCCCCTCTTTTAACACTCTGTCCGCTCTGTACACTCCCTGTCCCCTTTGTACCCTCTCTGTACTCTCCCTGTTCCCTCTGACCCCTCTGTATCCTCTCTGTCCTCTCCCTGTCCCTTCTCTTAACTCTCGGTTCCCTCTGTACTCCCCCTGTCCCCTCTGTGCCCTCTCCGTCCTCTCCCTGGCCCCTCTCTTATCTCTCTGTTCACTCTGTACTCTCCCTATCCTCTCTGTACCCTCTCTGTCCTCACCCAGTCTGTTCTGTTATCTCTCTGTTCCCTCTGTACACTCCCTGTCCTCTGTGTACTCTCTCTGTCCTCTCCCTATCCCCTCTTTTATTTCTCTGTCCCCTCTGTACTCTCCCTGCCCCTCTGTTCCGTCTGTACTCTCCCTTGTACCCTCTGTACCCTCCCTGTTCCCTCTGTCCACTCCCGGCCCCTCTGTACCCTCTATGTCCTCTCCCTGTACCCTGTTTTATCTCTCTGTCCCCTCTGTACTCTCCCTGTCCACTCTGCACTCTCTCTGTACGCTCCCTGCTCCCTCTGCCCTCTCCCTGCCCCTCTGTACTCTCTCTGTCCTCTCTGTAGTCTCTCTGTCCCATCTGTACTCTCCCTGTCCCCCACTGTACCCCCTATGTCCTCTCCCTGTCCCTTCTGTTATCTCTCTGTTCCCTATGTACTCTCCATGTCCCCTCTGTATCCTCTCTGCCCACTCCCTGTCCCCTCTGTACTCTCCCTGTCCCCTCTGAACACTCTCTGTACTCTCCCTGTCCCCTCTGTTATCTCTCTGTTCCCTCTCTACTCTCCCTGTCCTCTCTGTTCCCTCTGTCATCTTTTTGTCCCGTCTGTACTCTCTCTGTCCCCTCTGTACTCTCTCTGTCCTCTCTCTACTCTCCCTGTCCCGTCTGTGCTCTCCCTGTCCCTTCTGTACTCTCTCTGTCCTCTCTCTACTCTCCCTGTCCCCTCTGTACTCTCTCTGTCCCCTCTCTCTACTCTCCCTGTCCCCTATGTGCTTTCCCTGTCCCCTCTGTACTCTCTCTCTCTTCTCACTACTCTCCCTGTCTCCACTGTCCTCTCTCTACTCTCCCTGTCCCCTCTGTGCTCTCCCTGTCGCCTCTGTACTTTCTCTGTACTCTCTCTACTCTCCCTGTCCCCTCTGTACTCTCTCTGTACTTTTTACTCTCCCTGTCCCCTATGTACACTCCTTGTTCTCTGTCAACTCTCCCTGTCCCTTCTGTAATCTCTCTGTCCTCTCTGTACTCTGCCTGTACCCTCTCTACTCTCCCTGTCCTCTATGTGCTTCCCCTGTCCCCTCTGTACTCTCTCTGTCCTCTGTCTTCTCCCCCTGTCCCCTCCGTACTCTCTCTGTCCTCTCTCTACTCTCCCTGTTCCCTCTGCGCTCTCCCTGTCCCCTCTGTACTCTCTCTGCCCTCTCTCTACTCTCCCTGTCCCCTCTGTACTCTCTCTGTCCTCTCTCTACTCTCCCTGTCCCCCCTGTACTCTCTCTGTCCCATCTGTGCTCTCTTTGTCCCCTCTGTACTCTCTCTTTCCTCTCTCTACTCTCCCTGTCCCCTTTGTACCCTCTCTGTCCCCTCTCTACCCTCCCTGTCCCCTATGTGCTTTCCTTGTCCCACTGTACTCTCTCTGTACTCTCTCTCCTCTCCCTGTCCCCTCTGTACTCTCTCTGTCCTCTTTCTACTCTCCCTGTCCCCTATGTACTCACTCTGTCCCCTCTCTATTCTCTCCCTGTCCCCTCTGTACTCTCTCTGTCCTCTCTCTACTCTCCCAGTCCCCTGTGTACACTCTCCGTCCTCTCTCTACTCTCCCTGTCCCCTCTGTACTCTCTCTGTCCTCTCTCTACTCTCCCTGTCCCCTCTGTACTCTCTCTGTCCCCTCTCTCTACTCTCCCTGTCCCCTATGTGCTTTCCCTGTCCCCTCTGTACTCTCTCTCTCTTCTCTCTACTCTCCCTGTCCCCTCTGTCCTCTCTCTACTCTCCCTGTCCCCTCTGTGCTCTCCCTGTCGCCTCTGTACTTTCTCTGTACTCTCTCTACTCTCCCTGTCCCCTCTGTACTCTCTCTGTTCTTTTTACTCTCCCTGTCCCCTATGTACACTCTTTGTTCTCTTTCTACTCTCCCTGTCCCTTCTGTACTCTCTCTGTCGTCTCTGTACCCTGCCTGTCCCCTCTCTACTCTCCCTGTCCTCTATGTGCTTCCCCTGTCCCCTCTGTACTCTCTCTGTCCTCTGTCTTCTCTCCCAGTCCCCTCTGTACTCTCTCTGCCCTCTCTCTACTCTCCCTGTCCCCTCTGTACTCTCTGTGTCCTCTCTGTACTCTCCCTGTTCCCTCTGCGCTCTCCCTGTCCCCTCTGTACTCTCTCTGCCCTCTCTCTACTCTCCCTGTCCCCTCTGTACTCTCTCTGTCCTCTCTCTACTCTCCATGTCCCCCCTGTAATCTCTCTGTCCCATCTGTGCTCTCTTTGTCCCCTCTGTACTCTCTCTGTCCTCTCTCTTCTCTCCCTGTCCCCTTTATACCCTCTCTGTCCCCTCTCTACCCTCCCTGTCCCCTATGTGCTTTCCTTGTCCCACTCTACTCTCTCTGTACTCTCTCTACTCTCCCTGTCCCCTCTGTACTCTCTTTGTCCTCTTTCTACTCTCCCTGTCCCCTATGTACTCACTATGTCCCCTCTGTACTCTCTCTGTCCTCTCTCTACTCTCCCAGTCCCCTCTGTACACTCTCTGTCCTCTCTCTACTCTCCCTGTCCCCTCTGTACTCTCTCTGTCCTCTTTCTACTCTCCCTGTCACCTATATGCTTTCCCTGTCCCCCCTGAACACTCTCTGTCCCATCTGTGCTCTCTTTGTCCCCTCTGCTCTCTCTCTGTCCCCTCTCTCTACACTCCCTGTCCCCTCTGTACTCTCTCTGTCCCCTCTCTCTAAACTCCCTGTCCCCTCTGAACTCTCTCTGTCCTCTCTCTACTCTCCTTGTCCCCTCTGTACTCTCTCTGTCCTCTCTCTATTCTCCCTGTCCCCTCTGTACTCTCTCTGTCCCCTCTCTCTACTCTGCCTGTCACCTATGTATTTCCCTGTCCCCTCTGTACTCTCTCTGTCCTCTGTCTACTCTCCCTGTCCCCTCTGTACTCTCTCTGTCCTCTCTCTACTCTCCCTGTTCCCACTGTACCCTCTCTGTCCTCTCTCTACCCTACCTGTCCCCCCTGTACTCTCTCTGTCCCATCTGTGCTCTCTTTGTCCCCTCTGTACTCTCTCTGTCCTCTCTCCACTCTCCCTGACCCCTTTGTACCCTCACTGTCCCCTCTCTACCCTCCCTGTCCCCTATGTGCTTTCCCTGTCCAACTGTACTCTCTCTGTACTCTCTCTACTCTCCCTGTCAACTCTGTACTCTCTCTGTCCTCTTTCTACTCTCCCTGTCCCCTATGTACTCACTCTGTCCCCTCTCTATTCTCTCCCTGTCCCCTCTGTACTCTCTCTGTCCTCTCTCTACTCTCACAGTCCCCTCTGTACACTCTCTGTCCTCTCTCTACTCTCCCTGTCCCCTCTGTACTCTCTCTGTCCTCTTTCTACTCTCCCTGTCACCTATATGCTTTCCCTGTTCCCTCTGTTGTCTCTGTCCTCTCTCTACTCTCCCTGTCCCCTCTGTTCTCTCTCTGTCCCCTCTCTCTACAGTCCCTGTCCCCTCTGAACTCTCTCTGTCCTCTCTCTACTCTCCCTGTCCCCTCTGTACTCTCTCTGTCCCCTCTCTCTACACTCCCTGTCCCCTCTGAACTCTCCCTGTCCTCTCTCTACTCTCCTTGTCCCCTCTGTACTCTCTCTGTCCTCTCTCTATTCTCCCTGTCCCCTCTGTACTCTCTCTGTCCCCTCTCTCTACTCTGCCTGTCACCTATGTGTTTCCCTGTCCCCTCTGTATTCTCTCTGTCCCCTCTCTACTCTCCCTGTCATCTATGTGCTTCCCCTGTCCCCTCTGTACTCTCTCTGTTCTCTGTCTACTCTCCCTGTCCCCTCTGTACACTCTCTGTCCTCTCTCTACTCTCCCTGTTCCCTCTGTGCTCTCCTTGTCCCCTCTGTACTCTCTCTGTCCTCTCTCTACTCTCCCTGGTCCCTCTGTACTCTCTCTGTCCTCTCCCTACCCTCCCTGTCCCCCCTGTACTCTCCCTGTCCCCTCTGTGCTCTCCCTGGCCCCTCTGTACTCTCTCTACTCTCCCTGTCCCCTGTGTACTCTCTCTGTCCTCTCTCTACTCTCCCTGTCCCTTCTTTGCTCTCCCTGTCCCTTCTGTACTCTCTCTGCCCTCTCTGTCCTCTCCCTGTCCCCTCTTTTAACACTCTGTCCGCTCTGTACACGCCCTGTCCCCTTTGTACCCTCTCTGTACTCTCCCTGTTCCCTCTGACCCCTCTGTATCCTCTCTGTCCTCTCCCTGTCCCTTCTGTTAACTCTCGGTTCCCTCTGTACTCCCCCTGTCCCCTCTGTGCCCTCTCCGTCCTCTCCCTGGCCCATCTCTTATCTCTCTGTTCACTCTGTACTCTCACTGTCCTCTCTGTACCCTCTCTGTCCTCTCCCAGTCTGTTCAGTTATCTCTCTGTTCCCTCTGTACTCTCCCTGTCCTCTCTGCTCTCTCTCTGTCCTCTCCCTATCCCCTCTTTTATTTCTCTGTCCCCTCTGTACTCTCCCTGCCCCTCTGTTCCGTCTGTACTCTCCCTTGTACCTTCTGTACCCTCCCTGTTCCCTCTGTCCAATCCCGGCCCCTCTGTACCCTCTCTGTCCTCTCCCTGTACCCTGTTTTATCTCTCTGTCCCCTCTGTACTCTCCCTGTCCACTCTGCACCCTCTCTGTACTCTCCCTGCTCCCTCTGCCCTCTCCCTGCCCCTCTGTACTCTCTCTGTCCTCTCTGTAGTCTCTCTGTTCCATCTGTACTCTCCCTGTCCCCAACTGTACCCCCTCTGTCCTCTCCCTGTCCCTTCTGTTACCTCTCTGTTCCCTATGTACTCTCCATGTCCCCTCTGTATCCTCTTTGCCCACTCCCTGTCCCCTCTGTACTCTCCCTGTCCCCTCTGAACCCTCTCTGTACTCTCCCTGTGCCCTCTGTTATTTCTCTGTTCCCTCTCTACTCTCCCTGTCCTCTCTGTTCCCTCTGTCATCTTTTTGTCCCGTCTGTACTCTCTCTGTCCCCTCTGTACTCTCTCTGTCCTCTCTCTACTCTCCCTGTCCCGTCTGTGCTCTCCCTGTCCCTTCTGTACTCTCTCTGTCCTCTCTCTACTCTCCCTGTCCCCTCTGTACTCTCTCTGTCCCCTCTCTCTACTCTCCCTGTCCCCTATGTGCTTTCCCTGTCCCCTCTGTACTCTCTCTCTCTTCTCTCTACTCTCCCTGTCCCCTCTGTCCTCTCTCTACTCTCCCTGTCCCCTCTGTGCTCTCCCTGTCGCGTCTGTACTTTCTCTGTACTCTCTCTACTCTCCCTGTCCCCTCTGTACTCTCTCTGTACTTTTTACTCTCCCTGTCCCCTATGTACACTCTTTGTCCTCTGTCTACTCTCCCTGTCCCTTCTGTGCTCTCTCTGTCCTCTCTGTACTCTGCCTGTCCCCTCTCTACTCTCCCTGTCCTCTATGTGCTTCGCCTGTCCCCTCTGTACTCTCTCTGTCCTCTGTCTTCCCCCTTGTCCCCTCTGTACTCTCTCTGTCCTCTCTCTACTCTCCCTGTTCCCTCTGCGCTCTCCCTGTCCCCTCTGTACTCTCTCTGCCCTCTCTCTACTCTCCCTGTCCCCTCTGTACTCTCTCTGTCCTCTCTCTACTCTCCCTGTCCCCCCTGTACTCTCTCTGTCCCATCTGTGCTCTCTTTGTCCCCTCTGTACTCTCTCTGTTCTCTCTCTACTCTCCCTGTCCCCTTTGTACCCTCTCTGTCCCCTCTCTACCCTCCCTGTTCCCTATGTGCTTTCCTTGTCCCACTGTACTCTCTCTGTACTCTCTCTACTCTCCCTGTCCCCTGTGTACTCTATCTGTCCTCTATCTACTCTCCCTGTCCCCTATGTACTCACTCTGTCCCCTCTCTATTCTCTCGCTGTCCCCTCTGTACTCTCCCTGTCCTCTCTCTACTCTCCCAGTCCCCTCTGTACACTCTCTGTCCTCTCTCTACTCACCCTGTCCCCTCTGTACTCTCTCTGTCCTCTCTCTACTCTCCCTGTCCCCTCTGTACTCTCTCTGTCCCCTCTCTCTACTCTCCCTGTCCCCTATGTGCTTTCCCTGTCCCCTCTGTACTCTCTCTCTCTTCTCTCTACTCTCCCTGTCCCCTCTGTCCCCTCTCTACTCTCCCTGTCCCCTCTGTGCTCTCCCTGTTGCCTCTGTACTTTCTCTGTACTCTCTCTACTCTCCCTGTCCCCTCTGTACTCTCTCTGTACTTTTTACTCTCCCTGTCCCCTATGTACACTCTTTGTTCTCTGTCTACTCTCCCTGTCCCTTCTGTACTCTCTCTGTCCTCTCAGTACTCTGCCTGTCCCCTCTCTACTCTCCCTGTCCTCTATGTGCTTCCCCTGTCCCCTCTGTACTCTCTCTGTCCTCTGTCTTCTCTTCCTGTCCCCTCTGTACTCTCTCTGTGCTCTCTCTACTCTCCCTGTTCCCTCTGCGCTCTCCCTGTCCCCTCTGTACTCTCTCTGCCCTCTCTCTACTCTCCCTGTCCCCTCTGTACTCTCTCTGTCCTCTCTCTACTCTCCCTGTCCCCCCTGTACTCTCTCTGTCCCATCTGTGCTCTCTTTGTCCCCTCTGTACTCTCTCTGCCCTCTCTCTACTCTCCCTGTCCCCTCTGTACTCTCTCTGTCCTCTCTCTACTCTCCCTGTCCCCCCTGTACTCTCTCTGTCCCATCTGTGCTCTCTTTGTCCCCTCTGTACTCTCTCTGTCCTCTCTCTACTCTCCCTGTCCCCTTTGTACCCTCCCTGTCCCCTATGTGCTTTCCTTGTCCCACTGTACTCTCTCTGTACTCTCTCTACTCTCCCTGTCCCCTCTGTACTCTCTTTGTCCTCTTTCTACTCTCCCTGTCCCCTATGTACTCACTCTGTCCCCCCTCTATTCTCTCCCTGTCCCCTCTGTACTCTCTCTGTCCTCTCTCTACTCTCCCAGTCCCCTCTGTACACTCTCTGTCCTCTCTCTACTCTCCCTGTCCCCTCTGCACTCTCGCTGTCCTCTTTCTACTCTCCCTGTCACCTATATGCTTTCCCTGTCCCCTCTGTTGTCTCTGTCCTCTCTCTACTCTCCCTGTCCCCTCTGTACTCTCTCTGTCCCCTCTCTCTACACTCCCTGTCCCCTCTGAACTCTCTCTGTCCTCTCTCTAATCTCCCTGTCCCCTCTGTACTCTCTCTGTCCCCTCTCTCCACACTCCCTATCCCCTCTGAACTCTCTCTGTCCTCTCTGTACTCTCCTTGTCCCCTCTGTACTCTCTCTGTCCTCTCTCTATTCTCCCTGTCCCCTCTGTACTCTCTCTGTCCCCTCTCTCTACTCTCCTGTCACCTATGTGTTTCCCTGTCCCCTCTGTACTCTCTCTGTCCCCTCTCTACTGTCCCTGTTATCTATGTGATTCCCCTGTCCCCTCTGTACTCTCTCTGTCCTCTGTCTACTCTCCCTGTCCCCTCTGTACTCTCTCTGTCCTCTCTCTACTCTCCCTGTTCCCTCTGTGCTCTCCTTGTCCCCTCTGTACTCTCTCTGTCCTCTCTCTACTCTTCCTGTTCCCTCTGTCCTCTCTCTACCCTCCCTGTCCCCCCTGTACTCTCTCTGTCCCATGTGTGCTCTCTTTGTCCCCTCTGTACTCTCTCTGTCCTCTCTCCACTCTCCCTGTCCCCTTTGTACCCTCTCTGTCCCCTCTCTACCCTCCCTGTCCCCTATGTGCTTTCCCTGTCCCACTGTACTCTCTCTGTACTCTCTCTACTCTCCCTGTCACCTCTGTACTCTCTCTGGCCTCTTTCTACTCTCCCTGTCCCCTATGTACTCACTCTGTCCCCTCTCTATTCTCTCCCTGTCCCCTCTCTACTCTCTCTGTCCTCTCTCTACTCTCCCAGTCCCCTCTGTACACTCTCTGTCCTCTCTCTACTCTCCCTGTCCCCTCTGTACTCTCTCTGTCCTCTTTCTACTCTCCCTGTCACCTATATGCTTTCCCTGTCCCCTCTGTTGTCTCTGTCCTCTCTCTACTCTCCCTGTCCCCTCTGTACTCTCTCTGTCCCCTCTCTCTACACTCCCTGTCCCCTCTGAACTCTCTCTGTCCTCTCTCTACTCTCCTTGTCCCCTCTGTACTCTCTCTGTCCCCTCTCTCGACACTCCCTGTCCCCTCTGAACTCTCTCTGTCCTCTCTCTACTCTCCTTGTCCCCTCTGTACTCTCTCTGTCCTCTCTCTATTCTCCCTGTCCCCTCTGTACTCTCTCTGTCCCCTCTCTCTACTCTGCCTGTCACCTATGTGTTTCCCTGTCCTCTCTGTACTCTCTCTGTACCCCCTCTACTCTCCCTGTCATCAATGTGCTTCCCCTGTCCCCTCTGTACTCTCTCTGTCCTCTGTCTACTCTCCCTGTCCCCTGTGTACTCTCTCTGTCCTCTCTCTACTCTCCCTGTTCCCTCTGGGCTCTCCTTGTCCCCTCTGTACTCTCTGTGTCCTCTCTCTACTCTCCCTGTTCCCTCTGTACTCTCTCTGTCCTCTCTCTACCCTCCCTGTCCCCCCTGTACTCTCTCTGTCCCATCTGTGCTCTCTTTGTCCCCTCTGTACTCTCTCTGTCCTCTCTCCACTCTCCCTGTCGCCTCTGTACTTTCTCTGTACTCTCTCTACTCTCCCTGTCCCCTCTGTACTCTCTCTGTACTTTTTACTCTCCCTGTCCCCTATGTACACTCCTTGTTCTCTGTCAACTCTCCCTGTCCCTTCTGTAATCTCTCTGTCCTCTCTGTACTCTGCCTGTACCCTCTCTACTCTCCCTGTCCTCTATGTGCTTCCCCTGTCCCCTCTGTACTCTCTCTGTCCTCTGTCTTCTCCCCCTGTCCCCTCCGTACTCTCTCTGTCCTCTCTCTACTCTCCCTGTTCCCTCTGCGCTCTCCCTGTCCCCTCTGTACTCTCTCTGCCCTCTCTCTACTCTCCCTGTCCCCTCTGTACTCTCTCTGTCCTCTCTCTACTCTCCCTGTCCCCCCTGTACTCTCTCTGTCCCATCTGTGCTCTCTTTGTCCCCTCTGTACTCTCTCTTTCCTCTCTCTACTCTCCCTGTCCCCTTTGTACCCTCTCTGTCCCCTCTCTACCCTCCCTGTCCCCTATGTGCTTTCCTTGTCCCACTGTACTCTCTCTGTACTCTCTCTCCTCTCCCTGTCCCCTCTGTACTCTCTCTGTCCTCTTTCTACTCTCCCTGTCCCCTATGTACTCACTCTGTCCCCTCTCTATTCTCTCCCTGTCCCCTCTGTACTCTCTCTGTCCTCTCTCTACTCTCCCAGTCCCCTGTGTACACTCTCCGTCCTCTCTCTACTCTCCCTGTCCCCTCTGTACTCTCTCTGTCCTCTCTCTACTCTCCCTGTCCCCTCTGTACTCTCTCTGTCCCCTCTCTCTACTCTCCCTGTCCCCTATGTGCTTTCCCTGTCCCCTCTGTACTCTCTCTCTCTTCTCTCTACTCTCCCTGTCCCCTCTGTCCTCTCTCTACTCTCCCTGTCCCCTCTGTGCTCTCCCTGTCGCCTCTGTACTTTCTCTGTACTCTCTCTACTCTCCCTGTCCCCTCTGTACTCTCTCTGTTCTTTTTACTCTCCCTGTCCCCTATGTACACTCTTTGTTCTCTTTCTACTCTCCCTGTCCCTTCTGTACTCTCTCTGTCGTCTCTGTACCCTGCCTGTCCCCTCTCTACTCTCCCTGTCCTCTATGTGCTTCCCCTGTCCCCTCTGTACTCTCTCTGTCCTCTGTCTTCTCTCCCAGTCCCCTCTGTACTCTCTCTGCCCTCTCTCTACTCTCCCTGTCCCCTCTGTACTCTCTGTGTCCTCTCTGTACTCTCCCTGTTCCCTCTGCGCTCTCCCTGTCCCCTCTGTACTCTCTCTGCCCTCTCTCTACTCTCCCTGTCCCCTCTGTACTCTCTCTGTCCTCTCTCTACTCTCCATGTCCCCCCTGTAATCTCTCTGTCCCATCTGTGCTCTCTTTGTCCCCTCTGTACTCTCTCTGTCCTCTCTCTTCTCTCCCTGTCCCCTTTATACCCTCTCTGTCCCCTCTCTACCCTCCCTGTCCCCTATGTGCTTTCCTTGTCCCACTCTACTCTCTCTGTACTCTCTCTACTCTCCCTGTCCCCTCTGTACTCTCTTTGTCCTCTTTCTACTCTCCCTGTCCCCTATGTACTCACTATGTCCCCTCTGTACTCTCTCTGTCCTCTCTCTACTCTCCCAGTCCCCTCTGTACACTCTCTGTCCTCTCTCTACTCTCCCTGTCCCCTCTGTACTCTCTCTGTCCTCTTTCTACTCTCCCTGTCACCTATATGCTTTCCCTGTCCCCCCTGAACACTCTCTGTCCCATCTGTGCTCTCTTTGTCCCCTCTGCTCTCTCTCTGTCCCCTCTCTCTACACTCCCTGTCCCCTCTGTACTCTCTCTGTCCCCTCTCTCTAAACTCCCTGTCCCCTCTGAACTCTCTCTGTCCTCTCTCTACTCTCCTTGTCCCCTCTGTACTCTCTCTGTCCTCTCTCTATTCTCCCTGTCCCCTCTGTACTCTCTCTGTCCCCTCTCTCTACTCTGCCTGTCACCTATGTATTTCCCTGTCCCCTCTGTACTCTCTCTGTCCTCTGTCTACTCTCCCTGTCCCCTCTGTACTCTCTCTGTCCTCTCTCTACTCTCCCTGTTCCCACTGTACCCTCTCTGTCCTCTCTCTACCCTACCTGTCCCCCCTGTACTCTCTCTGTCCCATCTGTGCTCTCTTTGTCCCCTCTGTACTCTCTCTGTCCTCTCTCCACTCTCCCTGACCCCTTTGTACCCTCACTGTCCCCTCTCTACCCTCCCTGTCCCCTATGTGCTTTCCCTGTCCAACTGTACTCTCTCTGTACTCTCTCTACTCTCCCTGTCAACTCTGTACTCTCTCTGTCCTCTTTCTACTCTCCCTGTCCCCTATGTACTCACTCTGTCCCCTCTCTATTCTCTCCCTGTCCCCTCTGTACTCTCTCTGTCCTCTCTCTACTCTCACAGTCCCCTCTGTACACTCTCTGTCCTCTCTCTACTCTCCCTGTCCCCTCTGTACTCTCTCTGTCCTCTTTCTACTCTCCCTGTCACCTATATGCTTTCCCTGTTCCCTCTGTTGTCTCTGTCCTCTCTCTACTCTCCCTGTCCCCTCTGTTCTCTCTCTGTCCCCTCTCTCTACAGTCCCTGTCCCCTCTGAACTCTCTCTGTCCTCTCTCTACTCTCCCTGTCCCCTCTGTACTCTCTCTGTCCCCTCTCTCTACACTCCCTGTCCCCTCTGAACTCTCCCTGTCCTCTCTCTACTCTCCTTGTCCCCTCTGTACTCTCTCTGTCCTCTCTCTATTCTCCCTGTCCCCTCTGTACTCTCTCTGTCCCCTCTCTCTACTCTGCCTGTCACCTATGTGTTTCCCTGTCCCCTCTGTATTCTCTCTGTCCCCTCTCTACTCTCCCTGTCATCTATGTGCTTCCCCTGTCCCCTCTGTACTCTCTCTGTTCTCTGTCTACTCTCCCTGTCCCCTCTGTACACTCTCTGTCCTCTCTCTACTCTCCCTGTTCCCTCTGTGCTCTCCTTGTCCCCTCTGTACTCTCTCTGTCCTCTCTCTACTCTCCCTGGTCCCTCTGTACTCTCTCTGTCCTCTCCCTACCCTCCCTGTCCCCCCTGTACTCTCCCTGTCCCCTCTGTGCTCTCCCTGGCCCCTCTGTACTCTCTCTACTCTCCCTGTCCCCTGTGTACTCTCTCTGTCCTCTCTCTACTCTCCCTGTCCCTTCTTTGCTCTCCCTGTCCCTTCTGTACTCTCTCTGCCCTCTCTGTCCTCTCCCTGTCCCCTCTTTTAACACTCTGTCCGCTCTGTACACGCCCTGTCCCCTTTGTACCCTCTCTGTACTCTCCCTGTTCCCTCTGACCCCTCTGTATCCTCTCTGTCCTCTCCCTGTCCCTTCTGTTAACTCTCGGTTCCCTCTGTACTCCCCCTGTCCCCTCTGTGCCCTCTCCGTCCTCTCCCTGGCCCATCTCTTATCTCTCTGTTCACTCTGTACTCTCACTGTCCTCTCTGTACCCTCTCTGTCCTCTCCCAGTCTGTTCAGTTATCTCTCTGTTCCCTCTGTACTCTCCCTGTCCTCTCTGCTCTCTCTCTGTCCTCTCCCTATCCCCTCTTTTATTTCTCTGTCCCCTCTGTACTCTCCCTGCCCCTCTGTTCCGTCTGTACTCTCCCTTGTACCTTCTGTACCCTCCCTGTTCCCTCTGTCCAATCCCGGCCCCTCTGTACCCTCTCTGTCCTCTCCCTGTACCCTGTTTTATCTCTCTGTCCCCTCTGTACTCTCCCTGTCCACTCTGCACCCTCTCTGTACTCTCCCTGCTCCCTCTGCCCTCTCCCTGCCCCTCTGTACTCTCTCTGTCCTCTCTGTAGTCTCTCTGTTCCATCTGTACTCTCCCTGTCCCCAACTGTACCCCCTCTGTCCTCTCCCTGTCCCTTCTGTTACCTCTCTGTTCCCTATGTACTCTCCATGTCCCCTCTGTATCCTCTTTGCCCACTCCCTGTCCCCTCTGTACTCTCCCTGTCCCCTCTGAACCCTCTCTGTACTCTCCCTGTGCCCTCTGTTATTTCTCTGTTCCCTCTCTACTCTCCCTGTCCTCTCTGTTCCCTCTGTCATCTTTTTGTCCCGTCTGTACTCTCTCTGTCCCCTCTGTACTCTCTCTGTCCTCTCTCTACTCTCCCTGTCCCGTCTGTGCTCTCCCTGTCCCTTCTGTACTCTCTCTGTCCTCTCTCTACTCTCCCTGTCCCCTCTGTACTCTCTCTGTCCCCTCTCTCTACTCTCCCTGTCCCCTATGTGCTTTCCCTGTCCCCTCTGTACTCTCTCTCTCTTCTCTCTACTCTCCCTGTCCCCTCTGTCCTCTCTCTACTCTCCCTGTCCCCTCTGTGCTCTCCCTGTCGCGTCTGTACTTTCTCTGTACTCTCTCTACTCTCCCTGTCCCCTCTGTACTCTCTCTGTACTTTTTACTCTCCCTGTCCCCTATGTACACTCTTTGTCCTCTGTCTACTCTCCCTGTCCCTTCTGTGCTCTCTCTGTCCTCTCTGTACTCTGCCTGTCCCCTCTCTACTCTCCCTGTCCTCTATGTGCTTCGCCTGTCCCCTCTGTACTCTCTCTGTCCTCTGTCTTCCCCCTTGTCCCCTCTGTACTCTCTCTGTCCTCTCTCTACTCTCCCTGTTCCCTCTGCGCTCTCCCTGTCCCCTCTGTACTCTCTCTGCCCTCTCTCTACTCTCCCTGTCCCCTCTGTACTCTCTCTGTCCTCTCTCTACTCTCCCTGTCCCCCCTGTACTCTCTCTGTCCCATCTGTGCTCTCTTTGTCCCCTCTGTACTCTCTCTGTTCTCTCTCTACTCTCCCTGTCCCCTTTGTACCCTCTCTGTCCCCTCTCTACCCTCCCTGTTCCCTATGTGCTTTCCTTGTCCCACTGTACTCTCTCTGTACTCTCTCTACTCTCCCTGTCCCCTGTGTACTCTATCTGTCCTCTATCTACTCTCCCTGTCCCCTATGTACTCACTCTGTCCCCTCTCTATTCTCTCGCTGTCCCCTCTGTACTCTCCCTGTCCTCTCTCTACTCTCCCAGTCCCCTCTGTACACTCTCTGTCCTCTCTCTACTCACCCTGTCCCCTCTGTACTCTCTCTGTCCTCTCTCTACTCTCCCTGTCCCCTCTGTACTCTCTCTGTCCCCTCTCTCTACTCTCCCTGTCCCCTATGTGCTTTCCCTGTCCCCTCTGTACTCTCTCTCTCTTCTCTCTACTCTCCCTGTCCCCTCTGTCCCCTCTCTACTCTCCCTGTCCCCTCTGTGCTCTCCCTGTTGCCTCTGTACTTTCTCTGTACTCTCTCTACTCTCCCTGTCCCCTCTGTACTCTCTCTGTACTTTTTACTCTCCCTGTCCCCTATGTACACTCTTTGTTCTCTGTCTACTCTCCCTGTCCCTTCTGTACTCTCTCTGTCCTCTCAGTACTCTGCCTGTCCCCTCTCTACTCTCCCTGTCCTCTATGTGCTTCCCCTGTCCCCTCTGTACTCTCTCTGTCCTCTGTCTTCTCTTCCTGTCCCCTCTGTACTCTCTCTGTGCTCTCTCTACTCTCCCTGTTCCCTCTGCGCTCTCCCTGTCCCCTCTGTACTCTCTCTGCCCTCTCTCTACTCTCCCTGTCCCCTCTGTACTCTCTCTGTCCTCTCTCTACTCTCCCTGTCCCCCCTGTACTCTCTCTGTCCCATCTGTGCTCTCTTTGTCCCCTCTGTACTCTCTCTGCCCTCTCTCTACTCTCCCTGTCCCCTCTGTACTCTCTCTGTCCTCTCTCTACTCTCCCTGTCCCCCCTGTACTCTCTCTGTCCCATCTGTGCTCTCTTTGTCCCCTCTGTACTCTCTCTGTCCTCTCTCTACTCTCCCTGTCCCCTTTGTACCCTCCCTGTCCCCTATGTGCTTTCCTTGTCCCACTGTACTCTCTCTGTACTCTCTCTACTCTCCCTGTCCCCTCTGTACTCTCTTTGTCCTCTTTCTACTCTCCCTGTCCCCTATGTACTCACTCTGTCCCCCCTCTATTCTCTCCCTGTCCCCTCTGTACTCTCTCTGTCCTCTCTCTACTCTCCCAGTCCCCTCTGTACACTCTCTGTCCTCTCTCTACTCTCCCTGTCCCCTCTGCACTCTCGCTGTCCTCTTTCTACTCTCCCTGTCACCTATATGCTTTCCCTGTCCCCTCTGTTGTCTCTGTCCTCTCTCTACTCTCCCTGTCCCCTCTGTACTCTCTCTGTCCCCTCTCTCTACACTCCCTGTCCCCTCTGAACTCTCTCTGTCCTCTCTCTAATCTCCCTGTCCCCTCTGTACTCTCTCTGTCCCCTCTCTCCACACTCCCTATCCCCTCTGAACTCTCTCTGTCCTCTCTGTACTCTCCTTGTCCCCTCTGTACTCTCTCTGTCCTCTCTCTATTCTCCCTGTCCCCTCTGTACTCTCTCTGTCCCCTCTCTCTACTCTCCTGTCACCTATGTGTTTCCCTGTCCCCTCTGTACTCTCTCTGTCCCCTCTCTACTGTCCCTGTTATCTATGTGATTCCCCTGTCCCCTCTGTACTCTCTCTGTCCTCTGTCTACTCTCCCTGTCCCCTCTGTACTCTCTCTGTCCTCTCTCTACTCTCCCTGTTCCCTCTGTGCTCTCCTTGTCCCCTCTGTACTCTCTCTGTCCTCTCTCTACTCTTCCTGTTCCCTCTGTCCTCTCTCTACCCTCCCTGTCCCCCCTGTACTCTCTCTGTCCCATGTGTGCTCTCTTTGTCCCCTCTGTACTCTCTCTGTCCTCTCTCCACTCTCCCTGTCCCCTTTGTACCCTCTCTGTCCCCTCTCTACCCTCCCTGTCCCCTATGTGCTTTCCCTGTCCCACTGTACTCTCTCTGTACTCTCTCTACTCTCCCTGTCACCTCTGTACTCTCTCTGGCCTCTTTCTACTCTCCCTGTCCCCTATGTACTCACTCTGTCCCCTCTCTATTCTCTCCCTGTCCCCTCTCTACTCTCTCTGTCCTCTCTCTACTCTCCCAGTCCCCTCTGTACACTCTCTGTCCTCTCTCTACTCTCCCTGTCCCCTCTGTACTCTCTCTGTCCTCTTTCTACTCTCCCTGTCACCTATATGCTTTCCCTGTCCCCTCTGTTGTCTCTGTCCTCTCTCTACTCTCCCTGTCCCCTCTGTACTCTCTCTGTCCCCTCTCTCTACACTCCCTGTCCCCTCTGAACTCTCTCTGTCCTCTCTCTACTCTCCTTGTCCCCTCTGTACTCTCTCTGTCCCCTCTCTCGACACTCCCTGTCCCCTCTGAACTCTCTCTGTCCTCTCTCTACTCTCCTTGTCCCCTCTGTACTCTCTCTGTCCTCTCTCTATTCTCCCTGTCCCCTCTGTACTCTCTCTGTCCCCTCTCTCTACTCTGCCTGTCACCTATGTGTTTCCCTGTCCTCTCTGTACTCTCTCTGTACCCCCTCTACTCTCCCTGTCATCAATGTGCTTCCCCTGTCCCCTCTGTACTCTCTCTGTCCTCTGTCTACTCTCCCTGTCCCCTGTGTACTCTCTCTGTCCTCTCTCTACTCTCCCTGTTCCCTCTGGGCTCTCCTTGTCCCCTCTGTACTCTCTGTGTCCTCTCTCTACTCTCCCTGTTCCCTCTGTACTCTCTCTGTCCTCTCTCTACCCTCCCTGTCCCCCCTGTACTCTCTCTGTCCCATCTGTGCTCTCTTTGTCCCCTCTGTACTCTCTCTGTCCTCTCTCCACTCTCCCTGTCCCCTTTGTACCCTCTCTGTCCCCTCTCTACCCTCCCTGTCCCCTATGTGCTTTCCCTGTCCCACTGTACTCTCTCTGTACTCTCTCTACTCTCCCTGTCCCCTCTGTGCTCTCTCTGTCCTCTTTCTACTCTCCCTGTCCCCTATGTACTCGCTCTGTCCCCTCTCTATTCTCTCCCTGTCCCCTCTGAACTCTCTCTGTCCTCTCTCTACTCTCCCAGTCCCCTCTGTACACTCTCTGTTCTCTCTCTACTCTCCCTGTCCCCTCTGTACTCTCTCTGTCCTCTTTCTACTCTCCCTGTCCCCTATATGCTTTCCCTGTCCCCTCTGTTGTCTCTGTCCTCTCTCTACTCTCCCTGTCCCCTCTGTACTCTCTCTGTCTACTATCTCTACACTCCCTGTCCTCTCTGAACTCTCTCAGTCCTCTCTCTACTCTCCCTGTCCCCTCTGTACTCTCTCTGTCCCCTCTCTCTACACTCCCTGTCCCCTCTGAACTCTCTCTGTCCTCTCTCTACTCTCCCTGTCCCCTCTGTACTCTCTCTGTCCTCTCTCTATTCTCCCTGTCCCCTCTGTACTCTCTCTGTCCCCTCTCTCTACTCTGCCTGTCACCTTTGTGCTTTCCCTGTCCCCTCTGTACTCTCTCTGTCCACTCTCTACTCTCCCTATCCCCTCTGTGCTCTCTCTGACCCCTCTCTCTACTCTCCCTGTCCCCTCTGTGCTCTCCCTGACCCCTCTGTACTCTCTCTACTCTCCCTGTCCCCTGTGTACTCTCTCTGTCCTCTCTCTACTCTCCCTGTCCCTTCTTTGCTCTCCCTGTCTCTTCTGTACTCTTTCTGTCCTCTCTGTACTCTCCCTGTCCCCTCTGTACTCTCTCTGTCCCATCTCTACTCTCCCTGTCCCCAATGTGCTTCCCCTGTCCCCTCTATACTATTTCTGTCCTCTGTCTACTCTCCCTGTCCCCTCTGTACTCTCTCCGTACTCTCTCTACTCTCCCTATTCCCTCTGTACTCTCTCTGTCCTCTCTCTACTCTCCCTGTCCCCTCTGTACTCTCTCTGTTCCCTCTCTACTCTCCCTGTCCCCTATGTGATTTCCCTGTCCCCTCTATACTCTCTCTGTCCTCTCTCTATTCTCCCTCTCCCCTATGTGCTTTCCCTGTCCCCTCTGTACTCTCTCTGTCCTCTCTCTACTCTCCCTGCCCCTCTGTACTCTTTCTGTCCTCTCTCTACTCTCCCTGTCCCCTCTGTACTCTCTCTACTCTCCCTGTCCCCTGTGTGCTCTCCTTGTACCCTCTGTACACTCTCTCTACTCTCTCTACTCTCCCTGTCCCCTCTCTACTCTCTCTGTTCTCTCTCTTTACTCTCTCTGTCCCCTCTGTGCTCTCTCTGTCCCCTCTGTACTCTCTCTGTCCTCTCTCTACTCTCCCTGTCCCCTATGTGCTTTCCCTGTCCCCTCTGTACGCTGTTCTCTCTCTACTCTCCCTGTCCCCTCTGTACTCTCTCTGTACTCTCTCTATTCTCCCTGTCCCCTCTGTACTCTCTGTGTCTCCTCTCTCTATTCACCCTCTCCCCTATGTGCTTTCCCTATCCCCTCTATACTCTCTCTGTCCCCTCACTCTACTCTCCCTGTCCCCTCTGTACTCTCTCTGTCCTCTCTCTACCCCCTCTCCCCTCTGTACTCTCTCTGTCCTCTCTCTACTCTACCTGTCCCCTCTGCACTCTCTCTGTCCCCTCTCACTACTCTCCCTGTCCCCTATGTGCTTTCCCTGTCCCCTCTGTACTCTCTCTTTCCCCTCTCTCTACTCTCCCTGTCCCCTCTCTACTCTCTCTGTCCTCTCTCTACTCTCCCTGTCCTCTCTGTACTCTCTCTGTCCTCTCTCTACTCTCTCTGTTCCCTCTGTGCTATCCCTCTCCCCTCTGTACTCTCTCTGTACTCTCTCTACTCTCCCTGTCCCCTCTGTACTCTCTCTCTCCTCTCTCTACTCTCCATGTCCCCTCTGTAGTCTCCCTGTCCCCTCTGCACTCTCTCTCTATTCTCTCTCTTTACTCCCCCTTTCCCCTCTGTGCTGTCTCTGTCCCCTCTGTGCTCTCTCTGTCCTCTCTCTACACTCCCTGTCCCCTCTGTAACCCTCTGTCCTCTCTCTATTCTCCCTCTCCCCTCTGTGCTATCTCTGTCACCTCTCTACTCTCCCTGTCCCCACTGTACCCTCTATGTCCTCTCTCTTCTCTCCCTGCCGCTCCCTACTCTCCCTGTCCCCTCTGTACTCTCTCTGTCCTCACTCTAGTGTCCCTGTCCCCTCTGTGCTCTCTCTGTCCCCTCTTTACTCTCTCTGTCCTCTCTCCACTCTCTCTGTCCAATCTGTGCTCTCTCTGTCCCTTCTGTACCATCTCTGTCCTCTCCCTATCCCCTCTGTTATCTCTGTTCCACCTGTACTCTCCCTGTTCCCTTTGTACCCTCTCTGTCATCTCCCTGTCCCCTCTGTTATCTCTCTGTTCCCTCTGTACTCTCCCTGTCCCCTTTGTACCCTCTCTGTCCTCTCCCTGTCCCCTCTGTACCCTCTTTGTCTTCTCCCTGTCCCCTCTTTTATCTCACTGTCCCCTCTGTACTCTCCCAGTCCCCTCTGTACCCTCTCTGTACTCTCTCTGTTCCCTCTTTACTCTTTCTGTCCTCTCTGATCTCTCTTTGTCCAATCTGTGCTCTCTCTGTCCCTTCTGTACCATCTCTGTCCTCTCCCTATCCCCTCTGTTATCTCTGTTCCACCTGTACTCTGCCTGTTCCCTTTGTACCCTGTCTGTCCTCTCCCTGTACCCTCTTTTATCTCTCTGTCCCCTCTGTACTCTCCCTGTCGCCTCTGTACCCTCTCTGCCCTCTCTGTACTCTCCCTGTTCCCTCTGCCCTCTCCCGGTCCCCTCTGTACCGTCTCTGTCCTCTCACTGTCCCTTCTGTTATCTCTCTGTCCCCTCTGTACTCTCTCTGCCCCCTCTGTACCCTCTCTGTCCTCTCTGTACTCTCCCTGTCTCCTATGTCCTCTCCCTGTCCCCTCTGTACCCTCTCCGTCCTCTCCCTGTCCCCTCTTTTATCTCTATATCCCCTCTGCACTCTCCCTGTCCCCTCTGTACCCCCTCTGTCCTCTCTGTACTCTCTCTCTTCCCTCTGTACTCTTTCTGTCCTATCTGTTCTCTCTCTGTTCACTCTGTACTCTCCCTGTCCCCTCAGTACCCTCTCCGTCCTCTCCCTGTCCCCTCTTTTATCTCTCTCTCCCCTCAGTACTCTCCCTGTCCCCTCTGTACCCTCTCCGTCTTCTCTGTACACTCCCTGTTCCCTCTGTCCTCTCCCTGTCCCCTCTGTACCAACTCTGTCTTCTCCCTGTCCCTTCTGTTAACTCTCGGTTCCCTGTGTACTCTTCCTGTCCCCTCTGTGCCCTCTCCGTCCTCTCCCTGTCCCCTCTGTTATCTCTCTGTTCACTCTGTACTCTCCCTGTCCTCTCTGTACCCTCTCTGTCCTCTCCCTGTCCCCTCTGTTATCTCTCTGTTCCCTCTCTACTCTCCCTGTCCCCTCTGTACTCTCTCTGTCCTCTCTCTATCCCCTCTTTTATTTCTCTGTCCCCTCTGAACTCACCCTGTCCCCTCTGTTCCCCCTGTACTCTCCCTTGTACCCTATGTACTCTCCCTGTCCCCTCTGTCCTCTCCCGGCCCCTCTGTACCCTCTCTGTCCTCTCCCTTTCCCCTGTTTTATCTCTCTGTCCCCTCTGTACTCTTCCCCTTCCCTCTGTACACTCTCTGTACTCTCCCTGCTCCCTCTGTCCTCTCCTTGCCCCCTCTGTACTCTCTCTGTCCTCTCTGTAGTCTCTCTGTCCCCTCTGTTCTCTCCCTGTCCCCACTGTACCCCCTCTGTCCTCTCCCTGTCCCTTCTGTTATCTCTCTGTTCCCTATGTACTCTCCCTGTCCCCTCTGTATCCTCTCTGCCCTCTCCCTGTCCCCTCTGTACTCTCCCTGTCCTCTCTGTATTCTCCCTGTCCCCTCTGTATCCTCTCTGTCCTCTCTCTGTCCCCTCTGTTATCTCTCTGTTCCCTCTCTACTCTCCCTGTCCATTCTGTACTCTCTCTGTCCCCTCCGCTCTCTCTCTCTACTCTCCCTGTCCCCTATGTGCTCTCCCTGTCCCCTCTGTACTCTCTCTGTCCTCTCTCTACTCTCTCTGTTCCCTCTGTACTCTCCCTGTCCCCTCTGTGCTCTCGCTGTCCCCTCTGTACTCTCTCTGTCCTCTCTCTACACTCCCTGTCCCGTCTGTGCTCTCCCTGTCCCCTCTGTAGTCTCTCTTTCCTCTCTCTACTCTCCCTGTCCCCTCTGTCCTCTCTCTACTCTCCCTGTCCCCTCTGTACTTTCTCTGTCCTCTGTCTACTCTCTCTGTCCCCTCTGTGCTCTTCCTGTCCCCTCTGTACTCTCTCTGTCCTCTCTCTACTCTCTCTGTCCCCTCTGTGCGCTCCCTGTCCCCTCTGTACTCTCTCTACTCTCCCTGTCCCCTCTGTACTCTCTCTGTCCTCTCTCTACTCTCCCTGTCCCCTCTGTGCTCTCTCTGTCCCCTCTGTACACTCTCTGTCCTCTCTCTACTCTCCCTGTCCCCTCTGTACTCTCTCTCTACTCTCCTTGTCCCCTCTGTGCTCTCTTTGTCCCCACTGTACTCTCTCTACTCTCCCTGTCCCCTCTGTACTCTCTCTGTCCTCTCTCTACTCTCCCTGTCCCCTCTGTGCTCTCCCTTTCCCCTCAGTACTCTCTATGTGCTCTCTCTACTCTCCCTGTCCCCTCTCTACTCTCCATGTCCCCTCTGTGCTCCCCCTGTCCCCTCTGTACTCTTTCTGTTCTCTCTCTTTACTCTCCCTGTCCCCTCTGTGCTCTCTCTGTCCTCTCTCTACTCTCCCTGTCTCCTCTGTATTCTCTCTGTTCTCTCTCTACTCTCCCTGTCCCCTCTGTACTCTCTCTGTCCCCTCTCTACTCTCCCTGTCCCCTCTGTACTCTCTCTGTCCTCTCTCTACTCTCCCTGTCCCCTCTGTGCTTTCTCTGTCTCCTCTGTACTCTCTCTGTCCTCTCTCTTCTCTCTCTGTCCACTCTGTGCTCTCTCTGTCCCCTCTGTGAAGATGTGCTTTCCCTTTCCCTTGTGTTATCTTTCATTACTCTCTACTCTCTCTCTCTCTCTAAGTTTTCTCTCTTCCCTTTCTGTTCTCTTTTCCTGTAAGTGATCTCTCTATCCTCTCTACTTTCTCTCTGTGCTCTGTCTGCCCTCTCTCTTCTCTCTCTGTCCATCTGTGCTCTCTCTGTCCCCTCTGTGGTCTCTCTGTCCCCTCTGTGAAGATGTGCTTTTCTTTTCCCTTGTGTTATCTTTCATTACTCTCTACTCTCTCTCTCTCTCTCTCTAAGTTTTCTCTCTTCCCTTTCTGTTCTCTCTGTCCTCTAAGTGATCTCTCTATCCTCTCTACTTTCTCTCTGTGCTCTGTCTGCCCTCTCTTTTATCTCTTTTTCCTCTCTACTTTTGTTTGCTCTATGTGCCATCTCTGTACTCTGTTTGCCCTCTTTGATCTCTATCTGCATCATCTGTATTCTGTTTAAGTCCTTTGTACTCTCTCTGTACTCACTTTGGTCTGTTTGATCTCTCTACTTTCTCCCTGTGCTCTATCTTCCCTCTCTGTCTTCACTGTGCACACTCCGCCCTCTTTGTAATTTGTTCGGCCTCTCTCTTCTCTTTCCACTCTCTGTGATCACCATTGCAGCTGTTCAATGCCAGTATCATGTCCTCAAACATTACTGAACACTGCAACACCAAACAATCATTGGAATGTAACAAATCTTGATATGCATTTGCAAAAGAATTAAGATACACATTAGTCTTTATAACTGTTCTATGACTATTAGTATAAAATTAGTTATTATACCAAAGCACTAAACAAAAATGCTGCCACATTCCTATAAATCCTATCATGAATTTAGCAATCTTTATGCATGACCAGAGTCTCTATTGCAGCTGTCATAGTATCAAAATAAAGTCGTCAATTTCTATTCAAGACTACAAGACATTTAGAATTTGGAAAATATTTTCCAACAAGCCACTCGCTATTACTACCTCTTTAACTCTGAATGTCAATCCATTTATAATGTAGAAGGACCAACAAATGTACTGTCATAGTTCTATAAGTCGTGTCATGAATTTAGCTGTCATTATGTAAGAGCAGAGTACCCATTACACATGTCCAACTATGAAATCGTCAATTGTTATTCAAAAGAACAACACCACAACATGCATGGATAATTCTATTTTTTTTAATTTGTAAACATTCATACAAGAACGCAGTCGCTAATGAAGCTCTGTGAATAATAGATTAAATTAGTTATTATGTAAAAGAGAAAACAAAATTACCGTACTTTGAGACTTACATAATCCCTGACATCAGTTTAGCATTAAATATTCAACTGTAGACTAGGTACCCTTAGCTATTGCAGCTGTCCAAAAGTCAGTACGAAATCGTCAAACATTATACAACACTACAACACCTGAACAAGCATAAGAATGTAATAAATATTGCTATGGATAATATGTAACCTACACATCAATCCATATAACTGCTCTATAACTATCAGTGTAAAGTCATTTATTATGTAAAACCGCTAAACTAAAGTACTCTCAGAGATATATAAGTCCTGGCATGAATTTAGCAATGATTACGCAAAATTAGAGAACTTATTGCACCGTACGAGTATCAAGTCATCAATTACTATTCCACATAACAATATTATAATCTGTTCGATTACACTGATGAACAAAATTAAACAGATTTTTTGGTAAAAGATAAAGTATGGGTGATTTTTATAGACGTTTTCGTGCTGATTTCAGATGTGGTTTCAAAATTTTTGTATCACCCAGGGTTTTTGAGTAATTATGTGAAATGTACTTGAGACATTTGTAGTAATGATATGTTGTAGGCCTACCATTTAACCTAAAATCATATTTATTTACCTAAAATGTGTGTGAAATAGATTTATGCTATAAGAAGCTTCAGAAACATCTCTTTTGAGTATCCAGCAGTAGTCCGACAAAATATTTGGGCTCCATTTTTCCTTGTAGCACCTTTTCATTTCAGAAAAATCCTGATGAAAATGCTCCCATGTTTGTCGCTCAGTACCCGAAGGTTTTGAGGAAAGAAAAAAATAGATGAGAATCCAAGAAGTTATTTTGAGAGATACATGACACCCCATCACGTTATAGTTCTGAATCAGTTTGCTGACAAGTTCTCTGTAATCTTCTGATCTGTCGTTCCTAGACAGTAACAGTCTGATGAATGATACTTAGATTCCCGAAATATCATTGGAACAGGAAAAGCCATATGAGGGATCCTTTCAGTCAACCAGTTAAGCTAATAGAATTGCATGGAGCACTTCAAATTTCAGGGGCCCACTTCCTGTCGTCATTTATTTTGCAATCAAAAGAACACTCGCAAGCTCTTGTAACTAGTGTGGTGCTTTCAAAGTTAATTAACCACAAACGTAACAAACATTGTTTGTGATTTACACAGTATTTCGAGGTAGGCCTATGTTTCACTTTATAAGATACTTTTACCGCACTTAAAATTAGGACAAAGAAAACACGGGTTTGTATGTTCCAATTCAACTGAGAATATTAATACTAACTCTCGCAGTCTTGTGAGGAATAAAATTCATTCTTATGGATTCTGACTTAAGAGGCTACAGTGATCTAAAGTTACAGGTCAATTTTTAAAGCAATAAAATGAAGTATTTGAAATATTGTCATTTCATTAGCATGTTAAGAACTGTATATAGCAATTAAAATAAATCCATATTTCTAAAATTACAAAAACATGGTGGGTGGTAGAAAAATTCTGACTACATTTTTGGAATCAGCAGATAACATTTAACAAAATCATTGTTGACCAGTGTTATTGAACATTTATGCAAGAGCTCAGTCGGTAATGCAGCTCTATGACTAGTAGGTTAAGGCGATTATTATGCGAAATCGCAAAACAAAGTAATCTCAAACTTGCAAAAGTCATGGCATGAATTCGTCAATTAATATTCAACATTAGTGTCTCTATTGCAGTTCTCCAAGTATAAGTATCAAGTTGCCAAACATTATTGAACACTACATCACCTAAACAAGCATAGGAATGTAAGAAATCTTACTATGAATTTGGAAAATAATTAACTTACACTTCAGTCCCAATAGCTGGTGTATAACTACTAGTGAAAAGTAAATTATTATGCAAAAGCACTAAAAACAAGTACTGTCGCAGTTAGATAAGTCCTGGAATGAATTTCACAAATCTTATGCTAGATCAAAGTCCCTATTGCAACTGTCCAAGAATCACAAAGATTTCGTCGATTAATATTCAAAACAACACGACCACAAGAAACATGTGTTCCAAATAAATCTTGCTATGACTTTGGAAAATATTTATCCAACATTTCAGTCTCCTTACTGCCCTATTAAGATTAGTTTAAAGTAATTTATTATGTAAAGTCAATAAAGAAGAGTAGTGACAGAGTAATATAAGTCCTAGCATAAATTTGGAATTATTATGCAAGACTAGAGTCCCTATTGTACCTGTCCAAGTAATAATATCAACTCATCAATTGCTAATGAAAACTACACCACAACAACAAGCATGGATGTGCCACACTTCTACTTCCCCCCCCCCTCCAATTTGTAAACATTTATGTAAGATATCAGTCGGTAATGCAGTTCTATAACTAAGTAGCTTAAAACAAACGTTATTTAAAAGCACAATACAAAGGTACTGTACTCTCAGACTTCCATAAGTCCTTGCACGAACTTGGCAATAATTGTTCAATAGTAGAGGCTCTATTGCACATATTTAAGTGTCAGTATGAAGTCGTCAAACATTATTGAACACAACATCACCTAAATGAGTATGGGAATGTAATAAATCTTGCCATGAATTTGGAAAATAATTCACCTACAGTTCAGTCCATGTAACTGCTAGATACTATTACTGTAAATCCATTTTCTTTACAAAACTCTATACAATAGTACTGCCAAAGTTGTATAAATACTGGCATGAATTTAATAAACATTATCTCTATTGGACCTGTGTAAGAATCACAATGATTTCGTCAATTACTATTGAATAAAACAAGACCACAGGAAGCATGAGAATGTAATAAATCTTTGGAAAATATTTACCCAAAAGTTCAGTCGTCATTACTGCACTAGTGATATCAGCGTAAAGTAATGTATTATGAAAAACAACTAGGTTGTATAAGTCCTAGCATGAATTTATCAATCATTATGCAAGTCTAGAGTCCATATTGCACTTGTCCAAGTATTACAATCAAGTCCTCAACTAATATTCAAAACAACAAGACCACAAGAAGCATGAGAAAGTAGGTAATAATCCGTACTATGAAGTTGGAAAATACCGGTAATTAACCTACACTTCAGTCGCTGTAACTATGAGTGTAAAGTCAATTATTATGCAAAAGCAGTAAACAAAAGTACTGCCACAGTTGTATGAGCTGTGGCATGAATTTAGCAATCATAATGCGAGACTAGAAACTTATTGCAGCTGTCCAAGTATCAGAATGAAGTTGTCAATTTCGATTTAAAACAACAAAACTAGAAGAAGCATGGGAATGTAATAAACATTGCTATTTGGAAAATATTTTCCAACAGTTCAGTCGTTCTTACTGCTCTTTCACTATCAATGTGAATTCATTTATTATGTAAGAGAACTAAACAAAAGTACTGTAACCTATGTATAAGTCCTAGCATTATTTTAGCAACCATTATGCAAGACTAGACACCTTATTGCACCTGTCCAAGTATCAGTATGAACTCGTCAATTACTATTCAAAACAACACCACCACACTGAGAGCATGGGAGTTCAATTTGTACATATTCATGCAAGAACTCAGTCGGTAATGCAGCTCTATAATTAGTAGATCGAGCCAATTATTATGTAAAGCAACAAAACAAAGATACTCTGAGACTTGCACAAGTTCTGGCATGCATTTGGCATTAATTATTCAACTGTAGAGTTCATATTGCAGCTGTCCAAGTGTCGTGTATGAAGTCGTCAAACTTTATTGAATACTACAACACCCAAAGAACCATGGGAATGTAATAAATCTTTCTATGAAATATAAAATAATTAACCTACAGTACAGCCCCTATAACTCCTCTACTAGTCTAGTGTAAAGTAAATTATTATTTAAAAGCACTAAACAAAAGTACTGCCACAGTTGTATGAGTTCTGCCATGAGTTTAGCTATCATTATGCAAGACCAGAATCCCAATTGCAGCTGTCGAAGAGTCACAATAATTTCGTTCATTACTATTCAAAACAACAAGACCACAAGAAGCGTGGAAATGTTATAAATCTTCTTACGATTTTGTAAAATATTTATTCAACAATTTATTTGTCACTACACCTCTATTATTATCAGTGTAAAGTAATTTATTATGTAAAAGCAATAAACAAAAGTATTGTCGGAGTTGTTTAAGTCCTAGCATGAATTTAACAATCATTATGCAAGACCTTAGCCCCTATTGCACTTTTCCACGTGTCAGAAACAAGTTCTCAAGTAATATTCAAAACAACAAGACCACAAGCAGCATCCAATGTAATAAATCTTACTATGAATTTGGAAAATAATGAACCTACACTTCAGTCCCTGTAAGTGCTCTAAAATCATTAGTGTAAAGTCAATTATTACAATCACTAAACAAAAGTACTGCCACAGTTGTATTAGTCCTGGCAAGTATTTAGTCAATCATTATGCACTAAGCCACTGCTGTACCTGTTCAAGTATCACAATCAAGTCACCAACTAATATTCAGAACAACAAAACCACAAGAAGCATGAGAATGTAATAAATGTTGCTATTAATTTGAAAAAATGTTTATCTAATGGTAGAGCTTGTTTCATAGTTCTTCCTTCATAGTACAAACCACAGAGAAAGTTAACAAGAGGTAGAAAATATGAAAGTAGTAAAAACTAGTTACAGTGGATTGTAGGCAAGTCCTCGAAAACGAAACAGATGGTGATACATTAAAAACTCAGCATTTTACACTTACCTGGGACAGAAGACGGAGTCTTGGTGAAGATGAATCAGTTAACTCTGGGTGTCTCTGACCTCCCTCAATTCCCTTCCAAGGAGCGTGCTTGCAACTGGGCTAGATGGTGTATAATTTCTTTGTTCTCTTCTTGTGAGCTGTGTGTTCGAATGAACAATTTCTTGTCTTCACTTTTCCAACTCCACTTCTTCTTCTCGAGTCAGTGAGCCACCTACAACAAGATTGCCAAATCAAGATGTACCATTTGTTAAATACAACAGTTGCAAATCAAGTACCAGTCCTGCAAATATAGTGCTACCAATCGTTGCTCAATGGCATCATGGATTACCCTAACTCAATTCCATAATTTTCTCTCTCCTTTTATGCTCACTCCCACGTCATTAATTTCAACTACACTCTGTATTACATTATATTACAAGTATATAAAAAAAAACAAAATATCACACCCTTGCAGTAACTGATAACGACTAACTCCATTTCCAAAGACTGTTATTTGCTAGTTTGTACGCTCTTAATGAAAATCTATCATGCAAGGCTCTCTGTTCTGCCAACATTCTCGCCGCCATAACTCCACCATATCTTTAGTGAGAAGAAATCAGATAAGTGGGGCGAATAGAGCTCCTCGATCTCTATCTGTAGTGCAAACTACAACCCTCTGCACACAGGCATATGGACGGTAGAGGCCAGCAAATTTTCAGAAAAAGGTTATTTTGACTTTCCAAAACATACTTTTCTTTACACAATGAGAACGAAGGGGCTCAGAGACCCGCCCTTTAAACTGTAGCATCACCGCATGTTTACTAGTAATCAGCACTAAAATCGAGCAAATCCGTTGCACTTTTTTTCTAGACTTTTTTCCGACTACCCAAAAGGTTTCAGTCTCTATTCTCTCCGGATATAATGACGATATCGAGGAACGGTATGCGGTGTTGTACTTCTCCTCGACTTAGTTCGGACACGATAGGATCAAATTGGGAATCCCGAACACAAGCCGATTTTCGAGAAAAAATTCCAAGGCTATTCCTATTCTGCCAACATTCTCGCCGCCATAACTCCGCTGTATGTGTAGTGAGAAGATATCGGATAAGTGGGATGAATAGAGCTCTTTGATCTCTATCTGTAGTGCAGAGGACAACCCTCTGCCCTCAGGAATATGGACGTTAGAGGCCGGCAAATTTTGAAAAAATGGTCATTTTTAATTTCCAAAACAGACTTTTCTCTACACAAGGAAAACTAAGAGGCTCAGAGACCCACCCTTTTATGAGTTGACAACTGGAATCAGGAATGTAATGATTGCAACAACTATAATTATGGCGAAAATAATAATAATAATAATAATAATAATAATAATAATAATAATAATAATACTTTCTCCTCCATTTTCTATATTTTATAACCGCGTTTCTTCATTGTTGTCCCGCATGCGAATGATGTAGTAGGTACACGATTTGCGATATAGTAGGCTGTGGTTTCCTCAAAATGTTGTGATACAGTTACAGAAAATTCATTGAACAAACTTATTTATTCGTAATGAAGCATGACTTACTGTTGATTACATGTTAAGAAAACGGCTCACATTTAATTGTGTTTGTCAACAAAGACAATTGTAGGTACTGGGAAATTGAAAATCCTCATATGTTTCGTTTCGTGAAGATAATACCCAGTTTCTTCAGAAGATCAATGTGTGGACTAGAATTTTTGGGGGTGATATTGTTGGACCGATTTTCATCACATTGTTGCTAGAGAACCGAGTCAATTAAGGAAACCTGGTGTTGGACGAAAAAAATTTGCATTTGCAACAGGATGGAACTCATCCACACTATGCAGTACATGTGCGACGATGGCTGGATTGCCTAGAAAATGGATTGGTAGGAGAGGTGGTATAGAATGGCCGGCGAGATCTCCAGACCTGATGCCGCTTCACTTCTTCCTATGGTTTCATTAGAAATAAATTGTTTATACTCTCCGCCTGAGAATATTCAAGAACTGAAAAATAGAATAACCCAAGAATGTAACCGAATTAGTAAGGAAACACATTTAAACGGTTGCGAGGAGTTCCAAAATAGACTGTATTACTGTTTAACCAACAATGGAGCATATTTTGAACACTTGATTTAGTGCAAAATAAACTGTTTCTTGTCAGGTTGCCAGGCAAAAGATGTGAAATAAATGAATGAGACATATAAATAATTGAATGCTCCTTCATATTTAAGTATAGGGGTGTCATTTGAAATTTCAAAGTGGGGGTGGCTGGGGGTGAAATCTAAAATGCAATTAAGCCTGGTTTCAGGCTTACCCCTCAATATCTAAGTTGACGTGTTTATTGTTTAAATTGAATTCAATTTAAATAATTAGTTATTTAGAATGGGATGTTTTGAAATGAAAGCCCTGTATATAACATTATTTTAGTTTTTACACAGGAAGTCATTCTGTTAAATATGAAATGAATAATTGTTAATGTTGATTCACATACTTTATTTTTAAAATCTTAAGTCTCTGTGGCAATGAAAAAAGTTGAACCATGAATATAACAACAGCAGGGGCGTATTTTGCGGGCTACCGGGGCTACCGGCGGTAGCCCAAGGAAATTACAAAAGAAAAAGTGTATAATATAACATAATGTAATAATTTTGTATTATTAGTTTTACCATAGTAATTAAAATTAAAGTAATTGTTAGATATATTTTGTGTAATAATAGGGTCAGCGGTAGCCCAAACCCTTTAACCAGTATACGCCACTGAACAACAGTAGCAATATAATTTCTCATTCGTTTTTTAAAACCATATCCTTTGGTTGATCGTATCATCAGTTATATTGGAAAATGAGTTACATGGCCTTTGAAGATAACATTATCCTGTAGAAATTATCCCCTCTTATTCTACCTGATGATAGTCGTACTCATTACACTGCATTATTAATTAAAATGTTTCAACTACCTGTATCTCAATGAAGAGGAGGTCTAAAGAAAGTATTAATAAATGATCAAAATAATATCACATTCCATCTTGTTTTTCTTATGATTTTATGCTAAAATTCAACATTTTAATTAGTATTTTCTCAGGATGTTATGTACAGAAATATCATTTCAATTTCATTGTTAATAGAAACCAATTAAGAACTTTATCGTCAAGAGTCTGTCGATACTGAGGTATACAACTGCATGAGAAACTAATTTATTTTTAAATCAGTTCATTTACAAGGTATTTTCCCATATCTTAAAAAGCATATTACGTAATAGTACACTAATTTAATCGTCTTCTTCTCTAACAAATTTTTACCAGTTTAAAATCATCAGTATATGCTAAATTTTAATAAATTCTAAGCCAAATGAGATAAGTATCTTTCTTCTTGTCTGCGCTCATAATTTAAGCCCAACATTCCGCGGAAATACATTTAAGCAAAGTAATGATATATGATTTCGTAATATATTTTGTTTCCCTGTACTTAACTCAGCAGTGTATTTATTTATACTAAATATTTGGTACTTTAGTGTGCATACTAATAATATGCAGGAAAATTGTTATGTTTTCACTGTAACTGATCAAAATTAATGAACATTAACCATTTCGTATTAAATGCGGAAATATATTGAAAGTTTAAAAACGGACTTAATAATTGATGCATATTACGGTAATAAATTATCAAGTTCGAAATAGTAATTATTACTTATGAAATTATTACAACTTTAACTTTAGCAAGGCAACAAAATAGTGATCTTAATGTGATTTACAAAATGTACCACTAGATATAAACATTGTTGAACCAGAATCATATAAGAGAAAAGCATTTTTTTCAATCGCCACAAGCAGATCTAAAACGAACACTAGAAATTACCGAAGCAGAATGATATTCTAATGCTGCAACTGGAATATAGGCATTGTAGTTTTACTTTATTTTAATTTATACGTGTAATAAATAGTGTCTGATATTGAAAACGAATTATTTGAAAATGAATCAATTACTTTAAAGTTACTCACCGAAGATGAGATGAAAACTGATGACGGCTCTGTTATTAAGAATTGGAAAACAGTGTAATGCAAATGGAACTAGTTTTCTTATTGCATAATTTAAGCAATAATTAATAAAGTCATTATTTTGCACAAAATTCGACCAACGGCTTGTCACAAAGTTATTACAAACATACCGTAGCCTACCAAAAACACCTTACGGCATAAGTTGAAAATGATTGCAAAGATTTTCCCTACGTTAGTTGGTTTACAGTTAGAAAATAATAGTAGGGACCTACCATTGTGCTTTTAAGTAAGCAATTTCCGAGAGAGAAATATTGTCGAAATTTTTAGTATGAGCTTGTATTAACAAAATAATAATTAATATCAACTACAACCGATTAATTTTAACCGACTCGATTATTATATTAATAGATTAAATCCCACAACACTAGTTAAAATGTAGGGCATTTACATTTTAAAAATATCACGATTTTAATAGTTTCCTCTTTCGTTTAGACTGAATTATTTGGACCGAGCATTGTAACAAATGCATCCCCACACAAGTTATATTTTTATTTATCCCAACCTGAGACTCCGTCATTGTGTTGGTGTTGGCAGTGTTCCCGTCCTAGACGGATGAGGTTGCTTGATGGCTGTTAAGGGAGGCTGCTGGCCCTTAGACTCACCCTGGCGAGGCTGAACGTACTGTAGAGCGATGTTGATTCATGTTGTGAGGGTCATCGCAATACAGGTAAAGCCTCGAGCTCACGGAACGGTGGCAATCTGGACAAAGGCGCTTCATCTTCATCTTCTTCTTCTTCTTCTTCTTCTTCTTCATCTTCTTCTTCTTCTTCTTGTCTCTTCGTTTCAGGATGCCGTGAGCACATCTGGAGGCCAAAAGTCTAGAGAAAATCATGAAAGTAAAGCGATTCAGTTTCCATCGAAATTTCTTGGGTTAGGTTAATCGCATTTACAGTTCTAAATTATCTACTCCGCAAAGCACTAGGCACGTAACTCATCGGAGATCTATACAGGGTGTGCCGTAAATAATGCCATTAAATTCAGGGGGTTTATTCTTTGAGATATTACAAGCAAGAAAGTTTAATACAATTTTTTCGTTTTTACTTAATTTCCGAGATAGAAATTGATCATAGATATTGATTTAATTCCCAGTATGCTTAATCAATTTAAGAGATAAGGTAATTATGATAATTAATCATTGAAATAATTTTAGCTTTGTCTTTTAAATATGCAGAAATTTGATGCGAACAAATGTAACATTGAACAATTGATTTGCACAACGAAGTTATATTTGTTCTGATCAAATTTCTGCACATTTAAATGACAAAACTAAAATTCTTTCAATAAATTATTATCATAATACACTGCTCTCTTAAAATGACTGAGCATATTGGGAATTAAATCAATGGTTTTTCCAAAATATGCTATGATACGTTTCATATAATTTGGACCAGTTAGAGAAAACGGAACATGGAGAAGAAGATATAATTTCGAACTGTACAGATTATATAATGAGCCGGACATTGTTAAATTCATAAAAATAAGAAGATTGGATTGGGCCGGGCATGTTGTGAGAATGCAAGATGATAGAGTTGCGAAGAGAGTTTTTAAATTTATTCCGATGGAAAGAAGGAGGGTTGGGAGACCGAGATTGAGATGGGATGACTGTGTGATGGATGACATCAAGACTTTGGGTGTTAGAAATTGGAGAAGTTTGGCATTGGATAGGGAGGAATGGCGAAAACTTCTGAAGAAGGCCAGGGCCCATGATGATGATGATGATGATGATGATGATGATGATGACGATGTTTCATATAAAACAATTTTAAACTCAAAATGGAAGCAAAAACGAGCAAAATTGTATGAAATATTTTCGTTTGAAATATCTCAAAGAGTAACCTTGTGAAATTAATGACACTACTTACGGTTCACTCTGTATATAGCTCCAGGAGCTGCCTCCTTTTTGCTCAGCTCCACTTCCACTGCAACTTACTACCAAATACTCGGAATCACACCGTTCTTGCACTAAAAGTTCGGGCATATTTTTTAACTTATGAAACAAGCAAAACATTGATTTGACCAAAAAGTGGGGCCCCCCTTTTTTGCAGGGAGCCCTTCATTTTTTTCGGATAATACTAAAAATGAAACGTAACTTTCTTGTCTATCAGACTGACATATAAACAAAAAATATAACTTCAAAATAATTACCATTTTCCAACCTGATAATTAGTACGTGAAACTCAGGTCTTATATCTGTTATTAGGACACATGTTTATATGACATTTTTTAATCAGAATGCGGTAAATCCTCGTGAATCACTCTGTGTATGTGTATATGTATATGTGTGTATATATCGTTGCCTTACAAGCAAAACACAATAATAATAATAATAATAATAATAATAATAATAATAATAATAATTTATTTTAGCTGGCAGAGTTAAGGCCGTAAGGCCTTCTCTTCCACTCAACCAGCAAGAAGTGTATATACATATGCATGAACTTACAAAGAATTCAACAATTTGATTTAGATGAGAGTTACATTTGATTTAGATGAGAGTTACATGTATACAAGAGTTATTTACGAATTAAACAACAAAATACTATGAACTATTAATTAAACACTGAAATAAACTGTGTAGCAGAATTAAACTAAAATACATAGAATGTTAATATATCTCAAATAATATTAGATAATAGAAAGAGATTATTATGAGACAATTTTGAAAATACAGCACAATCAGGATGATGTCTAAAGAAAAAAGTAACAATGTAGTCAGTGATAGTTTAAATCAGTATGATTGGAGTGAAATGCTAATAAGGTTATCTTTTAAGCTGTTCTTAAAAGTGTTTGTTGTCTTGCAGCCCCTAATACTTTGTGACAAGGAATTCCATTGACGCGAGGTGGATATTGTAAAAGATGATGAATAACAAGATGTTCTATGAAGAGGTATACTTAGCGTGCCACAGATAAGTGATCTGGTATTTATTCGTGGTTAGAGTATAGATAAGAGAAACGAGACGAAAGGTAATTTGGTGTTAAGGTGTGCAGAATTCGAAAGAGTAAAGACAAAGAGTGTAAAGTTCTGCGTTCTTTAAGTCGGAGTCACGAGAGACTTGCGAAGGACGGTGATATGTTATGATATCGTCGGATGTTGCACACGTTTTCTGACGCACATATTCTGAGCTCGCTGTAACTTGACTGACAGTTCAGAAGGGGTTAGGTACAGCTTACAACAGTAACATTTTAGAAATATTCAACATTTTTTCCTTCCATTACTGTATCTTGTACAATAATGAAAATTGGTATGTGTGAAACACTGTTCTTCTGCAATAGGAAAAAAAAAAATATATATATATATATTTTTACGATTTAATTCCCCCCCCCCCAGTTCACTGTGCAGTCATGAAGCTTTTCCCACATAACTCAAAAATTATCCAACATTCTGTGATGAAATTTTTTGTGTGTATTTATGCATGTCATATCTACAATATAATGCAAGATCACTTCTCTACCTTTGATAGGTTGTCTGATAAAAAATAAATTCATTTAAAAATGGTCATATATCAGTATTTTCTTCTAACACAAAATAAAAAAAATATATATTATTTATTAAGGAATGTAGTTGAAAGAGCATGATATTGTAAACATGAGTTTCAGCAATAAAATAAAAGAGAGAGAACAGGACAAAGTTAACAAGTTTATGAGTTATGAGGGAAACGCTTCATCACTGCACAGTGAACTGCCACTACTTTGAATTTTGAAAAAAATATATATAATTTTTTTTCTTTTAAATCGGTTTTTTTTTTTTTTTTTTTTTTTTTTTTCCCATATAGCAGAAGGACAGTGTTTTACACATACGAATTTTCATTATTGTACAAGATACATACTACTTATTTACTACAAATTTACTACCTTTTTCTTTTTTTTTTTTTCTTTTTGTAATATGTTAGTATTCTCTTCTTTAACTTTTTGTTAAATTTTAACTGCTTGTATACTTTGTGACCTGGTAGAGTGTAAGAGAAGGCCCTATGGCCTTAACTCTGCCAGTATAAATAAAGAATTATTATTATTATTATTATTATTATTATTATTATTATTATTATTATTATTATTATTATACAATAATGGAGGGAAAAAATGTTGAATATTTCCAAAAATTTTACTGCTGTAAGCTGTACCTAACCCCTTAAGTAAAAAATATTACCTCTGAGAAAAATGTGTTTTGAAAGCTATGGACAAAATTGAATCCTCAAAATACTATTTTTAGTAAGTTGTTTCTCTTTATGTGTATTTAATTCTCCAATTCTAAGTTTGACTTATACACATATATTATTTGCATTATATACGTCTCTTTCTTAGAAGTAATATTTTTTACTTACCGGTAATGTGTTTTGCTTATAAACCGACGAAGTACAGTACGTATCTCTAATTCAGTCATCACAGGTATCAACAACTGAATGCATTTTCAGATCGTTTAGCCTGCCTGCTCATGGTGGCTGTCCCCTGCCAACCCGCACATGTGGTAAAAGCGCACCCAAACCCAGCCTAATGCGAGAGCAATGACTTAGAAACGGAACTTGTTTGACAAGTCGTCCATAACAAATTTCAAATGCAAGAAGAAACAATGACGTAACAACCCCATCATGTCTGTCTGGGCTCCATTATTACAGCGCAAAGACTGCTTGAAAGTAAAGGAAAACGCCTTCAAGACGATTCCAAGTGCACGATAACGCCGCATGGATAATCATTGTTCGGGAGAAAACGCAAATCATAGTCTCCTCTTATTTTCTCTTGAAAATCCCGTTGGCGGAAAAAGTGTTTATAGTTTTGCCATTAGGAAGTATACTTGAGGTGCAATTATTATTCTATTTTGACCCGGATCCATTTATGACGTTTATACAAACTGTCTAATCCAAAATCTCTCAGCACTTCAAATGTCTTATACGCTTCTAGATCTGTACGTCTAAAGACAGATCTAAAAGAGAAAAGTCTAAAACCTACTGAAGTCCAACGAAAAACAGGTTCCAAAGCAGGAAGGTCTAAATGTAATTATGTCCAAGTTACGAACGTCTAATACGATATGATATGATGTGATATATTTCGTCACAGCACTTCTTTACATGTAATGGTGTACCTCACATTTCTGTATCCGGTGCCACCATTAACATAATTATTACAATAACACATTATTTGCAGTACACGTTTACACAAATACTCCCAATTATACTATGTACCTTTTTGTTATTTGGTCAAACTCCCCTTCAGTATTTCTCCTACATTTCATTTGCTATTCTCTGTTTGTTCATTAATCCTAACATATCTAATATTCTATACTACTTTCACACCCCCTTTATCCTCTAACTACCATTCACTAAAATCTCAATTTCAATTTATCTCTATAAATTATCATATTGAATTATTTGTCCTATTTGTTCTTTGACCTTTTCTCCTATCTTTCTCTTATATTCATTTACTGTTCCAACGTTCAAATGTTAGTACTAATGTTATGCTGTCACTTGATCACTTCTCTTAACCCTTTCTCACTATTTTCTCTCATTCCTATTTGCGCTCACTTTCACTTTCTCACTATTCTGCTTACACTTAATCCATTGTCACTATTCTCACTTCCTATAAATACTTATATTTTATTCTACACATCTGTTTATACACTTTCTCTCTCCCCTATACTTCTCGATCTTTTCCAGTTTCACTTTATTTGCACTTTTTGATCACATCCACATTTTTTTAAACGTATCAAATATCTCTGCTATATCCTTAGCGTCGCAGGTTTTGACCTTTCTTTACTGTTCGTTTCTGCCTTATATCTGTCTTTGTCTGTCTTTCTATTTATTTCTTCTTCTATTCCTCTTTTATTTCTTCCCCCCACGCTTTCACTTTCACATACTAGATTTCCACTTCACTCGCACCCTTATTCTTTTCACTACTTTCTTCCCTATCATTTCCTGAATCTTGGTTTCTCTTTTTATAATCCACTCGCCTTTTTTGTAGCGCCCGTGTTTCTTGTTCCGTTATTGTCAGCATTCCTTCTGGAGTGCGCTAACCTTACCGCCATCGTATGTAGACTAGGAATCCGGAACGTCTAATAGCTATTTTTGTATATCAATTGATCAATATATAACAATTTGGAAGCGACAATAGATCCCACAGGACGAAAAATTCAGTGAAAGAATGACACTGTAAATTTATAAGAATGGTAGCGACGCATAACTTAAGCTTATTTGGGAATTCGTAGATAACTTAAGGGAAGAACAAAAATATAATGAAATTCTGATTCAGCAGTTACTGGCAGACTATGTACGAATAAGACATCCTATTGGGAAATGTACCCGATAAACTTAGGTCAGGTGGAGGAGATGGTAGATAATTACCAATAATATAAAGAGCGAGGACACATCTTCGGCTACTCCAGTTAAAACTCCAAAAAACCGAAATGGATGACGTTCAGGAACAATAGTTGTGGAAACCTTCTTCGAAGTTGCGATCTATCAGTTGTTATTACTTAGAAGCCAATCTCAATTAAAATAACAATCCATTCATTGTACAGGATATATGTTTGTCTTTCGTCTTAGGCTTATATAACAATAAATTGTACATCACAAAATTGGATGTAGATTACTACCTAGATCATATATGTAACAGATAACTCATCGCTATGTTAAAATCGGCAGCACTTTGAAGACAACAACCGCCAGGATCCCCACCCGTCCGCCGTGAACGAACACGAGATGGCAGTACAATCGCTAATGCAATTCAAATGGGAATTATGACGTGACTCCTTATGTAACAACTAGTTGGCAGCGTAGAAAACCTGACAAAAGTTGTAAACCTCAAAGTCTATAAGGCCGACCTATCTGGGTATATATGATTACTATTAGGTTGGTGCATAATTCCGTAGCGGTTTTTTCATAAGTTTATTAAACACATCAGATACACATAAGAGAGAAGTTAATCATCAACACTATATTCTCCTTCACTATTTACAACAGTCTGCCAACACTGGAGTAGTTTTTCGATTCCACGCCTGTAGAAATCGCGTGGTTTTGAGTTAAAGAAGTCGTCAAGCCATGTTCGGAGCGCATTTTCATCCGGAAAGGAAGTTCCTTGAAGGTTGTTCATTACTCCCAGTAGGCCTATATCACACCTTCAAAATCTATCAGACACATAACATTACTTTAGGGCCGAACCGATTTTGTTTAACGACGACTTTGGCAGGGTGACGGGGATCGAGCCACTGTTTTGAGATGTAATATACCCATTTTTCACCATATGTGACAATTCTCCTGACAAATACAGAATATTATCATTTGTGGAATTAACGATAAGCTGACGACAGATATTCATCCACTCTGCGTTGTGCCTGTTCAGGTATAAATTCATTATCTGCAACTTTGTATGATTTCATAAGTGTTTTAATGTAGTGATGTATTATTTATAGTTTAATGCACCAAGCTCTTCTGACAATCTATGAGTACATTCTCTATGGATTTTCTTCCAAAACTCTGCGTGTATATGCTATATTTCATACCTTAATGTTTAATGTTTGCTTCGCAATTATTGAAACACTGCAACATTGTTGTGCTACACGATCACCAACGACACCTTCACCCTCGACTTCACATATTCGAGCTGCTGCAGCATCTTTATTTATAATCTTGTTTTCAGTAGTGCTTTAGAAGGACTCTAGTCTCAAACTTTATCACTACATTTTATATTCTTTGCATTAACAACTGACTACTGTCACATGCTCACAATATGCAATAATAACCATAGCGTCCTGTAAGTTGCACTGCCCAACTAAAGAAAGCCATTAAAATCTAACAGAATACCAAACTTAAAAAACCGACATTACTTATGTGAGACGACTTAATAATATTGATTTTCATTCTGTTAATAAAATATCATTGAAATAATCTAATTGAAAGTTTTACTGGTTTGTATGGTAAGTATTTTTTGTCCAGGTTCTTTTTCATACTGTGAAAAAAAAAACTTTTATTGTCAATAAAATGACATTCTTTTGATTCTTAGACATTTCGAAAAAATTATATTTTAGGTGATAATTGTGAAAAAAAACAATTGCGCCTTTCAGTATTTCGAAATCAAGTTACTCTAGTCAGTCTGTGATCTTGGAACTATAGTGAATAGCAATTGTTGAAACGTGTCGGTTGCGATATGCACAATGTGAACTGCATCGAATTTTACGCTGATATGAAGCTTGCCTTGAGGGAGGATCATGGAGAAAACGGAATTTTCCATATTTTTTTAAGATATGATATAATTTTAATTTTTTTATACACATAGTCTATGTATCTTAGCAATCTAATAGAGTTACGAAAATTTGACTTTGATCACACACTTATTTCTTCAGTTATTCAATTGTTTTTAAAATAAGGGCAAATTTTCAAAATTTTACTCATCATACAAATTTCATTCAATCAGCTTAAATATTTTTTATACAGCACAACTGCTTGTTAGGAAGAGAACCATACCACAGTATAAAGCTATACTGTGACCATACATTCAATTTGTTGTTATTAATACTAAATTATATAGAAACAATTGTGAAATAACTGCAACTTTTTAATTCTTTTGTTTATTTCACATATACATTCTTTCTATTAAAAGTTGGAGGCTTAGAAAAAAACTTCATGGATAAAATTGTTAAGCATGGTATACTGAATATACATAAAAAATTCAGCTTCTTAGCTACAAAATTGTAGAAGCTTTGGCGATTTGGATGAAGAGACATAGGGCCTACACAACATATTATAGCGGCGACTTTAAAGTTGACAATCCAGGAATGTGAGCCTTTTAATTATGATATTATTAGGAGGATTTTCCATCGTTTTACGCCCTTGAAACTTTGCAAATATATAGAGTATAGTATTAGGAACCATTTGTTGACTTGTGGATATTGGAAAGAATGAAGCGTGTGAAATGGACAGACAATAAGAAATGAAGCTATGCCAGAAAGAGTGAAGAAAGAATAATGTTGAAACTAATCAAAAAGAGAAAAAGAAATTGGCTGGGCACTGGCTAAGAAGAAATTGTCTACTGAAGGGTGCACTAGAAGGAATAGTGAACGGAAGAAAAATTAAAATTTCAAGGCAGAAGAAGATATCAGTTGATAGATAACATTAAGACACATGGATCATATGCGGAGAATAAAAGGAAGGCGGAAATTAGGAAAGATTGGAAACCACTGGATTTGCAGTGAAAGACCTGCCCTTTTGCAGATCATCATCATCATCATCATCATCATCATCACCATCAACCTTGCAGGGATTAGACATCTTGCCTGTTCCGTCTTCACAGTGTTAGGACCATCTTTTCCTCGGACGCCCTATATATTTTTTTCCTTGAGGCTGGTAAATATTTACCAGGACTAGGATTCTTTCATTATTCATAAGACCCAAATGGTCTCTCCAATTATCCTTATGTTCTTCTATTTTTTCATTTATGCTTTATATATTTAATTCTTCTCGTATATCTTCATTTTGTATCCGATTCATCTTTGTACAGCCTTTTATCCAACGTAAAAATCTCTTTTCAGATGCCTGAATCTTGCTTCTATCTCTTTCTTGTAGTATCCAAGACTCACCTCCAAACATTAATATGGTACTGTACAGCCATTATCTTATAAAACTTCAACATTATGATGGAATGAATTATTATAGAAATGGAAAAAGTATATATACACTCATCAAAAAAAGTTAAGCATATTTCCAGTTTACCCACCAATACTTAATATTTATGTTTCTGTTGTGTTTATATAGCACGTATTGTGTTTACCACCTCAGACTCTTTCGTCTGTGTCACTCTGCATCGTTAGGGGGAGTCCAATCACGGCTAGTAAACAAACCCAGTAATCCGAGCTGAGTTCAGTCAGTGTCTGTGAGCTTCCTAGTGCAGTACAATGCCTCGGAATACTCTTTCAATGGCAGACCGCATCAAAATTATCACTATGATGGAACAAAACATGAGGCAAGTTGACGTTGCTAACATTCTTCACGTTAATCAAAGTGTTGTCTCCAGACTGTGGAGGAAGTTCCAGGAAAGCCATTCAGTAGCAGATCGACATCATGAGGGCCGTCCACGCAAAACAACACCAGCTCAGGACCAGTATGTAAGGATATCTGCACGAAGGAACCCTACAACCTCCGCTACAACTCTGCGCCACGAGCTGCATGAAGCCACAGGAGTTGCTGTAAGCAGTCAAACTGTGCGCAATAGACTTCACGACATGGGGCTGTATGCTCGAAGACCACGTAAGACTCCGGCACTCCGTCCACAGCACAGGGGTGCTTGTGCAAGATGGGCTAGAGCACATGAGAATTGGACACGAGACCAATGGACAAGAACTTTGTTCACAGATGAAGTGTGAATTGGCTTACACCCTGACAATAACTCGGTTCGCATATGGAGACGATCAGGGGAACGAAATCATTGCTCAATGACTGTGGAACATCACCAACAGTTCGGTGGCTCAGTCTTGTTCTGGGGAGGTATCATGTTTGGCCGCCGCATGCCACTAGTTCAAATACAAGGAAACATGACTGCTGCAGTGTATGAAAACAACATCCTCCAACCCATAGTAAGTGGTTTTGCAGAGACTGTAGGAGAAGGGTTCACTCTACAGGATGATAATGCTCCACCTCATCGCGCTCATAGTGTGCAGCAGTATTTGGTAGGACGTGGGATCCGAAGAATGGATTGGCCAGCATGCTCACCAGATATGAACTGCATAGAGAATGCATGTAGCTTTCTCAAGAGAGCGATTTCCAATCGTCAACATCCCCCATTAACGATTCAAGCCCTCAGGAATGCTGCCCTGGAGGAATGGGACAATTTGCCTCAGGAGAACTTCAATGCGTTGGTATTGAGCATGCCCCGTCGCATACAAGAGTGCCTCAGAGTTCGTGGAGGACCAATACATTATTGAACAGGGTGCTGAAAACACCATTTGCTTTTGTTTGATGTTGTACATGTTTTCAACTTCTCTTTTATTTCTGTTTTTTCAAAGAATGCAACTTTTTCTTTTCATACCGAGTCCAGTGTTAGCAAACAGTGTATTTCTACTTTGTGCTCTATTCTGAGATACCAAAAACCCAATTATAAGAGATCTATTTTATTTCTAGGTAATAAAAACCGTTATATGCTTAACTTTTTTTGATGAGTGTATATATATATATATATATATATTTGTTTTGTACAAAAATGTCATTTTCCCTGTAGGCCTCGCTTAAGTGCACTTGACGTAAATTGTGAATCGCATTTTATATATCGATCGTCTAGTTCAAAAGTGCGACAACTCAAAAAAAAAAAAAAACGAGTTTTGAGATATCATCAATTGAAAGTTTCAAATAAATCATTTAGAAAGGAGCAGAGTTCTGGTTCATAACCACGAGAATTAGAAATGAGTCAGTATTCAGGACGAGCTTATCACAATCTTCCAGTTCATTATTAATACATTTCGAAATGTACTAATAATGAATTAGTAAAGTCCATAGTTATAATTACTTCTAAAGCAGTTTATTTAGTTTTTTATTCTTCTCGGTTGTAAATATGACTTATCTCAATACTGAATCTGAAAGAGCTCCGAAAGGGGCTTTCAGTAATATAAATAACTAAAAAATGGCAATTTTTGAGTTGAATAATTTCAAGGGAAAAATTGTTCCGGGGCCAGGTATCGATCCCGGGACTTCTGGTTGAACGTACCAGGAGTTCCCGGGTAGCTCAGTTGGAAAGATCGCTGGTACGTTCAATCAGAGGTCCCGGGATCGATACCTGGCCCCGGAACAATTTTTCCCTTGAAATTATTCAAATCTGCTTTACAGGGAGCCTTACCTGAAAGACTAGATTTGCATAATTTTTGAGTTGTCGCACTTTTGAACTGGACGATCGATATCTCTGTTCGGTCGCCTCAGATTAGGCAGTCCTTGGCTACAGCTGAAACTAAACTAGTTTCAACGCACGACTTATCCTCAAGCCGGAGTAATTTTGAAAGCAATGCACCACTGCCTTGAATTAGCATGGCAAGACCTACTCCACCATTGCAATAGATTGGAATAGATTACATGCGCCCCCCTCCATTGCTACGCCTTGAGCCGACACGCTCTCGTAGTTACACGACCCCCTCCCCATCGCGACGTAACAAGAATAAAGTAAAAACAAAGTCACTTGCAACGAGTGGCTTTCAAGAGGAATCGTGAATGCGCACACAATACTGTATTCCCTTGTCACGTCGAGTAACTGGGATCAGGGCTCGCTGTTCACTTCCTTATTGAGGTAGGAAGTGACTATACTATTCGAGTACAGTATTTAAGGGAAGACTCCACTGAAAATCATGAAAATTTTTCCAAATTTTTTTACCTATTTCACTTATTCAGAATTTATATTTTCATACTCCAAATGGATTCAGCTCAATTCTGATTACAAATACTCGTATGTTTACACTTTTTAAATTAAGGCTGGAAGAGGGGTGGAATTTAAAGAGCTGTCAAAATTGTTTTTCATCGAAGAATTCTTTTTTAAAATTTCTCATTAAAAATCTAGTAACTTTTTGTTGCCTTCCTGAAGTTACTAGATGAATGTAGCGGAGGAGAATATTAATTTACATAAATATTCATTTCATTTTCAAATCTATTTTTCTGTGTTCATTTTTGTTGATTCAACACCAACTTTCTTATGCCAAATATTAATCAATCTGGATGAAATTTTTACTGCAAGTATTTATGAGGTAGCTGCATGTTTCTATGCATTTATTTTGTGAGAAATGTTGCTAGCTTATTTTATTAATATTGTTCTAAGAAAAATATTAATAAAATAAACTAGCAGCATTAAGAAAAATATTAATAAAATAAACTAGCAGCATTAAGAAAAATATTAATAAAATGAACTAGCAGCATTTCTCACAAAATAAATGCATAGAAACATGCAGCTACCTCATAAATACTTGCAGTACAAATTTCATCCAGATTGATTAATATTTGGCATAAGAAAGTTGGTGTTGAATCAACAAAAATGAACACAGAAAAATAGATTTGAAAATAAAACGAATATTTATGTAAATTAATATATTCTCCTCCGCTACATTCATCTAGTAACTTCAGGGAGCCAACAAAAAGTTACTAGATTTGTAATCAGAAATTTTAAAAAAGAATTCTTCGATGAAAAACAATTTTGACAGCTCTTTAAATTCCACGCCCCCTTCCAGCCTTAATTTAAAAAGTGTAAACATACGAGTATTTGTAATCAGAATTGAGCTGAATCCATTTGGAGTATGAAAATATAAATTCTGAATAAGTGAAATACCTAAAAAAATTTGGAAAAATTTTCATGATTTTCAGTGGAGTCTTCCCTTAAATAGTCACGTATACCTTGAGAACTGTTCAGTGATGGTGACAGTGGGTAGATTTGCGGGACAAAAGTCTGAAAGATAACGCGTTGTGTACTTATAGGTGCATCTACACGGTTCAACTTTTCTTTCAACTTGAGCATTCAAGCAATACATGCAATGTTGATATTTAATATTAATTAATATACAGGATGAATCAAAAGCCTGTAACCATATAAATATCTTCCATACCGGTATGCTTGATTTTCGATTACTATAGGTGTTACCAGTATTTGTAAAACCAAATGCTCTACCAGTGACACATTCGATTCTAGCCCTCAGCTATCTCAAAAGCGACTTTGGAATTTTAAATGGAAAGGAAACCATGTAGGAACTCAGAATCATGTGACATTTTCTGAAAAAACAAAAAACAATGGTGCAAACCGTTTTGAGATATCTCTGATCGTTTTCAAGTTATTTAAAGATAACTGTCATAATGATACAATCATTAATTACTGTATCTACAGATATTTTGTAACATGGTACAGTACTAAGGACGCTTTGGAAAATATATTTTTATGTAATTCTGGTAATTAACTTTTCCTGCATTACTGTTTGGTTAACCTATGACAATTTCAATGCACTGTTTTGATTATTTGAAGCTTTCCTGTAACAAAATTTCTTGATTTTCGTGATGACATTATCGAAAGAGAAAATAATTGATATCATTCTTTATTCTGGTGAGATAAGCCACAGAAATGTTGCAGCAAACTGGGACGAACAGTTCCCTGGACATTGGATTGGTCGGCGTGGACTAGTAGAATGGCCGGACAGGTCTCCAGATTTAACATCGCTTGATTTATTCTTTTCGGAGTCCACACCTGTGGAGTAACGGTCAGCGCGTCTGGCCTCGAAACCAGGTGGCCCGGGTTCGATTCCCGGTCGGGGCAAGTTACCTGGTTGAGGTTTTTTCCGTGGTTTTCCCTCAACCCAATATGAGCAAATGCTGGGTAACTTTCGGTGTTGGGCCCCGGACTCATTTCACCGGCATTATCACCTTCATCTCATGCAGACGCTAAATAACCTAGATGTTGATAAAGCGTCGTAAAATAACCTACTAAAATAAAATAAAAAAATTATTTTCGGATTACATAAAGAGCTTGATGTATGAAGATAAAATTGAGAATGTGGAGAGAATATTTTGTAGCATTTCTGGGGTGACTTTAGCATAGGCTTCAATGATACGTTTCTTTAAATGTTCCACATTCTCACATTCTTGGCTTCTATGTCATGTTAATTTACGCACCTAGGCCAATGCATAGATTTGCATAAAATGTTTATCAGCATCATCGTATACTGAGCAAGTGTCTGGGATTCAAACCGCACTCTCTTCAGTTGGCGTTCTTGCCTGCTACCGAGCCTTGATGATGCACATTTACGTAATGTTGGCACCTGCATTTGTTTGGTAACTCGGAACAACAAAAACCGAGTGAGTGCACGTGCTGATCGGGTTGAAGAGAAGTTCGTGATTAATATACAGTGGAAGCGAGACGGTGTCCGTTTCTTGCGTTCATTAGCACCTCCGCCAAGGCTGTTTCAACGACATGTTTGTTTCACCTGTTTGAAGTCCCTCTTCATCAACATTATTTTCGTTGTAATCCCTTCTTTGTATTCTTCCTATTTTTCTTCTTCTCCTTTATTTCCTCTTTCTTCACATCTATTTACTACCTGTTTCTTGGAATATTTTCTTTCGCACTTTTCATTTCTTATATTCTCTTCTTATTTTCTTTGTCATCATATCATCATTATCATCATTACGATTATAATCAGCTGTCATGGGTTGGGTCTCGAAGACCCGATGCAATTTCAAGGAATATGGGTATTTCCAGCTTGTGGTGAGGCGTCCTTCTGTTCGTTTTCCATCTGAAAGTTCATATTTTCTATTTTTTTTTTTTGTTAATCTTTCTTTATTTATTGTGTCTATAAGCTGTTGCCATTTTATTCCCTTACTGACCAGTAACGATCGTAATATTAATCAGAATCTTCATAATTTTAAATGCAAGGCACAAATCAGACCTTCGTTTACCCTCTGTTGGTCTCAGCTGTTATAAAAAAATCCTTGTACATATTATCACATAGATATTTATTGATGAAATAATTGGTAAATTTGTAAGTAGGAAGGTGTAGGGCTTCACAATTTGGAATGGTATTTAACAATAATTTTGTTCTTCTTGTACATATTATCACATAGACATTTATTGATGAAATAATTGGTAAATTTGTAAGTAGGAAGATATAGGGCTTCATAATTTGGAATGGTATTTAACAATAATTTTGTTCTTCTTGTACATATTATCGCATAGATATTTATTGACTATGCAATTGGTAAATTTGTAAGTAGGAAGGTGTAGGGCTTCATAATTTGGAATGGTATTTAACAATAATTTTGTTCTTCTTGCACATATTATCACATAGATATTTATTGATATGTAATTGATAAATTTGTAAGTAGGAAGATGAAGGGCTTCATAATTTGGAATAGTATTTAACTATGATTTTGTTCTTCTTGTACATATTATCACATAGATATTTATTGATTATGTAATTGATAAATTTGTAAGTAGGAAGATGTAGGGCTTCATAATTTGGAATAGTATTTAACTATGATTTTGTTCTTCTTGTGCATATTATCACATAGATATTTATTGATTATGTAATTGGTAAATTTGTAATTATCACATACATATTTATTGATTATGTAATTGGTAAATTTGTAGGTAGGAAGATGTAGGGCTCCACAATTTGGAATGTTATTTAACTATGATTTTGTTCTCCTTGTACATACTATGAAATAAATATTTACTGATTATGCAATTGATAAATTTGTAAGTAGGAAGGTTTAGGGCTCCACAATTTGGAATGTTATTTAACTATGATTTTGTTCTCCTTGTACATACTATGAAATAAATATTTACTGATTATGCAATTGATAAATTTGTAAGTAGGAAGGTTTAGGGCTTCATAATTTGGAATGGTATTTAACTATGATTTTGTTTTCCTTGTACATACTATGAAATAAATATTTATTGATTATGCAATTGATAAATTTGTAAGTAGGAAGGTTTAGGGCTCCATAATTTGGAATGGTATTTAACTATGATTTTGTTCTCCTTGTACATACTATGAAATAAATATTTATTGATTATGCAATTGATAAATTTGTAAGTAGGAAGGTTTAGGGCTTCATAATTTGGAATGGTATTTAACTATGATTTTGTTTTCCTTGTGCATACTATGAAATAAATATTTACTGATTATGCAATTGATAAATTTGTAAGTAGGAAGGTTTAGGGCTCCATAATTTGGAATGGTATTTAACTATGATTTTGTTCTCCTTGTACATACTATGAAATAAATATTTATTGATTATGCAATTGATAAATTTGTAAGTAGGAAGGTTTAGGACTTCATAATTTGGAATGGTATTTAACTATGATTTTGTTTTCCTTGTACATACTATGATATAAATATTTACTGATTATGCAATAGGTAAATTTGTAAGATTGAAAATGTAATTATCCAGAAATGTCGAGACATATAATATTACAACCTGTGTAATGAGGCATGTTGAAATATACATAATAAAATACACACACACATACACTCTCTCTCTCTCGCTCTCTCTCTTAAGCTTTAAACCCTATGCATTGTCAGACCTTTGGTTTCACTAACAACTCCCTCATTCAGACGTACACTTTGCAAAATAGCCAAGAAGGAATTACTTTTTAAATCGCAAAATAATCTCATAAGTCTATTTTCAGTAGTAAATTGAACATTCTTCCCTGAAAATTTTCTTGGTTGAAGAAAGTTTACTTAAAATATTAATTTTTGGGATTAATGAATAAGTACAGTATGGCCTACATAATCTAATATTTATTTCTCTGAAGTTTTAAAAGGTATTTCTTATTTTCGTTTTATAGGACCAATATCTTTCACCCTTGCAATTACCGTGAAGCTCAAAATAAATTATCAAATAAACCAAATTGACTATGCGAAGAGGAGGGATGAAGTCAGAAGAGGAGATGGAGAAGAAGCTCTTCTTGAGTTGAGAGTATATACATGATTATGCAACTTTGTATTTAATTTACTGCTAATATTGTTAGTAAGGATATCATAAACTTGTTAATACATAAAAGTTTTGTCTCTGACTTTACGTTTCATCGTAAAGAATCTTCATGCTGGCTTGACAGTTACTCATGTTATTTAGTTGGCAAAAATTACTTAAGCAACAGCTACCGAATACTGGGTGTTCAGTTCAAAATGTGTCTTGGCTCGCTGCATGCCGTCATGTGGCTAGCTGATGAGCCTAGAGAATTCAATCTTCCTACACTTCCGCAGCTCAGGTGTATAATCTAAGAGGCAGAGAAGTTGGCTAGCAAGGACGGCGTTCATTCTGAAGAGTACGTGCCGATACGTACGGTAACGCCGGTAGTGGCAGGAATGTGAACTGTTTGGAAATACGTACTGTCGAGATATGGGGAGAGGGTTAAGACGATTACTTACGTATTTGTTGACATTAACTTCGACGGTCAACATGGACACGGAGCATTTGATTTGTGTTGTGGAATGTTACCATACGCAACCGATGATAACAAATACCCTGCGTACGACTTGCCGGCGCAAAACACAGTTCGAAAGAGGTTATGGTAGCACACAGACCGTACAGACCGCCATCTGTTGCTACGACGTTCAAGTTATACCGTACACATTCTCAAGTTCAGTTTGAAGAACGCCTTAAATAATAGGCAACTTCTCTAACATATAAACTGAAACTCGCTTCAAATCGGTAACCCAACAACAGTGACGTCATGACACACTTTGAAATGAACACCCAGTATAAAGTCACATTTCACAGCTACACAAAAAATAACACATCATAACTTTAGCCCACAATAACATGAAACTTATGCAGTTTCATTCAGAATGTCTCATAAGTCACAATTGTTTTAAACAATATTCATGGCAGATATTACTTTATCGGGTTACCACAAAGGCTAACAAGGTTCGTCTCGGCAGGATGCATAAGTCTGTGAATCCCAGAAATGAAGTTGACAGTTCAAAACCATTTTGCACTTAAAATTTATTGTAATAATTCCGGTACCTTTCTAAATTTCTGAGAGATGGCATTGCGTAAATGTAAAGTCTTTCATGAACATACACTCACGAAAGCAGAGGAAAAAACTGAATGACTACATACATAAACTCAGGTAGCAAGAGAGAATTTTGTACACAGACTTTCTCAAAAGTAACGCATAATTGCTATTAAAACTGAATGAGGGGGATTTTGTATAAAAAGTTCCGACAAGAAAATCTTATATTCAGAAAGGAATATTCCTATGGGGACAAAATGTTTATGCGACTATTGTGCCAGTTATGCTGTAATCGAGAACATTTTTAAATGGTACCCTATAGTTTCTTAATAATCATCTGAAAGAACATGGCCAGATTCAACAGAACACATCGATGAGATATTGATAGATCATCAGTCACGTGACGCTGAGTAGTTTCGATGAGTTTTATGAATGACATTAAACCTTAAAGTATAATATTATGTAATATTACATGTTAAAGGCGCGAAGAAGACGAATTTTTTAACTGACGTGATTATTAAGGTTATACAAATTGTTATAAAACAGATTCAAACAAAATAAAACTGACAACTTTATTTTAAACTATTTTATGTCATTAACACCAACCTAATAGGAAATATGATGCACAATTTCCTCAGACTCCTTGTCTTGTGAAAACAGTTTTATACTTACTTACTTATTTATTTACTTACAAATGGCTTTTAAGGAACCCGCAGGTTCATCGCCATCGGTCCCTATCCTGAGTAAGATTAATCCAGTCGCTATCATCATATCCCACCTCCCTCAAATCCATTTTAATATTATCCTCCCATCTACGTCTCAGCCTCCCTAAAGGTCTTTTTCCCTCCGGCCTCCCAACCAACATTTTATATTTATTTCTGGATTCGCCCATACGTGCTACATGCCCTGCCCATCTCAACGTTTGGATTTAATGTTCCTAATTATGTCAAGTGAAGAATACAACGCGTGCAGCTCTGCGTTGTGTAACTTTCTCCATTCTCCTGTAACTTCATCCCTCTTAGCCCCAAATATTTTCCTAAGAACCTTATTCTCAAACACCCTTAACCTATGTTCCTCTCTCAAAGTGACAGTCCAAGTTTCACAACCATACAGAACAACCGGTAATATAACTGTTTTATAAATTCTAACTTTCAGATTTTTTGACAGCAGACTAGATGATAAAAGCTTCTCAACCGAATAATAACACGCATTTCCCATATTTATTCTGCGTTTAATTTCCTCCCGAATGTCATTTATATTTGTTATTGTTACTTCAAGATATTTGAATTTTTCCACCTCTTCGAAAGATAAATCTCCAATTTTTATAGTTCCATTTCGTACAATATTCTGATCACGAGACATAATCACATACTTCGTCTTTTCGGGGTTTACATTCAAACCTATCACTTTGCTTGCTTCAAGTAGAATTTCCCTGTTTTCCCTAATACTTTGTGGATTTTCTCCTAACATATTCACGTCATTCGCATAGACAAGAAGCTGATGTAACCCGATCAATTCCAAACCCTGTCTGTTATCATGAACTTTCTTAATGTCATATTCTAGAGCGAAGTTAAAAAGTAAAGGTGTTAGTGCATCTCCTTGCTTTAACCTGCAGTGCAATGGAAAAGCATCAGATAGAAACTGGCCTATACGGACTCTGCTGTAAGTTTCACTGAAACACATTTTAATTAATCGAATTAGTTTCTTGGGAATACCAAATTCAATAACAATATCATATAAAACTTCTCTCTTAACCGAGTCATACACATTTTTGAAATCTATGAATAACTGATGTACTGTACCCTTATACTCCCATTTTTTCCTCCAATATCTGTCGAATACAAAAAATCTGATCAATAGTCCATCTATTACGCCTAAAACCGCACTGAGGATCCCCAATAATTTCATCTACGTACGGAGTTAATCTTCTCTCCACCATATGTCATGTTAAACTTGTTATTTTAATAATATTATGTTTTTAAAGAAATCAAAACTGTAGAACAATGGATTTTCATATAGGCTACACTTATATTCTTTGCGAACAAAATGACATTTTCTTCAGAGCAATAACTTAAAAATATTATATGAACCATTTTTTCCCCATAACTTTCATTTTTTCCAGGCTTATATTCCTCTTCCCTAAAACTATCATCCTAGAGCAACGAAACTTTTACAGTATATCTATTTTATATATACGCATAATTTGACATTTTTTTTCAACTTCCTAGTAATATGATCAAAGCTACAAATTATGTTTCATCTTTCAGAAATATGCCAAAAAAAGGTCATTATTAAAAAATTGTTGTCATTACATTTTTAAGGCATTATTCTGAAAAAAAAAATACCATTTTGTTGGCAAAGAATGTAACTGTATATGAAAAATATTGATCTACAGTTCATAGTTCTTTAAAAAAGGAACATTAAGGGCCGATTGTATAAACCGTCTAATCTTAGAGCAGAGGTTAAACTGATCCTCGTTCTAGCTGAAGTTGGAATTTTGTGTTGTATAAAGTCTAATCTGAGATTAATTTGTCTTAAACTAAAGTCAACTTTGACTGAAGAAATTTCTCTGATTAGATGATCCAAGTTCAGTTATTTCTTTTCTGTTTGAAGTATGCGAGTGGCAGACTGTGCGAAAAGAATAACCATTAGTATTAATATATATCGTAGGTACATTTATATATATTTTTTTCAATTTCTTGCCTTAATATACAAACATTCTTATATTTTATAAGGTTCTATCGTGTTCAGCAGTATCAAATAACATAACCTATAATTATATTATGTTTATAACAACCATTAATTATTTATGAATATGATAGATACATTCATACATGTTCAATTAACTGTATTACTAAACGAAAATTGTCGCTTTATAAAGCTTTATTATGTTTAGCAGTATCAAACACCATAACATAACAATTTGGAGAACGGTCAGTCTTTTTCTTATTGACGGCCATTATTTACAACGCACAAAACAAACCAGTGTCTCCAACAGAGTGTGCGGAAATTCGCCAAAAAGTAGTTGGAAAGCCGCTAGATTTCATATTAACAACAAAGAAAGATTAAATTTTGTCGCTATGAGGTGCTAAAAAGGTCGCTAAATCCCTATTTAAGCAATATAAAAGTTAAAAGAAATTGTCGTCGAAAAAGAGCTAAAGTCGCTAAATTGGCTACACTGAACAAACGTGTACAACATGGCCCGCGCATCACATACTTCACCTGTTTATGCGATGTTGCCAAATCCTTTTCACGTGAACTTAGATTGCATTTGAACCAAGGTAATTTGATCGCAGAAAAGTTTTATACAATAGAAGAAGTGTCTGAACTCGGTTCACTTTCCGATCTTCGATCAAAATTGATCTTTAGTCAGGGAGTTTTATACAATTGGGTCTAAAAGTGACAAATTCAACATGACGGAGTTGGGAGATACATTCTCCCCTTAAGATACAAATCTGTGATAACTCACGTATGTATGTAGGGCCTACATATTATAGGAGAAAGTAGAAGTTTAGTTTTATACTGAATTAATTTGTGTATCTTTTATTTTTTGCTTCAACGAACATTTTTCGTAAACTTGCGGAGTGAGCTTCACCATATTGGTAGCACGGACTGGTCACAAGATATTCTTTCGCTCACTCTACCGTCTTAATCTCGACTGTTCAAACAAAGAGTCTCCCTTCCCTATCAAGAGATTTTTATCTCTTCCAACCACAGGGATGTTTCAAACCCCCAACTCTCACAAATTAAAAAAACAACACCCAACCAGCTACTGCGGGGAAGGGCCAACACAATTTTTCTTAGCCGGCCAAAAATTTCCATTAACATATTTTAATAGAAGACAAAGTTTGGAGTAGGGACACGTAATGGCTGCACAAAAAACTGAGAAAGCAGCACTCCTTTCTAATAGACCGCCCTAATTACCACGTCAACTCATTTTCATGTAATGAGGCTTTCAACATAATTACTAATGGGATGATCATCACCCTGCACCAAGACGCAGCCTCTGCTCTGACGTTATGGATGCTATTGTACACTGTTCAAGTCCAACAAACGCTTACGAGTAAATTACAGGCTGCTATTGAACTACGCAATGCCGCTGTATCAGCTACTTAGGTTACGTAACATCGCATCGATGAGGAATCATTATGGATTTGAGGCGTCAATGCATTTCGAGGAGAGGACATTCTCCTTGTAACACCTGACGTTTTCCAGGAAGGACTGAGGAACATCCATCTTCCATGTAATTGTTCGGTGCTCCAGTAGCAACATTACTATTCTATGATTGAGAGGTGGTCCAAACTTATGAGGCTGAATAGATATCTCATCTCAGCTAGTCCTCATTTTTGGGGATGGGTTTACTTGTCAGTTTTATTTTGGAACTTTTTCTCCTATTTTTAACTTTGTCATCTACTTTCAAAATTATACAGGGTGGAAGGGAACCTATTACATTAATTCATAGAGGTAATACATTAAGTCAATGCGAACGAGTTTTGTCAAATAAGGTTTTTGATACGTCCTGTAGTTTTGAGAATATGAAATGTAACGTGTTGCAACGCTCCTTAAGGTCATTGTTCTGCAATGGTGGTGAATGTAACTGCAATAATCCACTCCGCAAGACTTCCAAGAGGAGAATGTAAACAAAAACGTATCATTAGATACGTTTAGATTAAATAACAGTACATTCGTAACACTTAACACATTACTTAACATTACTTTATACTTAATTTATTTTCTAAATTAATTTATTTTTAATTTCTTCAAAGAATGACTTAAATGGAGACTGAGTTACAGAATGTGTATTCGTAATGATGCTATTTTGAGTTTACATCAAATGCAAAGGAATATTTAATGGAAATAGTTTTTTTCTCCCTCGTTATTTATATTCGCTTTAACATCTTTGCTCATATTGCGAATTAATCTTTCGAATGAAATACGAAGGCCTGTGTACTATTGTTGAGGCTGGTTCTATTTTTGTGAACTAGATGCTGACTGTATATGTATTACTGATTTGTTAGGAATATGATTTCGGTGGTGAATGAGGCCGGTGATATTCAGGGATGTTGTGGCCCGAATTTCCTGGCATTTGCCTTACAGTTGAAGGAAAACCCTGAAAAACCTCAACCAGGAAATTCAACCCGATCGGAAATCGAACCTGGTTCTTCTGCGTAAGAGACCAACATGCTACACTACAGAGGTGGTAGGAAATAGTTTTGTTTTATAAAAATATACATTGTTTACTATTTTATAATTACGTAAAAAGCAAAGAAATCAACAGATACTGTGAATATTACGTAAATTCCAAGGTATTAAATGTTAAATAAATAAAGAATATTAAAACAAAACCAAACAATTTGCGTAATTAATTGATTTAATACTTTATGTTTTCATCTACAGTAATTTGATCGAAACATACTCGTATTAGCCCCTAAAACTTCACCCCAGCTTATTTTTAAGAGGTTAGGTAAAGCTTACAGCAGTAAAATTTTGGAAATATTCAACATTTCCTTCCTCCATTAGTGTATCTTGTACAATAATGAAAATTGGTGTGTGTAAAACACTGTCCTCCTGCTATACGAAAAAAAAAATATATATTTTAGGATTTAAAAAATATTTACGTTTTTTTCTTTTTCTTTTTTCAAAATTAATTTCACTGTGCAGTGATGATGAAGCATTTCCCACATAACTCAAAAACTATCCAACATTCTGTGATTAAATTTCTTGTGTGTATTTATGCATGTTATATCTACAATAAGGTGAAGATCACTTCTCTAACTTTGATAGATTGTCTGATAAAAAATAAATTCATTTTTAAAAAATGGTCAAATATCAGTATTTTCTTCTAACACAACATAAAAAAATATATTATTTATTAAGAAATGTAGTTGAAAGAGCATTATATTTTAAACATGAGTTTCAGTAATAAAATAAAAGAGAGAGAACATGAAAAAGTTAAAAAGTTAATGAATTATGAGGAAAACGCTTCATCATTGCACAGTGAACTGCAACCATTTTGAATTTGTGAAAAAAATATATATATAAATAATTTTTTAATCGTAAAAATATTTTTTCATATAGCAGAAGGGCAGTGTTTTACACACACCAATTTTCATTATTGTACAAGATGCAGTAATGGAGTATTTCCAAAAATGTTACTGCTGTAAGCTGTACCTAACCCCTCAACTACTGCAGAATGATAGATGAAACAAGGGGAAGATGGAGTCTGTTAGTACAATGATAGAGGGAAACGGGAGTACCCCGAGAAATAACTCTGTGCAAGGTCTACATTGTTAATTACAAATTTCATCACGACCTACCCGAGGATCGATCACCCCTAACGCGTAAGCCACAAACTGGGCTACAGATAACTTTAAAACAAATTCAGCGAGCCACTTTTGGTTCATCATCGTAATTTCCTTTATAAGGAATAAATAATTAGACGTTAAAATGATTGCGCTAAAAATTTAAATATAGATTAACACTTAAAAGATTCCAATTTTCTTTCTGAATCTAATTCAAGTTAAGTGCTTCGGGTATTCAATCAAGTGAGCGCGAGCCCACTTCGGGCGATTTTGTCCTTTCCATCTTGATAATCACACAGCAGACAGCGACAGGGAAGCATTAAATAAATTCTTAATTGTACATGCTACTTAACTGAGCTTTCAACCCTTTCAGGCGTCCGCAGTGTAGATAGCAACTTTAAAGGAAAGCAATGCATACAATCAAGGGAGCAAAAAAGAGGGTTCTCACCCTAATGATTTAACACTAGAAACAGAAATCAGGAGGGTTAATATAAATTAAAATTTGTACACCGTATTCAGGTCAGTGATTTCGGTAGCTTTCTAAATTAAAACTTAAGCAGAAGCATGTTTTAACCACTAAATAGGGGTTCCTTAATAGACCTCGCAGGACTACTGTGTATACAGGGTGCACAGCCCCAAGTTAATTGGACAAGTCTTCTATCAAGGCAGGAGATAGATTAAGAAAGTCTAATTTAGAAATATACTTTTTGAGAGTCAGAAACCGTCCTTGAAAAAAAATAAAATAAAATAAAACTCATGAATAACAGAATTTAAGATGCTCCTAAAGAAAAGAGATTCTGGTAGTTCAGTTCAGAGAGGTAGCAAAGTCAATCATCTCAGAAGGTTAACAAATGCGTAACTTTATTAAATCCTACATCCGATTTAGGTCAAGGATTTAATAACAGGATGAGGGTACATTTGGCGATTTGACATGATTAATATAGAAAATAGGGGATTTTATGTAATGAAAATAAGAGAGCAATTTCATAGTGGGGCCTCTGAGCTGTAATTTATGGCAGCATTTTATGAGAGACTTACGGTTCCCAATAGTACATTTAAAGAAGGTAGATTTGGGTAATAATTCATCAACAACGGAGGCGATGATTTAACAGTCTGATATACGAATCACAGCTGATATATTCTCGCAAATTTTGCTTCATTGTCTCTATGATGATGCTGGCAATTCATCGATAGCAGATGACATTTTCAGCCCTAAATTGTTCCGTTCTCTCTGCTTATATCATCTTCAGAGACAGACAAAATATTTAATTTAATATTCTTAACCATTCCTGGTATTGGTAAGGAAACAAGGATTTTCACGATCCATGGTATGTAGATTGTAGAATGCAATGGTACTTAGCCTACTTACTGGCTTTTAAGGAACCCGGAAGTTCATTGCCGCCCTCACATAAGCCCGCCATTGGTCCCTATCCTGAGTAAGATTAATCCAGTCTCTACCATCATATCCCACCTCCCTCAAATCCATTTTAATATTATCCTCCCATCTACGTTTCGGCCTCCCCAAAGGTCTTTTTCCCTCCGGCCTCCCAACTAACACTCTATATGCATTTCTGGATTCGCCCATATGTGCTACATGCCCTGCCTATCCAAACGTCTGGATTTAATGTTTCTAATTATGTCAGGTGAAGAATACAATGCGTGCAGCTCTGCGTTGTGTAACTTTCTCCATTCTCCTGTAACTTCATCCCTCTTAGCCACAAATATTTTCCTAAGAACCTTATTCTCAAACACCCTTAATCTCTGTTCCTCTCTCAAAGTGAGAGTCCAAGTTTCACAGCCATACAGAACAACCAGTAATATAACTGTTTTATAAATTCTAACTTTCAGATTTTTTGACAGCAGACTAGATGATGACAAAGGCTTCTCAACGGAATAATAACAGGCATTTCCCATATTTATTCTGCGTTTAATTTCTTCCCGAGTGTCATTTATATTTGTTACTGTTGCTCCAAGATATTTGAATTTTTCCACCTCTTCGAAGGATAAATCTCCAATTTTTATGTTTCCATTTCGTACAACATTCTGGTCACGACACATAATCATATACTTAGTCTTTTCGGGATTTACTTCCAATCCTATCATTTTACTTGCTTCAAGTAGAATTTCCGCGTTTTCCCTAATCGTTTGTGGATTTTCTCGTAACATTCACGTCATCCGCATAGACAAGAAGCTGATGTAACCCGTTCAATTCCAAACCCTCTCTGTTATCCTGAACTTTCCTAATGGCATATTCTGAGCGAAGTTAAAAAGTAAAAGTGATAGTGCACAGAATGCAATAGCATTAACACTAAATTGTTTTCATATTTCATAAAAAGCTTCACATTTTCCCATAATTTACACGATTCCAACTCTTAATTAATATTTCTGTAACTGTTACTGAACCGGACTTTTCACATATTATAAGGCAGTGGCGGCTCCTGCGTATTTCTTAAGAGGAGGAAAGAAGGTAACAGGACGAAATAACACCTTCTTGAATGAAACATGCTACAAATTAGCCAACATGCATACATATATGATCAGGTAGTGTTGGGGTTGGCCTTCCCTTATGTATAGCAATAATCTTTTCTTATAAACTGAGTTTCCTAAATTGTCCAAGATAGAATATGTTTTCACTTCCATTCATTGTTGAATAATTGCACAAATTAACAATTACAAGGAAATTCACAACCTCGCAGAATTTTTCGAGCACACTACAGCATCATACATGTTGGAAGAGACTATAGCTACTAACACGTAACCGGAACCGCGGAAATAATCTGAGGAAAGGGAGAACACTGCACCCACCCACGTGGTCTGTGTTGCCACATGTACATTTTACAAGTTCAGTATCACATGCTTTTGAAGAATATCAGTTCTTGTAAAGTCATACTACCATTATTGTTCAAAGTTGCCGGTGGCCGATCAATTTTTTATGTTAAAATTATGTAGTTTGGAGTACCTACTTTCAATTTCAAATATACAGTATTTGTACAATACTGACAACTTGGCTGTTGCCCTGTCTAGTACACAATGAATGGAAGTGAATTTCAGGGGCCAAAAGATCTGCGAAACTAACGTAGAACTACTTCCTCTTTGTTTTATATAAACCCGACTGTAACTTTCAAATATCCTTGAAAGTTTCAAACCATGAATAGTAGCCTTTATAAAGTGCATGAATAATATTTTTCATTTTTATAATTTAAAAAAAAAGTTTATATGGTGTCTTTCATAGCGTTGCGTTAAATCTGTTTTTATTGTGCATCCCCCCTAGATGTGTTATAGTCTGGTTGAATGCAAGATCGTTAGATGGCAGCGGTAGCGAGCTTGCTGCACGACCAGTCGGTTTCTATTTCCCGCCCATGCGCTGATTCAGCGGAGGATCTCCTCCCTCTCCGTTCATTTACTCGCTTTAAAACTCTGCTTCTTTCTCTGGCCGCTAGTGCGCTGTTGTCTATGTGTGTTAACTGCAGTAAAGGAGGAATGGATTGACTTTCCTCCACACAAACAATCTCGCATCTTTCTCACAGTTTTCTAGCAGCACATGAGCGCGCGTCATTTAAAACTCGATCAACCGAGGTTTTCTTATAGCTGTGAACTTAAAAATTATCGAATCTTCTTTGAATTTCAAGGCACATATTTTATTTGGTATTTACTTTCAAAAGAAGAAAAATGTGAGGAGGACGTTCCTCCCTTCCCTTCCCCGAGAAACCGCCACTGTTATAAGGAAACATAGAAATGTAAGGATCGTCTTCTGCGGACCTCTGGAGAAAGAACTAAGGAAGAGACTAGTGAAGTGATTTATGTGGAGTGTAGCATTGTATGGGGCAGAAACATGAATATTACGAGGAAGAGAAGAGAAGCGAATAGAAAAATTTGGAATGTGGATATGAAGGATGGAGCGTGTGAAATGGATAGACAGAATAAGAAACGAAAGTATGTTGGAAAGAGTGGATGAAGAAAGAATGATGCTGAAACTGATCAGAAAGAAGAGAAGGAATTGGCTGGGTCACTGGTTGAGAAGAAACTGCCTACTGAAAGATGCACTGGAAGAAATGGTGAATAGGAGAAGAGTTCGTGGCAGAAGAAGATATCAGATTATAGCCGACATTAAGATATAGCCTATGAATCATATGCGGAGACAAAGATGAGGCAGAAAATAGACGGGAGAATGTCGTGAAAGACCTGCCCTTGGGCAGGACACTATGAATGAATGGAGATGTTTTCCAGGAGAACACTCAAGCTACCCATTCCATCAACATTCCTGGATTCCTAAGAGCAAGTGAAATCTCCAAATTCCCCTTAGAGTCATTGCACTCGTAGCGTCAATGAATTCGAGGAGCCGAAATAAAATAAGTGGTTCCTATTCCACCTTTACTTACACTTTCAAATCTAGTGAAAGACTTTACAGTTTTGCCGTGTTTATTTACATACGTACGTGCAAAGTTATGTTTCAAATGGGATTAAATCATCAATTTTGCTGTTTACTTAATTTCTCCTCTTTTTGCAAAAATTCCCTTACCTTTTGAGAAAAATCCCTGAGATTTAGATCACACATGGGAGGATTTGGCTTCACGATGTGATTTGTAGGCTATTGTGTACACAATGATGGACACACTGAGTCTAATGCGGTTGAAACTGTCATCTTTCTGGAACGTATTTGCAGATTACTGAAAAATAAATAGTAACCGTTCTCATATTACAACGGTTTTATTTTATCTTCCCAAACGTATCATCCTGTACCTCTTGACATCACATTGTCATCATAAAAGTAGTTTATGCTCAACCATGCCGAAATGTAATAATTATACACCTGGTAGTAGTCCTTTAATGCATGTCATTAAAGTACACCTACTCATTAAAGTACAGGTGTTCAGCCAATGACAACTCAGCTTACAGATGTTCAGCCAATGACAAGTCAGTTTTGTACCGTTATAAAATCGCAAGTATCGATTATTCTCGGATATGCAATCGAAAGAAAATTAGCGAAAAGTCTCGGAGGCTGGAAATCCAATACTGTCGCAGAAGGTTATGTTCTGTTACTATAATAATTAGCGTTAATTGTAAACAATATTCAAATAAATTCAATTTGTCATCTCGTTTTTCAATGTCGAATTCAATAATCAAGGTTATATCAAGTTTAACGGGATTACATCAAGGTCAATGACATTATTGTTCCTCAGAAAAAAATCAATACTTTCGCGTCTGCGCACATCTCACAATTCACGACCTAGAACAAGGTCACTTCCGATCTTGTCAGATACAAATAAAATGTATACATCTGAATAATTTCAAGTTAGAAATATGGTCGAGCTTGCGCTCGTTTCATAAATATCCATACTTGCGTCTTAATTACTATCATTATAGGCTCGTTGCATAATGTACTATTCTGTCCTTAATTTATCTGATTTCAGCACACATTTGTATGTAAAATGACCCGACAGTAGGACAGTTCATACAGGTGTTCGCTACCAGAAGTGCTTGCGTAACAGTGTAATAAATTACTATGCTGCAACATTAATTTGCTAAGAGGAGGGAGGTGGCATTTTCAATTTCGCTCTGACTCCAACGCGCAGCTATTCTACAAACAAAAGGATTACATCACAGTACACCCGATTGCAGTCTCTGCCTTGGGAAGCCTGACAGGATCTCCATGGTAGGTGAAGATGTTTGCTTGCAGTTATGAAGAATTTACAATGTCCTAATAATTAAGAACTAGTTTTCTGTATTCAAATTTCAAGCACTTAATAACAAGTGAATAACAGGAAATTGAGTTACGAGCCGAACTCTGTTCGTCCGGTAATTGTAGGTGAAGTCCGGATGTCGACGGCAGGAAGGGTGAGGTGTGAGGAAGAAGCCGAGTTCGCTACTTATTACAAAGTCTTTTAAAACCAGTGGCGACTCGTGATATTTTTTGTATGTAGGATATGAGATTGACGACTGATGACAAAGACAGAAACTATGTATGTATGTATGTATGTATTTATTTACACTGCAAGTGGGCAAGCACCCGGTGGCAGTGGTATACACAATATAAACAATACACAATAAAATTTACAATACACGATACAATTACACAATACACAATACAATTTTATACACAATACAATTTATCACAATAATAATAAAACATAAATAAAATGCCTAATTTTACATAATTTATGTACAGGCCCTACATAAGTTTCAATAGTCTTTCACTTTACTCTCATCTCACTCACTGTAGTGACACTATGACGCATTTCACTGACACTTTAGGACACATTTCACTGACACTATAGAACACACTTCATTGACGCTATAAATTATCACTGATCGGAACTATTCATTGCACTGTAAAACCATAACTTCACTGATTCACCTCGCTTCACTGATACAACAGTTCAAATAAGTCAAATAATTACACCCTTATGCATACTTATAAACAGCACTACATTTAAACTAAACATTTCTAGTCTAAGGCCCTCTTACACGCTATTTTTAAATAATTTACAATTCAAACCAAGGAAGTAACTCGTCAGGCTAAATAAATACATGTCACCTTAAAAAATTAAATGTTAATTTTAATTTGCACTTTATACACAACTTTTTAAGTTATTCTTGAATCTCCTTAAGGAAGGACAGCCCTCAAAGACCGCTGCAGGTGGGTCATTCCAGTCATTTATAGTTCTATTTAAAAATGAGAATTTACCTACATCAGTTTTCTGTTTACTACATTTGATTTTAAAATCATGATCGTTCCTACCATAGTACGTTGGCTTTTCTAACCGAGCCGTTATGTCTACCCATGCTTTCTGACCTAGATGTGCTCTATACAATGATGTTATTCTAGTTTTCCTACGTCTGTTTTTCAAAGTTTCCCATTTAAGTTCTTTTATCGTATCGTTTCCATCTTCTCTTTTACCTTTAACAAATTTAGCTGCCCTATACTGGATTCTTTCTAAGGAATTTATCTGGTATATTCTATAGGGATCCCAACATGTAGTTCCGTATTCCATTAACGGTCGCACTAACGTTAGATATGCTTTATTATCAACATGCTCTCCCCAAGAAAGTTTGGAGTTTAAATACACTCCTAGGTATTTACAACATTGTTCTTGCGGAATTACAACACCACTAATATTAATATTATTAATATTAATAATAATATAATAGTAATAGTATAATAATAATAATAATAATAATAATAATAATAATAATAATAGAGGATGCAAAATCAATACAAGTAGGCCTATGTTAGTCTTTGACTCACCACTCTGGAACTGGCAATTTATTTGTAGTGAAGTTCGATTCTCCTCCCCATTTTAGTTGCGAAGATGTCTCCTAAGCCATTGTACTGCCCGATATTTACCGATGTTCCGTCGTGCGATTGCGCAATCAATTTCTTGCTACAGTTAAATTCTTCTAAATGACCAAATACAACTTCAGATAATCTGTCGGCTGTCCTGTCATCTAAAAGTCTTTTAATTCTTGTATTTATTATACCTTATTATATTTACTTTTATGTAATTTTGTTTTTTATTCATTTTATTGTTTATATTATATCATTTTAAATTATTTATTATTTAGTTTATTCTATTCTTTTAAAATGACCAATGAACTATATTTAAGGAGGCTATAAGGGTACTTGAAAATTCTTATTGTAGTCTCTGACAGGGTCTCCACCACCCAGAAAGAAGGGTCATAGTATTGGAATACACGGTAATATCATGGATTAATATACAGTATAATAGGATGCGAAACTGCGGTCAGCACCAACTGGCGGCGGGGGGCTGAAATAAGATGATCAGCGCCCAACGGTGTATGTGGTGAACATTAAAACTACGTGTTGGGTACATTACCCAGAGTTCTCTATTTATCCGTTCGAGATATTGCTCGAGGAGTCGAGATGGCAGACAGAAACTTGCTAATAAGTGAGCATAAAGTGATATGTGTATGTATAAGCAGTGTATGTTAAACAGTGATGTTTATGGACATTGTAAAATTAGTGTTGTTGAGTGTATTGTAAAGTAATAGTAATATAATAAATTGAACTATCTAAGTAGTTCTTGCAGACTTCTCCATTGCGCTGTATAATAAATACCCAAAGAATACAATCCCAACTATCTAATCTTTTGCTTTATTTTTTGTCTCTGTCTGGTTATATTTTAATAGGGTATTTCCTGTTGGCTCCGGTAAGAATTTTCAGTAGAAGATGCTGTGAGGAATAAGAATGTAAATGTTTTATTTTAAATTGGGTTAGTTTTGAATATCGATGAGGGTGGGAGGGAATACTTTCTGCATAGTTTAACATTTTCGTCACCAGGTGCGCTGCTAAATGCATGGAGTAATTACTCTTTTCGCTACTTGGTGCGCTGCTAGATATAATAACGCCCTTCCCCCCAACAGGTGGCAGCAAGGTCAATTTCTACAACAGCGCCTCTAGTATGTGTTACGGGAAACTCAGTAAGTTTCTCATCCTATTATATATTCATCCATGGTAATATACTCATATGCGGTTAAACTCAAACCATACCCCGCCCTCCGCACCCTCCCCTATCCACTAACTTCACTGTTAGAAATACCTTTTTCTGTAAGATATTTGGATGGTTCCTCGGAAATTATTTCTGAGATGTGCAGTGGCGACAACTCACGACAGAAAGTGGAAACTTAAAGGAAATTATTACATCGGGACGCACTTAAAATCAAAATCTGTAATTAAAATGTTTTCGCAAGAGTTAACATATATTTTCTATCCTCAAAGGCACGAAATTAAACTGTAGGATCATCCTCATACCCTTCATTGAGGAATCGCCACCGTTTAAAACAACAAAATGCTGGGAGATTAAATTGGACCGAATGCGACAGCTATGTGACATTCGTGTTCGAGAGTCATTTGGTTCCACTGACAACTGTGTGACAGAACTTTTCTTTAATACGAGTAATTATGCTGTTGTTATTATGCCAACTCAAGAGCAAAATAGTCCACACATGTGGAATAACGATTAGCGCGTCTGACCGCGAAACCAGGTGGTCCGAGTTCGAATCTCGATCGGGGCAAGTTACCTGGTTGAGGTTTTTTCCAGGGTTTTCCCTCAATCCAATATGAGCAAATGCTGGGTAACTATCAGTGCTGGATTCCGTACTAATTTCACCGGTATTATCACCTTCATTTCATTCAGACGCTAAATAACCTGAGATGTTCATACAACGTCGTAAAATAATCCGCTAAAAAAAAAGAGCGAAATATATCAACAAATGCACGTGTTGTAATGTTTCATGATTGGCCGTGTACCACAGTACACCTCTCGGCGTAAAGAATATACTCCGATATAACATTTATAATAGCCTATGTTACCGTTTATTTTTTATCAGAGGCGTCATTTCAGTTTTTACTTTTACTTGGAAGGGGCAAGATTTTTTTTGGGAAGACCTTGAAAGGTATATCGCGTGGTATAATTCCTCCCTATTTCCTTTGAAATCAATTAATTTCTATACTGTAATAATAATAATAATAATAATAATAATAATAATAATAATAATGTTTAACCATGATATCAGATGCACTGAATGTATATTATTTTTCTTTATTTCTTCAGTATTTTTCATTATTCTAAGCCGCAAATAGTGCTGACATCTTGGTTAATTTTTCTTTATTTTATAGTCAAGTTTACTCCACTTTATAATGGTCTATATTTCCACTTTCCACGCACAGACCTAGTTTTAGTTTCTTATTCTACTTACACGATGTATAATTTACATGCATTTGCTGTTAATGTGACGTAATTGCGAACAAAATGAACACACACAATTTTATTGATAAAGAAATATTAATTCAAATTAACAAAAACACTACTTTTATTTGCAGTAGGTAACAAGCACTCATTTAACAAAGGGTACCATCTTGGTTTCATTTGAGCAAAGTCATTAACTAGCTCGCCTTTTAATTCTTAATCGTTTAAAAACTGGAATATTTTAATATAAAAGTACTGTTCTCACAAGTTTTTTTTTTAAATAGTTGGTCTACTACTATATTATCATGTTCCTAATCTTAACCTAAGGGGGCTAGCCCCCCTACTTCGCTTAAATGACGCCTATGTTTTTATTTTTATTTTCAAATAAATAATGTTATAAAATAATAAAATAGGCCACTACTCGTTAACTGACACATTCAACAACCGACGATAAAACGACGTCATTTTGATGTGAAGTTATCTCACCCCGTTCCACAGAGTAATTAATTAGGCCTATGTAATCTTAGAGTTAATATATCTGAAATGAAAATATAATTATTTAACATAAGTTAAATATATTATTATTACTACTATTAATTGTATATGTCCAATATGAGCAGAAATAGCGGTATACAAATGAGGTCTTAGCTTGAAAACTGAAATCATCTTGTCGGTACCTCTTTCGATAAGAATTCAAACTGTACCGGTACGATATTTTGTAAGAACATAACAAATTATAATAAATCATCATTTATGTTTAAATTTGGAGTGTGGAAGTGAAATAAAAAATGTAACAATGATTGGATACGAAAAGTAGGCTATTACGCAATAAAAATATTCTCTAAACATCAGCCTGTCTTTGATTTCCACCGACAATTCTTTTTTTACATAAACGTGACGCGAGTCATACATATATACAGTATTATAAGTCGAAAAGAAAACTTAATATTTAATTAGCAACATTTTTTGTGATAGTATTAAGAGCTGCATTTGTAAATAACTTAGTAGTTATTTTAGTGACTAAACTTGTTTTATTTTTATTCCGTGGCGAAAAAATAGTCGTATTCCAGGAAAGCTGAAGTCAACTTCCATGTATGGAGTCATATCTTTTATAAGAACAGGTGATCAGTAGCAATCGTCTGAAATCTTTCAAATAAGCCGCGAGTAATAAAATTTAACGTCATCATCGTTTTCACATTGTTAAGTGGTCTCCAATAATTAAGCCATTGCCAAGAAGAATTAGACTAAGCCAGATTGCAATAAAGAATTAGTGTAGTGGAAGAGTGCCGTTTATATTTCTTGTATATTTCAACTTCGTTTTCTTTTTGAGGCGCTACAACTGTATATCATCTAGATGTTTTTGCCTCTTTTTTTTTTTGGCTCAAGACTAGACTCTCACATGGTGGGCCTTCCTGACATTGTGGCCAGCACGATTCAGGGCCACCGTGGCGACATCACAGAATAAATACTGTACAAGACAAGGGCAAACATTCAGCCCCGTGGAATGGAGGTAGGCCTAAATCTCCGCCTACGCCGGGAATCGAACAATAGATATCTTGATTGGAGAGCTTATGCAATGAGCCATAGGAACGGATCGATATAATCTACCACGTCATTCAATATATAATTAAACAATTCAGAATAATTCAGCAGGCATTTATTTTAGACACCTATAACTTTTATCATTTTTAGATACATTTCGCTCTCCTTCCCCCAACAAATACCTATAGTACTTTTTTCACGTGTAAAGTCTATATTCTATCTACAATAATATAAAAAAATAAAAAAGGATTAAACATGAATCTAATCGACATGAATATCGTACTCGAAGACGAAAGTCTACTTCCCCATTAATTGAGCCTAGATGTCATACAAGTGCAGCTCTTAAACATGATGCTAGTTTCGGCCCAAGACTTTATAATAAAATTACAAACCATTTTCCAAATTTGAAATATTTTAAAACTGAAGCTTTTAAAAAATAAATTTATAAAATTATTCATGATATATAATGTTAACAAATGTGTGTATTTTTTTACCCTTTATTTCTGTCGACTATATTCATGTTTCTATTGGATATCACTGGCTTCTGTCTTTTTTTCTCTCTTTTTCTCTTTTTTTTCTCTTGTGTGTTATTTATTGACTTGAATTAAGTTACTTACTGTATTTAGTAAACTGTCCTTGTAAATGTTATGTTATATTATTGGCTAAGACCACACCGTACACGAGCCTGGCTCTTACGGTAGTGGCTAGAAACATTTTTGTTTTATAATTTTAATTTTTACTTACTAGCTAGCTGACTAGTTAAAGAAATAAATAAAATATGTACGAATAAATTTCTATACACAAGAGGAGACAGTACGCACGCATGCACACACACACATAACCTACTTGGAAGAGTTTATTATAATCCATGGGGGTGGAGGAGTTTCTATTAATCGCTTCATGCAAATTGATGTCATATTGTTTGCATATTTTGAAATAGAATTCTGCGTGGTTTACATTTTCTGCTACAATAAACCTATTTATCTCGGTAGACATTATACATTGTGGTGAAGTTTGCCAATATACTTAGGCCTACACAAAATACGGTACACAGCCAATCTCATTATTTTGTTGTTTTGCTTATCTATTTAGTTACTGAATGACCCACATATATCTTGAATTTCTTCACAAGAATTCCGATTTTCTTCATTTCTGCCTAACATTTGAATGTTCAGACAGATATTGTTGTTAGGCATAAATTGCACATAAAATTAACGATTGATAAAAAATTTAAAATTTAAATTACGGTTTATTTAACGACGCTCGCAACTGCAGAAGTTATGCTAGCGTCGCTGGTGTGCCGAAATTTTGTCCCGCATGAGTTCTTTTACATGCCAGTAAATCTACTGGCACGAGCTATCGCATTTAAGCATACTTAAATGCCATGGACCTGGGCCAGAATCGAACCCGCAACCTCGAGTACTGAAGGCCGGCGCTGTATCGACTAAGCTACCGAGGCCGACACGATTGATAAACGTGAGTTATGTAAGTATTCCTTATAAATATTTATATTTTGTAATTGTTTTCACTTGAAAATAAAATTATCAATCACTACAGAACCACAAACATGAATTCATTAATTTCTTTCGCACTCGCGATGTGTTTTTACTACATGAATGAAGAATTTTTGCTCTATCTGCATTTCCAGTGCTAGTGCATATGGCGAGAGAAAGACTTTTAAGATTATTGGTGATCTACTATAACAAAGTTTATGAACTTTTTAGAAACTATATGAGGGGTTCGCGAGTAAAACATGGTAAGTGACGTTTCAGTGTTTTGAAGTTATTAGGTAGGCAAACAATTATACATGCAACAGTTTGTATAGTTACCAGGAAAGTGAAATCTGTATATTTCTGCCATCTGTTGAGATGCTGGAAAACTAACTACTGCATTAGACGCAGAATGGAAGGTACCATATTATACGCTACATATATCATTTTTTACCAAAATGCCAGTTACCATGTTTTACGCCGGAGCCCCTCATATACTTAAGTGAAAAGGTAAAGGAAAATAGTGTGTAAGATGTGACTTTGAGTTAAAAAACAATGCATGAATATGACATGCAAACGATAGGTATGAAATGATTGGACTACAAAAAGAAGATATTTATTTAATTAACAAATTTCAAAAATAGATGTGAAATCTGCAAGCAAAATATTATTTCACAGATTACAAACCTTACAAAAGTGGAGGAATAAGAGGAAGAAAAAATTACGATGATGGTAACCTGTGGAATCATCTTTGTAGAATAGTATGCCGTACAATCCTAATGTTCGATACCCGGAAATGGAAGTGGGTATTAGTAGTTTTCCCAAAGAGAATGAGTGTGTTTATTTGTCTCATGTTGGACTATGTTGTCTCAGCTCTAGTCACACCATTTGGGGTATGAAAATTCCTACGTAGATTAGATTCAACAGAGGACATTCTCTTCAAAATATGTGACTGGTTCTCAGTCAATAAATTAGTATTAAATTGTAACAAAACTAACCTAATTCAATTTAAATCCTGTCCAAATTGAACCCCGCAAAATTCAAGCGCAATAATTAACAATAGGTCCCTATTAGAAACAAGAACAAACAAATTTCTTGGCTTAAAAATCGATAATATGTTAAATTGGAAAAAGCATATTAAAGAAATTACCCCCAAACTAAATTCAGCATGTTTTGCTATTAGATCTATGCAAAAGATAGTAGGCCTAAATATCAATACCTTCGAAACAATATAGCTACTTTGCATACTTCCACTCGGTAAAGAGTTTTGGAATAATATTCCTACTACAAAAAAAGAGTAATTAGAATAATAGTAAGTGCCAACTCTAGGGAATCGTGTACGACTATTAAAAAAAAAACTACAAATTTAATGTCCATGGCTTGTCAGTATATTTTTTCATTAATAATCTTTCTCGTATGTAATCGTGAAAACTTTGTAACGAAATCAACAGTTCATAGCATAAATACGCATCAAAAATGACTTTCATACTCCATCGGCAAGTCTATAGTGCTATCAAGAAGGAGTGCGTTATATGGCAGTAAAATTTTTAATAGCCTCCCTATGGATATAAAAAATCAAACTCAAAACATAAGATTACTTAGGGCCAAATTAAAGAAGTACCGGTACCTAATTTCTCACGTCTTCCATTCTGTAGGCTAATTCATGACATTCAGCAACGCTTCATGAAATTGATACTAAAACTTTGTGTTGTACTAGTAGGCTATATTGTAAACCTCTTCTGTATATATTTCAAACAGACTGTGACTATAAATTAAGACTTCATAGTAATACTAAGTTTTTTGACTTGTTCCATATTCTTGCTGTGAAGCAATGTATGAATACCATGGAATGTTAATAAATACAATATAATAAAAGAACAATCAATTTAAATATTTTAAGGTGACGACTTTCTCATCAATTTCTTTGACAATGTGATTATTAAATTTCTCTTTAAGACAATTGTTTTATAGAACAAACCTTTATAACCTCGTGACGAGATGATGAGAGAGTTGTCTCTTGGAAATGCCACTTCAACCATTCAAATGTAAGCTGAGGAACGAATGCCAAGTTCTCCTTATAATTTATTTTTTCCTCCAACTTGTTCTTTTACCGTCGCCTTTTATGTACTCAGGAATTCTAGCGCACAAAAATATAGTTTTTATTTCGCTCCTACATGTAATAACGAAACTGTCTTGATGTGCCGACACAGATTAATTTGATCAGATTGTCCTGTGGGCAGGTTTAATCGATTCTCATTCTGCCCGATCTTGTTTTGTCCCGTGTTCATCACGGTCATCTTATTATTATTACTAGTAAGTTTTTAACAATAGATTTCTTGCTGGGTCACTAAAAATGGCCGGCAGGTGTCTGCATTTAACATTATCAAAAGAGATGCCTGTTTTTTTTACCATCACAGGCACCGATTGCATATGGATGTTCTGAAGAGTGTTTCAAGGCAGGCTACGTCATCAGAGATACATCAAAGTGTTTAAGATGCCTCCGAGGGGTTCACGATAAAAATAATTGCATCAACATCACTAAATTAAAAAATAATAATGTCATTATTCGTAACAATGGTAGCCTCTTCCGAACCGCGACAGCTACTTCAGATTATTCTCCGTTTTTGTCTAACTCCATTACGCATTCTATTAATGCTTTGTGGAAGAAAGGAATACGAATAATATTCTGGCCTAACCCACTGTGTTTTCCCGACTTTTTTACTTTCATATCATGAAAGTATTATGATGCTTCAAAGATATATTTAGAAAATTCGCAGAAATACACACTTTCATGATTACTAATTTAGGGAAAAAAACACTAAAATTTCACAATGAAACACAAACAGTATTTTTAATTATGAAAAGGCTTTCGATAAATAATGTACATAAATTTTTTTGTTTAACATTTTGTATGCATATAACATTCCTAACGAGCAACTTTACCTCTCATTGAGGTTCTGGCTGATATGTACAGTGAGGAACATAATAAATTGTTGAGCATGCGAAAATGTTTTACGATCTGTAGCGCGACTAACTTATTGTTATGACAGTGTTGTATTGCATATTTCCACGTATTCACTACACTTTTGATATTCTAGTAATATTTATTTTATTTTATCTGTTTTACTTTCATCATATTTCCCGATAATAGTATATCTATAATGTAATAACTTGAGCTATATACAAGCATAATTTTCCTTACTGTGTATACCTAAAAATTGTGTTCCTGTATGCTTTGTACTACTGCTATAGTAGCCTCGTTTAATTATTAGGCAGCGGCATTCCTTTTAAGATTTGTAGGTCTTTATTGCATGCACCGATAATAAAATGGAAATGCGACGTTGTCACGTCTTGTTTGTTGCTGCTATATATTAATATAACATGGAACAAGACACACTGCTAAAATTTGCAACTCTGGTTTATATATACACTCCGCGTGGAGTATTGTAGCGGCCTTCAAAAGACTTGACGACAATGGTCAGCGCGACATAATTAAAATTATGAAACTACAAAGCTTCCGTCCATACACTCCGCGTGGAGTATTAGAGCGGCCTTCAAAAGACTTGACGACAATGGTCAGCGCGACATAATTAAAATTATTGAAACTACAAAGCTTCCGTCCATACACTCCGTGTGGAGTATTAGAGCGGCCTTCAAAAGACTTGACGACAATGGACAGCGCGACATAATTAAAATTATTGAAACTATAAAGCTTCCGTCCTCTTTGACACCGCTAGCCTACTAATTGAACGCGGCTACTTTACTGCTGTTGCTGCTGCTGCTGTTGCTGCTACTACTACTACTACTACTACTACTACTACTACTATTATTATTATTATTATTATTATTATTATTATTATTATTGTCTTATATTTTTATACTTTGTATGTCTCAATTTATTTTGACCTACTGTTCACATTTTATTATGCATTTTCCTTTCTTTCTATATGTTATATATGATGTCTGATTTCTACTGACTTGTTTACATTCTGTTATGATTATCTACTTCAGTTTTGAGTGTAAAATTGTAGTGTATTTTAGTTTGTAAATTTGTAGTGTTTTTTGTATCGCAGTTTTACTCCTGGTTGAGTGTTAGAGAAGACCGTATGGCCTTAACTTTGCCAGGTTAAATAAACCGTTATTATTATTATTATTGTTATTAATAAACCGTTATTATTATTATTGTTATTATTATTATTATTATTATTATTATCATTAGACCCCGGATGTTTAGGCATTTATAATAGTTAAAATAGGCAGGCAAAGAAGGCAAAAAAAAACGTGAAAAAAAAGCATAATAAAATTTTGAAAAAAAAAGGCATAATATATTTCAGCAATAAATTTATATTAGCCTATATCAACATAATTCACATTTTTACTTCGTAGTTGACACATGTTGACTTATAAAAAAACTTTTTTTCTCGTGATTAACCGTCTTTTCACAAACCTTACATTCAAAACTGTTCCATCGGTTGAAAACACATGGGCACCAAATTCAGTAACGTAGCATGAAGTTTAATTTTCAATGATTTATTGAATTTAGGCATTCTACCTAACCGATCTTATACCTTCTGACTGTTCCTTACTCAAATTCCTTTCTTCTGCAATAATAAACACATGTAGCACAAACTTGTAACAGTAAGATTTTAAAATATGAAAGCAAACATGTATTGTGGGTCCCTATCACCACGGCATGGCGCGTCCTCAGGTGGCGGATAGAGGAGACGGCCTCCAGATATGGACGGTAGCTGTGAATATATTGAATAAGCAGTCGTGGACAGCCGATAAGGGGTGGTCCTCCAGCTTGGGGGTTGGGCGAAGGGCTAACAACCCATCACCGTAAAAAACAGCTTGTTTCGAATCCCTATAATAAGCCTCGGAATAGGACTGCTTGCACAGGATAGGGACCGATGGCGGGCTTATGTGAGGGCGGCAATGAACGAACCTTCGGGTTCCTTAAAAGCCATCTGTAAGTAAGTAAGTAACAATTAAAAATGCTACGTGACAAATTCTATGAGAACGGGTTTAATATTTAAAATTATATAGATGATTGTTGGTATCGTGAAGACATGACAGTATTATATTTGTAACTGTGGATTGTCGATCATTATTCATATTACACCAATAGTATTAAAGCACGATTATTAGAAGATTAAGCACAGAAATAAATTACTTTTATGCTCGACCATGCCGAAATGTAGTAATTATACACCTGGTAGCAGGCCTTTAATGCATGTCATTAAAGTACACCTACTCATTAAAGGTCAGGTCTTTCAGCCAATGACGACTCAGGTTACAACTGTTCAGCCAATGACAGGTCAGCTTTCTACCGTTATAAAACCGCAAGTATCGATTATTCTTGGATATGCAATCGAAAGAGAATTAGCGAAAAGTCATGGAGGCTGGAAATCCAATACTGTGCAGAAGGTTATGTTCTGTTACTATAATAATTAGCGTTAATTGTGAATAATATTCAAATAAATTCAATTTGTCATCTCGTTTTTCAATGTCTAATTTAATTTCAATGTTATCTCTGTAGGTTCTTATGGCCTAGCACGGTCAATGTGAACATCTGTTCCGCGGAAAAATCAATACTTTCGCGTCTGCGCACATCTCACAACATACGGGACATTGGTCAAGATCAGATACAAAGAAAATTAATAATATCAAGTTAGAAATATGGTCGAACATAAAAAGTCGTATGAAACTCGCCTATAATGGTAATTAAGAAGCTCGTATGAAAACTATGAAACTCGCTTGCGCTCGTTTCATAAATATCCATACTCGCTTCTTAATTACCTTCATTATAGGCTCGTTGCATAATGTACTATTATTTACTATTGTTAGTAAAGTAAGTCATTGTTTCAAATATCTAAATTTTATATACAGTAGCCTACTTTACAATTAATTATAAAATTGCAAATAAACAAGAAATGTTGCTTTAAAATGACAAAAAAGGCATGTATTATTGAATTAGTAATAAATACTTTAAAAAGGCAAAATAGGCAAAATAAAAATTGGCCCTATCACTTTGATTTACCCCAAATCATATTTATATCTATGATTTACTTCCACCCACATCCGAGCTCTAATTATCATCATTATTATTATTATTATTATTATTATTATTATTAATTCCTATGTTTACTACAGTTAAACAGGGAGATTCTTTGCCACCTGTTGTGTTTAATTTAGTTATTGAAAAAAAATATTCAATTAATATATTAATTAAATCTTACCAATAGGGAATAGGCTATTTTTTCACCATACTACAGAGAAAAGTAATTTCAATAAAGGGAAAAAATCACGTTTTTGACTTCCGAAGGTATATATGTCCCCTTAATTTGCACGTGATTTAGAAAATAATTAACACAGCTGATGGTGAAACATAATATATGTAACACTAGTGCGAAATGGAGTTGAGTAGATTGAAAAGAACTTTGTAATAAGTTTGGTCTAATTGGCTTTCTAATTCACCAGAGCGGAACAATATAAACAAATGCCAGATGAGTTGCGCAATTGGAACTGGTTGTACGTATAACGACCCAGGTGTTCTTATCAGGTGACTGGAGCGTAATTAAAAGTCACTTCGAGTAAAGAAATCGTTAACTACGATCAGAGACGCAACCCCTGCTCCTGCGGTGCCACGCGCATAATGACAGGGCAAGAGCCCATGAGAGCGCTCCTCATGTGCATTATTTATCCACGTCTGACGTCAGCACGAAGTATCCAATTCACAGGTTACAATGCAATATTCTTCGTTTTTTCTCGAGATGGGATGAAATCTAAAATACTGTAGATCCGGGTCAGCACCAATATGATTAAGAGAAATTTTCCTTTTTCAGAAAAAAATTTGCTACCGTTTACACAAAAAAAAAAGAGAAAAGGAGAATATTGGAAATTGTTCTTACCTAAAATTCGGGTAAATGTAATTATTTACGAATATACAAGAGATCTTTCACAAAATACAACAAATTACATTGAATAACAAATTTTTACTTTATGTCTTCCTCCGAAATAAAAATAGGTGAACTTTACTAATATCTGTGCCCTAAAACTGAATTTAAAATCCAAATTTCCCCATCACGTACCATTTTCTGGGGAAAATGAATTGGATTTTTTATGACAAAACTTATTTGTTTTTAATTTTTTATTGCCACTGATAAAATTACAACACACTAGGGATTCAAAATTCCTCATAATACTTGAAAAATGTGTACTGTATACAAAGATGATGTTAATTTAAAATAATTTTCTAGATCACTTCTGTTTATAACTAGATCCGGGACTGTATTTTACAAGGAACCAACAATAGTCTGCAAGTATGCTGGATAATGATCTTCCTTTATATCGCCTTTACCTTTCAGATATTTCTTGATGAAATCTTTCCCCATGCTCGTCGCTTACCGCTCCAAAGTTAGAAAGAAATCCAAATGAGAATGTAAAAAGTGTACTTTGAGAGACATATTACACTCCATTTTTCATACGCACTTAACACAACAAGGTCTATGTAGTTCTCTAACCTAGAATTTCCAAGGAAATTTGAGCAAACGTCTTTGAAAGTGCGCCATGCCATTCTTTCTGTAACGGAAAGTTTTTCCTCAAACAAGAGTCAGCCATAACTTTGTGAATTTGTGGACGGATGAAAATTCCGTCTTTTAATTTACCTTCACTCAAGCTGGTAAACTTTTCCTTTAAATACTGAAAACTACACCCTTGTTTGTTCAATGCATAGACCTCATTTTGAACTGTTACGAAATTTACTTAATAGAAGGAACCAATATCTGATTATTTATTAGAAATACAAAAGAACATGTCAACAACCATAAGAAACTAGAAATAAGTCATAAACTCATTAAATGCATTAGCTTTTGTTTTGGTTTATAACCACAACCCGCGCCAGATGTTTCTTGGGGGAGCGCTTATCGAAAAGTGAAATCAAAATGTATCTTAAAAACCTTACGTGATACGAAGAAAAGAGATGCGTTTTCGGATTCAGCGCACATCAAACCATGAGGGACACATTGTTTTAAGTCGGAGCAAAATTCTTATTGTTCAGTGTTATCAGTGGCGAAGCTAAGGTGTAAATACTGGGTAGGCTGAAAAAATCTGCTTACCTTGTATCTTTTTATAAGCAGATGTTTATCGGCTTTTCTATCAATCTTTTTGTGATACAGACTCCACAAGAAGTTGATGGTCACTCATTTTCACCCCCCAAACAGAATAGCTACAGGTAAAACAATATAAATTATTTGTCTCAGAGCACTCTGTCAGCCAAGGATATTTCTTATACCATGAAAATCGAAAATTTCTATGTCTTCCTCCATGCGCTATTTTAACATGTAAATGTAGTGTCGATCTCCTACCTTCATAAACACATTTTGTTTCGTATGACCAACTTGAAAACGGTTTCTCTATCAATTCTACAAATAATGATCTCCATGTTCTCTAAGTATGAGCCATTTTACACAAAATTAATATGTCACACACAAACAAGCATGCACTTTTGATTAAACTAAACTCAATAACGCAGCGCTTTCAGAGAACATCAATATAGCGCGACGTAATATTGTGACGGAAGGCTAGCCTCGTCCCGTACGGAGATGTAGCGAATCGATACCTCCTCCCCGTTCCTCCCTCAAGCTGGCGAGTCAAGGTCGTAGCCATGTCATTAGAGGCTTTTTGCCTTAAGCCTCGCTGCTCGCACTGCTCTCGCCATACTGGAATGACTGCCAACAGTGAACTTAATATATAGAAGGATCGGAGTGCAACCAAATGTTATGATATATCGTTATTACGAACTTATAGGCTTACTGTTGCTAGGAATAATAATTAAAATTTTTGGGATACGCTAAGCCTCAAAAGCCTCCTAAGAGCTTCGTCACTGCAAATTATATTTCAAATACTTAACCTTTAAACAGTGGATAACCTTCAACATGACATGTTCTTTGTATTGTTATCTGTAGACAGAGTTAGCGGCACATAAACTTAGAAATAATATTAAATTATAGTGGTGTAGTTTCAGTCAACAACTTATCGATGTATATTAATACAGAATTAATTTTCTGTTTTATTACATTGCAAGGTTATATTTCCACAAATATTTTCAACTTATTTAAAAAGTCATCTTCAGGTGGAGAACACAATAAATGGCACGTTGAACACAGGTGATATACAGTGAGAGAACACGTGAGTCGCATTCACTGTATCGCGACGATGAGATGGCTTTGACATCTGGCTCCACATTCTTCATCTTAAATACTAGGCCTATGTCTATTACAACTCATCGCTACGAGTGATTGAAAATTACACACACACATATGTAGAATGCCAGTGCTTGTATCTCTTCAATGACTTTTCTTATCTGAACATAGTATCACTAGCGGGTATTTACTGCTACTTTTAAACTTCCAAATATTTTAAATTTCAAATATGTGGTTATATAATATTTAAAGACTCAAAGTGTGGTTATTATTATAAGACTAATTTTAACTTATTAAAATTTTATTAAATGTTATTCATTGCATGCCAAAATGACTTAGGACCACTCTATTACTCTCATATTATAATCTTACAATGTTTTTAGACATGTTACATTTTACGAGTATAACATGCACAAATGTTCTCTCACTGCATATCACCTGTGTTCAATGTCCCCTTTATTGTGTTCTCCACCTGAAGATTATTTTTTAAATAAGTCGAAAATATTTGTGGAAATATAACCTTGCAATGTAATAAAATAGAAAATTAATTCTGTATTAATATAGATCAGTAAGTTGTTGACTGAAACTACACAACTGTAATTTAATATGAATTTCAACTTCTCTGAAATCAACTCTCAAAATGACTTCCAAATTTAGAAATAATAGACAATGTAGCAATTAATATACAATATAATTATAGTTATTTTTAGTAACTAATTTTTCCCTTCAACCTGCATAATAAATTTATCAAACTGAATGAATACTGCATTAGGATCAACTAAGCCAGTGTTCCCAAACTTTTTGAAGGTGTGACTCACTTTTGGGCAAGACTTTTGTTTGCGACCTTCCCACTACCGTACCGGTACTTAACCCCATTCGAAAAATACAAATTCCTGTAAAATCGAAAACAACGATAATTTTACTCAAAATCAGCTGATTTCATTCAACGAACGGCAAAAATACAAGGATATGGTGCACCAATGACACGAAATATTAAGAAGGCCTAAATATCATTTCTAGTACTTCGAAGAGGTGGAAAAATTCAAATATCTTGGAGCAACAGTAACAAATATAAATGACACTCGGGAGGAAATTAAACGCAGAATAAATATGGGAAATGCGTGTTATTATTCGGTTGAGAAGCTCTTATCATCCAGTCTGCTGTCCAAAAATCTGAAAGTTAGAATTTATAAAACAGTTATATTACCGGTTCTTCTGTATGGTTGTGAAACTTGGACTCTCACTCTGAGAGAGGAACATAGGTTCAGGGTGTTTGAGAATAAGGTGCTAAGGAAAATATTTGGGACTAAGCGGGATGAAGTTACAGGAGAATGGAGAAAGTTACACAACACAGAACTGCACGCATTGTATTCTTCACCTGACATAATTAGGAACATAAAATCGAGACGTTTGAGATGGGCAGGGCATGTAGCACGTATGGGCGAATCCAGAAATGCATATAGAGTGTTAGTTGGGAGACCGGAGGGAAAAAGACCTTTAGGGAGGCCGAGACGTAGATGGGAGGATAATATTAAAATGGATTTGAGGGAGGTGGGGTATGATGATAGAGACTGGATTAATCTTGCACAGGATAGGGACCGCTGGCGGGCTTATGTGAGGGCGGCAATGAACCTTCGGGTTCCTTAAAAGCCATTTGTAAGTAAGTAAGTAAGTATTTGCCTAAAAGTGTGTATTGCGTGTTGCTTGTTTAAGGTATTCATCGACTCCTGAAATACACATTTTTCCCTCAGTGTCTTTCAAAGTTTGGTGATTGATTCTTGGGAGCAAACTAAGTAATTTATGTAATTCAAACTTGAAAATTGAATTTGGGGGCCCCAAAGAAAAAATGTTTTTGGAATTTTTTTTGGACCGACCTAAGTCCATTACAAATTGGCCCAGGGTAGACTTTCTTTCGCGAAAATGATCCCCTACATGTGAAGAATGTTACATACTAAAATTACAGTATTCATTTATCTTGAACCATTCAAAAGATATACCACATTATATAAGCACTTTAGAAAAAATATATATACTGTACACATATTTATATATTTATGGGATAAAATAATTATAAATACATTGAAATTTTAGTTTACAACATAGCCACATGTTTAAGCTTTAGTTTGGTACTTCAATGAAGTCTTTTGCTCAATTGGAAGTCTACTTTATGTCCGTCGGGATGATAAAAAATGTCGGAAAATATGAAATAGGAGATAACGACGAATCATCCAGTAATAGTACGGTGACTTCTCTGATTCGGAACTTCACATAGTTTATATATTGATTACCAACAATCAAAACTATTCTTATTCCACCATTGGAACGACGTTAAGCTGATATTTTCGGTACACCCTCGTATAAATCGCGAATAACTACCGGTTCATTAAAACTTCTGGGACGAACCAACGACTCTACACCTGGTCTGCTTATCTAAACAAGAATACTTTGATATCTTATTTAAGCCAGCCGCGACGAAAATGCGACTCACGAGCACATTGTGGCTCGCAATGCTTCTCTCGCTTCCTACCTACAACCCCCACCCTCTCATTCACTGGAGTCAAACTCCGTTCTATTTGTATTTGTCTCGGACCTGCGAGTGGCGTATCGTCGCAATATCTCTCTCGAAACCATGTACCTCTATAAAAAAACGAAAGTTTCAAGTAGGATGGGAGGATGCATTCTTTTGCTTACAATATGATGAAAATATTAAATGTATGATTTGTTCACAAATATTACTACGAAAACGGTTGTATAACATAAAACGGCATTATAAGTTACTACATGTTGCTGATGAAACATTAAAAGGTTAAGTGTTATTATTATTATTATTATTATTATTATTATTATTATTATTATTATTATTATTATTATTATCATTATCATCTCTGTACGTCGATTCTTTCACAGCAGATGTACGAATAATGCGGTTAGATTTTCAATGTAATCTCACAGATTTACAGTGTGACGTTAAATGGAAGCTAGATGTAAGGACTTGACAGATATTGAAATTTTCAAATCTTTGGAAAAAAATAAATATTTGAAGCTTCGTTCTTTCGCTTGCTCTGTTAAAGCCATGTTCGCCGTAACTTACGTTTGTGAAAAATTATTTTCAACAATGAAAATACATAGTAAAAAATCAAATTTAGATCACGACTGACAGACAAATACCTTCGTGATCAACTACGATTGGCAGTAAGTGACATAATTCCTGATTTTGAAACTTTGTCGCAGAGACATTCTGAAGACAGTTAATTTTAGGTTGTGATGATGTGTCCTATGTTTTCTTGTTCATTTCTTTCTTCGTTACACGTCCTAAACATTAACTTCCCCTTCGGTTGTCTGCCTCCCTCCATAGGTGCTATGCACGTTGCAGCTTACACAGTGGCTCGGCGCACCATGGCCTTTTCGCCACGGCTGATTTAAGCATTGAGTTCATTCCAGTGCTATAGACACATTGCATTAAGGAAAACTTCAGCTGCATAGTGCTGGGTTCTCACAACATCCTTAAATTAGTAGAGAGAATTTTAAGGAGGAGATAAAAGTATCTTTATTCTTTTCTGTCCTCGTTTTGTTTAAGTACTTCAAATGTAGTGCACACCGAGTTCATTTCTTTACTTTATTGTGGAGTACAATGAAACTTTGATGTCACAAAGGACTGCAAGTCGGTTTATATTGCGGATTTATATAATTTGATCAGTAAATGCATCTCGAAATAACGATTGGCAATTCTAGAGCACCTTTCAGAACACTTTACTTACTTTGTTGCTAATTCCGAGTGAAATGTGCAATCATTTCAAATAATTAAACATTTTTCTTGCATTTGCTGCAAGACGAGGATTGCAACTCGTTTGAATAATAATTACGATAGCAAAAAGAGAAAGATATATATCATTATCAGCTTTATTAGTTAACGTAATGCACTTTTCAGATCAAGTTCGTACAACTAATTGGATTCATGCAGCTGCACTGCCTTTCTATAATAACAGCTTTCTTGTAACTCTGGTAACATCAGAGAGTTTAAAGCTTTGGAATGAAAGTTAGATTTCATTTCAGATTAATGGAAAATACCAAAAAAGATTAATAAGATTATAAAACAGCGAAGAAATGAACGTGTGTTGCCAGAACAATAGGTAGCAAACTCAACTTTATGGCAGGTCTGCTAAAGAAAGAATATATTCGAACTCTAGGCTTCAGCTGCATACCTTCCAAGGTCGTGCGTGACCATGCTGCAGTACCGAGATTACAGGCAATACTAGCAGCGTGGAGTTCTGCATTCCATCAGCGAATTTAACACTACAACACTCGCGAAGTCTGTGAGTCAAGACTCAATTGAGGGCGATAGGCTTATGCTCGGTTTCTGGAAAGACAGTTACCTATACATACAGAGTTGTCTATGATTTAACATGCTTATATGTTTAAAATGAGTTTCCGAAACAACAGTTATCGTTATCTTTACAGTTATCTTTGCGTCAACTGGTAACTATAGCTCGGCCTATAGTTACCTGGCTGTTAGTACTGATTCGAACAAATACTGATATGCGGCGCTACTGTATTACTGTTTCGTAAACTATAACAACTAATATCAAATAATAATATAGACAACAATAAATTAATTTACTATATTATCTGTACAGTTTTAAAAATTTGGCGTTTTATTTACACAACTTATGTAAACGTTTTACTTTCTATGATATATTAGGATAATAATTAGACTTCGTGGAATTGCCACGAGAATCGCAAGGTTTACTGCGCACGCGGTATAGACTATGAGAAGGGGGCGTGCAAAGGATGGAGTATGCCTCTAATGTAAACACTGAGCAGTATACTGCGGTTACAATAAAACCTGTATCCTGCAGTCAAGAAATATAATGAATGATCACTGAAGTAGGAAATGTCTAAACATGTGAATACACAATTACTTTATAGTGAAATACATTAACTCTTAAAATTTAATGTAAGATACTCACATCATCCTTCAATATGTGCATTGCAGTGAAGAGTTACGTACATTTTGAGCGACTGCAAAGTAACCTCCTCTGATGGTCACTTAAACAGTTTTTATTTTGGGAAAATGTACGTTCAACATCACACGATGTAATACGTACATATTTGAAGAACGGAAAGTCACTACTTTTTAGTACACCAACTTCAGATGTCTTGTCGTGACCTGATGGTACATCATTTATAATACGAAGTTGTGAATAGGCAGAATTTTTAGCAATAATGTTTCTCAACTTACATTTCACTTTTTCTCAAATTAGTGAATTGTTATTTTGGATAACGGTTTGTGATACTTTATCCACTTTATTAAGAGCTTCTGAGAGCTGTAGTTTAGACGATTCTAACAGGATGATGCTTTTGGACACGATTTTAAAATTAGAATCAATGAACAAAATATCTTCCAATAGTTGTTCAGAAGGCAATGATTTTACAGCTGCAACAGCGGAACTGTCTGTGCTATCCAATGCATCAATTACCTCCATTATTTTGCCGTAATGTTCTGCATAATAATTAACAGCATTCAACCACATTCCCCAACGAGTCAAGACTGGCTGCGGGGGTAAGGATATTCCAGAGGCAATTATTTGGAACAGCAACACTCTCATTGTAGTATGTTTGATTGAATTCTTGTCTACAATGAACAGGTGTTAAGCTTTGACTATTCCAACCACAGTAATGCAAAAACAAGTGCCTACATAGATATACATTAGCTGTAGCTGCTCTATCTATTTGGACCGGTCAGAACTCTTAACATGAACTGACTACGAGACCGGGCGGTCGCTCACCTCCTCTATACTACCGTACATCGGCAACCTGATTGCATGCTGCGTGTGGCAATTCAACGAAGTCTAATAATAATGTGTGTTTATAAAGACAATTTCTAACATCTCAAGCTTAATTTTCGTCATCAACTTCAGATTGTATGTCGTCAGTCAAGGAATATTTTATTTTTGGATGTTCTACCAATGCCAATGGCACTTCAGGCTCTGAAAAGTTCATATGAATGCATGAAAACATTCATATGGGCGAATGTAAAATATTTTAACATGTTTATCAACATGGCTGTCATAGCCACCACAGCTGAATACGGTTGCAGTTTTGAAGTAGAAGTTACATCTAGCTCTCTCTCCATTAGTATTATTTACTTCGATAATCACGCCAAATACCAACAATAATTGCTTTTTTAATCATATTACGACGTAGTTGGAAGTGTACAGGTACACTATCGTTTATCACACGGTTCTTTAATTAAAAAACCTTGCACCTACTAGTAGTACAGAGCTCACTGTGCACCTATCAGCCATACTACTACTGAAGACTTCTGCAAACAAAAGTAACTATAAATAACTAAAAAATCACTAGCAAAATACTAGTGGAGTCATCTATGGACGACAATAGATACCGAACTTTAAGTTACCTCAACTATTAGTTACAAGCGCTGATAAATCTATATTTAACTGAAACTCATGAAAGTTATCAGTGCAGTTAAATTTATAAGAGCAGTTAAGTAACTGAGAGTTAACTGAGGTGTACCGGAAACCGGGCATTCGAGGATAATTTTAGTTAGTGGCGCGATAGCCCATGAAGGGCAAAGACTGACCAGCCGACTGCTTCAGGTCCACATGCCTCTGCAGATTAACGATCATCCAACCAGTACGGGGATAACCTGCATCAGCACAATGGTCCCTCCGGTCGTTATAGCTGGTTTTTTCTAAACAGGATTACTTTACCTAACGTAACTCCCAAAATTCATCACGATATGTGTGGGTATCGGTCCCATACACTGGCCGAAATTTCATGAGAAAATTCCTTCTCCATGAGGACCAGCGCTCATTCCGTAACGCGAGTCGAGGCATGATGCCTTAAGGCAGTGATTCCTAACCTTTTTTGACTGACGACACACTTTATCGAGCGTCCACGATATCGCGACACGCTTATTTGTTTTTATTAATAATCATACTAATATAATAACAACAACCAGTGCTTTTCTTCTGGATAAAAGGTGGTGGAACTCTGTGTAGAATATTTTATAGAGGACGGGGAGCTGATTACTGTTCACTGCACAGGAATTTTGTATTTTTAACCTCCTTTTCGTCCAACTAAGACTTTTAAGGTCTAAGCGAAATTTAAAGAAATCTTATATTGAAAACATAGTTATTCACACATATTTTGTTACATGATGAAACATGCAACAAAAAGGTGCCGGAATGCCGTTCCAGTGCGTTCCGCCAGAAAAAAGCATTGATAACAACTTCTTTTTGGTGTCGGAGATTCAATGTTGTAGATAGGTCGATGTTAACACTCAATCGAAAATAAAAAAAAAACAAGCAGCAACTTGAGTGGCATTAGAATAAAACAAAGGTATAGTCAAAAATCCCAACCTATCTACGGTGGAATTCCGATAAAATATTTTATTATTGTTTTTGAAAACTCATCTATTTAAATTTAACGTGAAGTCTGTGCTTGGTGGGTTGCATAGAGTTTCCCCTATACGTGGCCTTATAGTTGACAGGCCAACACGTAAATCATCTTCAGTCTGTTCCTTTGTTTAGATATCACTATTTTCATGGTAGGAAATGCTGATTCACAATTACTTTGAAAACGGTATTTCTAAATGTCTTTTTAGTTTATTCGGCACCATCGACTGATTTGACAAAACATTTCCGCATATAAGACACTCGGGATTTTGTTTATATTCATCTCCACGCCATGTAAAACCATATTGCAAGTATTCATCATTACATTTACGAAACGCAGTACGTTTTTTGTGAACCCTGAAGGGAATTTTCGCTCACATTATTTGAATTAGCACTGCTGTCATCTAACCCAGAACTTGATTCAGATTGTCTTTTTCGAATTCAAAATTTGTCCATGATTAAATCTAAATAGTGCGATATTTGATCAAAAGTGCTTTATCACCCTCTCACACGTACTATATACTGAAATTGACCAATACATTATGTTCTGAAGATTGTAAAACTCTGTTTATTACTAAGTGGAAAGAGTACTAAGCATTGTTGCTGGTGTTCACTTTCATTCGAATTATCGCCAGGCAGACAAATTTAACTGAGCAGTGTTGCAGGTCTTCACATTTCATTGGTAAAGTCTGTCTCAAAATAAAATGTACCATATCAAAGACTTCGTTGTAAATAAAAAAGGCGCTGTAAAGAGACTTTCTGGATGGCATGAAATTTATTTTTCAGTTCCAAAATTTCGCGACACACTCCATGGGGCTGCGCGACACACTAGTGTGTCGCGACACATCGGTTGGGAACCCCTGCCTTAAGGCACGACGCTACGGCGCGGGACCTTACAAGCAAACATTCTCTTGAGGGCAGATAGAAAGTTATTTTTTTTCTTCTACCATGTTAATAATGTCAAAACAAGTGCTTATACATATTTTGGCCATTCGAGAGCAAATAAACTTTCCTAGGGCCGTATACAGGAAAAAAACACAATTTCATGGAAAGATTTATTGGAACAGATAGCCTACAGCAATTGTTGAGATACTTTTCAGCATATTCTCCACCGGAACTGAGATATTCGTCATATCAGGGGATCAACTTTTGTATCCCTGTGACGTAGAAGTCTGCCGACTGGGATCGAAACCAGTGTGTGACAGCCATCAGCACCTCTCTGTTCATCCCATGACTTTACTTTTCTTTCGAATAATACTTTCATAAAGATTCGTATTATTCTCTAACAAGCAAATGTTCTCATGGGAGCAGGTACCAATTAAATTGCAAGTTTCAAACGACATATCAGAGTGTCAGGAGAACGCATTAAACCATTTTATTTAAATGCAGTAAAAAATCTGAATCAAATACTAATTATCTTGTAGTACGGAGTTTTTAACGAACTCAAGCAATCTTATTGCATTCATGCGTAAAATAAATTGTCGGAATACTGGTCTGTAGAAGTGTGCAAATCTACTTGCTGAAAGGTGATAGTTACGAAAGTCATTATTTTAGAAGCAGTTGTTGGTTTATAATGCTATTCAACTACAATGTCATTAAAAACGATATCTTTGAAGCAGATCGCCTCTCGAAGAAAAGAGAGTACCAGAAGCTGATCTATAAAACTAAACAAAGAAATCGATGGGCTACAATAAGACAAGTCATTGCTAGAGTTTGGTACTTCCATGAACCTCTTTAAAACTGTTATTACGATGTCTTATGCGCCGGAATAAAAACGTTATTAATTACCTTCAAAAGTTTGTTTCGAAGTTCGTAAAAAAAAAAACAAAACAAACAAACAAAAACCTCATTCGAGTTAGGTGACTATAAATCGCAGATTTAAAACGATCGACTCAAGAATAACAATCAGTAGTAAAGAGAGACTTTTTCAGTTTCAGGAAATTGTAAGATTGCCTCCGTCAGCATGTTGGCTTCCAGATCGGGAGGTCCCGGGTTCGATTCCCAGGCTCGGCGCTCGGTGAATTTTTCTTGAAGAAGAAGAATTCCCTGGGTGTCTAGAGTCTGGAAATTTGTATGAATGTGAGTGTGATTGTGAGTGTGTCGGGTTAATATTAATTAACCAATCATCACAAATATAAAAAAATACATCAGGACTGTCGCTGGGCAGTAACCTGAACATACGTTTCAGCGTCACATTGTTGACAAGTAACTCCATCTGTTAACACAACCATAAAGCATCTAATAGATGCTATAGAGTTACCAACAACGAAAAAAAAAAAAATTGTGATTTCTCTTATCTATAACCTTTAGCGACAATCTTCTCCCCCTTTTTAAGTGTACTAAGTTACAGTACGTCATATTTGGAATTTCGTAACTTAAAAATACCCCATATTAGAAAAGGGAAAGAGACAAGATTGTATTAATAATAAGTTTGTATTAATAATAACTAGAGACCGGATTTTAAAGGGAATATTTTTCATCAAAAAAGGACGCAAAAAAAAAAAAAAGGGAAAGTTATAGCGAAAAAAGAGGACTTGAAAAAGGACTGTATTACTACCTAAAATACACTTCAGCACATTCGTGGAAATATATGACACACACAATCTTACAAAACCAGGTGGCCCGGATTCGATTCCCGATTGGAGAAAGTTACTTGGTTGAGGTTTTTTCCCGGGGTTTTCCCTCAACCCAATATGAGCAAATGCTGGGTAACTATCGGTGCTGGACCCCGGACTCATTTCACCGGCATTATCACCTTCATCTCATTCAGACGCTAAATAACCTAAGCTGTTGATAAAGTGTCGTAAAATAACCTATTAAAATAAAAAATAAACAATCTTACATTTATCTCTTCACAACATAAGAAAATTGTTGTATTTGATATAGTCAAAAAAAGGACTTCAAAAAGGACTATATCACTCCCTCAAAAGAGTGGTATTTTAATAGAAAACATACTTCAGCACATTCATGGATACACATAGCACACACAAGCTTAAATTTATCGCTTCACAACATAAAGAAAGTGTTGTATTTGATCACATTCGACATTTCAATATGTTTCAACATGAGTCTGCCTATTTGAATGCAGAATGTCTTTATAAACAGAAAATGACCGCTCAACATCAACTGAAACCAGAGGCGAAAATGTTCTTTTTATCCTGAACTCTAAATCAGCACACTTTATTAGTTTTTCAGTGTCTGGAATCAGAAGAAGAACGATATTTATTTTCGCTTGCTCAGGAAGTTAGAGGTCTGTCGGAAAAATATAGAAAACTACCTAAATGTTTGCGATATTCTGTCAAAATAAGAGAGATTTAAAAAGGGGGAGGGGAAGGGAATATGGATTAAAAAAGGGGAAAAAAGGGAAGTAAAACCACATAATTTCGTTTTGAAGATTGTAATTAATTATTTAATGTTTCGTGTTGAAATAAAAGAGAGATTCCCTTTAAAATCGGGCCTCTAGTAATAACTATACTAGCTTGCTAAATTCAGCCAACGAACTATGTATATCCTAAGATAATCAAACGACGATTGAATAAAATTAATGAGTACATACTATCCGGAGACAAATGTGGGTTCTGAAAAGGACGGTTTTTTGTTCTTGACAATCTGTCGAAAGCTTTTTCGTAATCTATGAATAATGCATGTAAGTTTAATCTATTCTCTTCACCCCTGTATTAATTGTTCTACAGTAACGGTCTTACTAATAAAAACTGTATATACAGACGTTTAACTGTCTTATACTTATGCAATGAGTAGCTCGTTTATACGTCGCGTGTAAATTTCTTACTAAAAATCATTACATACGTCGTGTATAACAGTATAACTGTTATACAGCTACGTCATAGTTTCGTCATTACTTCCAGCGTATTCCGAATCTCACCGGTCCGGTGGCATCAATGACGTCACGTTGCAGCGAAATAAGGAACAAAACTGGTAGAAGGATCGATGGCTGTCATGGCGACTGTATAAGTTGTTGTCTGTGCTACGCTAGCAAAATTTTGCGAAATTTCCGTACTGCCATCTCGTTCAAAGAAAAGTGATCATAAACAACTTATTTCTTGAACCGGTAGTAATAACTGGTCGTTTGACATGTTCGCTTATAAGCCATTAACATATTGTTTTTACTTTGTGCTCATTACAAACAATACAGCAGAACTAAAGCAGAACACACCGCCATGACACAACAGTGCATGATGTCATTCGTCTGCTAATTCCCGACCTATACAAGAACCAATCAGATTCACTGATGGCGGCTGACGGAGACTGCCGCCACCTCTGCAAGCTGATGGCACCGGTGTGACACCGGTGGAGCATCAATGACGTCATCGGTGGAATTCGGAACACCGAGATGCCATCGGATTGCTCACCGGTGAGATTCGGAATACGCTCTAAGGAACAAAACTGCTGGAAGGATCGATGGCTGTCATGGCGACTGTATAAGTTGTTGTCTGTGCTACGCTAGGAAAATTTTGCGAAATTTTAGTACTCCCATCTCGTTCAAAGAAAAGATAGCATAAACAATTTATTTCTTGAACCGGTAGTAATAACGGGTCCGTTGACATGTTCGCTCATAAGCCATTAACATATTGTTTTTACTTTGTGCTCATTAAAACAATACAGCAGAACTAAAGCAGAACACACCGCCATGACACAACAGTGCACGATGTTATTCGTCTGCTAATTCCCGCCCTATACAAGAACCAATCAGATTCACTGATGGCGGCTGATGGAGACTGCCACCACCTCTGGAAGTTGATGGCACCGGTGCGACACCGGTAGAGCATCAATGACGTCATCGGTGGAATTCGGAACACCGTGATGCCATCGGATTGCTCACCGGTGAGATTCGGAATAAGCTCTTCGTTACGAAAGGTAATAGAATATCTGAGGTTCTCTATTGCATCCGGTAGAGCGCTCTAGTGTGGCGTGTTAAGTATCGATAGTACAACTGGCTCTAATCGATTACCACACTATATTTTGGTCAACGAATACAAGCTACAGCAATATTATTCTAAATATTCTGTGCTCTTTGGTTTGTTTTTCTTTGGTTACAAGGCAACCATCATCACAAAATGACAGTCGATACGAACAGCTGTTAGAGGGGCGGCCATTTTTTCTCTATATACAACGCTTAAACAAGGGGTTTCGTGTATATAACTACTGCAAAGCAATTCCCATTCTATAGTTACAGCCTGTTTATACATCCATTGCTTATGCATGGTTTATTAGTAACGTTTTCTGTCCCAACTCTGTATAAGTCTCGTATCAAAACTATACACGGTTTATTAGTAAGACTGTAAACATATAGTCCGAAATTCACCGTTGAATAACTTTCTCCATTCTCCTGTAACTTCATCCCTCTTAGACTCAAATACTTTACTAAGCACCTTATTCTCAAACACTCTTAACCTCTGTTCCTCTCTCAAAGTGAGAGTCCAAGTTTCACAACCATACATAACAATTGGTAATATAACTGTTTTATAAATTCTAACTTTCAGATTTTTTGAGAGCAGACTGCATGACAAAAGCTTCTCAACCGAATCATAATAGGCATTTCCCATATTTATTCTGCGTTCTATTATTTCCTCCCGAGTGTCATTTATATTTGTTACTATTACTAACGCACAGAAAATTCGCAAACCGGATAATCAAAATACGGGTAATCGGAAGTTTTCCGTAAAAAATAAGTCGGGGAACACTTTGTAATAAACTAGGATACTTACAGCTTTTAGATTTTTCTTTTCCGTTTGGCTTTGTCATTGTATAGACATTCGTGGACGTAATGATAAGTCCTTCGCATCAAAATGTGTGGAAGAAGAAAAACGTCATGTTCCCAAAATCTAACCCGCGACCTCTTACTATAGATATCCAGTCCCATTTATATATTTCAAACCATACGTAACAAACACACTATGAATTATATACAAACACTTGATATGGAATAAGAGTACAGAATATTTAATGCCACATTCCTTCGACAAACATTGAGGTAATTACTTCTTTGTATCTCCACAACTGAAGCAAGAACAGGTGTATTCTACGAACCCGTGAATGGCTTTGTTACTTCCTTTTCAGAAGGGTTGTTGGTAAAGAAGGTAGTTCATCATCCCTGAATATAAAACGGCAACTTAAAAATCCGAAGCCTTTAAAAGAATATAAGTTATGTTTCCAGACCCATTCGTGTACAAAAACTCATTCGCCTTTGAAATTACAATGCGGGGCTAAAAAAAACAGTCGGACAAAGAGGAGCTGAACGAGACGATAAAATCTGATGCACTCCAAAAGGTTAGAGTAAACTGCTACCTGTCTTAGGACGCGAAGCGCTATGGATTTTTTCCCCTGCTTAATCGTACCTCCTTTCAGCTACCGGGTAATGGGTATGGTAGTCGGCGCCAGACATTTCTGCCTTGGGCCGTTGGTAGAAATCGTCATACTGTCATTTTTAAAGTAATTGTACCCACTCAGACCTCGTAACCCTTAACAATATGAGATGACAACCCTTTTTTTATTCTATGTCATGTTTTCGAAACTCTTACCTATGGTTGAATTAATATTCGAATGAAAATCAACTTATTTAAATAACATTCCGTATCAATATTTAATTATGAAGATTAGGCGTACACTAAAGTATCAGTCACATGCTTTTCTTTGTTTCGAAAGCTATACGACATGAATTCGAAATGTGGTTCCCTCAGGCTCTGGGGTAGGAAGCGATTTCCTGTCACTACTATGCAATAATCATGCCACACTGTCACTGTGCCGCCCGGTAGCCTACGGTTAGGTTTTTTAAATAGCAATCATTGCTTCCTTTATTCCGAATTAACTTCAATTGAAAGGAATTCTAAAAGGTTGCTCCTTGTTAGCTGAGATAAAATATAGTAATCTACAAATGCAGTACTATTTATCAATACATTGTATGTACTGTACTTTGTTAAAGGGAAAAAAGGCAGAAAAAAAAAACAGAAAAAAAATGAGTCACCGACATTATTGAAGGGAGATGAAATTTTACATCATTCACTGATAATAGGGAATAAAACGCAGCAAATTTCCATTTGAATCTTTTCTATAGTTATGCATGTCTTCGTTAGCAGAAGAGGAGAAGATACTAAGGAATTTGCTAGTGGAGCTAAATAACAGCTGTGAACAGAACTAGACTCTTGCGAATTTTCTAAATAATCTTAAATGACCAAGTTATTATGTTTTTATTTTTTTCTCTTCTCTCTTCCCCTTTTTTCCTTTTTTATTATCTTGATATATTACTCAATCTTTTGTATCTGTATGCTATATAGTATGTTTTTGTTATTCATCTCTTTATATCTTGTAAGTCCAGTGGCGACTCGTGATGAAATATTATGTGTGTTCACAATTTTGTGTTCCAAAATTGAAGAGAATTTGAAATCGTACGTTTTTAGCCTAATATGAAATGTCATGATTCCAATGTTTCACTGTCGAAAAGCCGTATATAAATTAAAAACAACATATAATAATAATAATAATAATAATAATAATAATAATAATAATAATAATAATAATAATAATAATGAAATCTAGTCTGTTTATTTCCAATTTTTCCTGGAAAGCCAGTTTACACAGTTCTTTACTCTTCAAAATTACTTGAACAGAGTTCATTGTTTACGTCTGTTAAAAATTAATACATAAAACAATTTACAAAAGCGTGTGTTCAGTAATATACTGCATTTTAATTCACAACACACTGATACACTATAGCCTATACCAGTACTGTAATCCCATTCGCATAGATTGATTACTATAAATACATGCCAGTAAATATTATTCTTAAATAATATACACCACCATACAGATATTTAAATTCATACCACCATCACATTCAGCCAGCACGTCTTTGAAAGCCAAACTATGCTATATGCCGACACTGAAGTGTAGTAATTCACAAACTACACTCTCGTAGCAGCACTGTACACACATCTACATAAAGTAAACGTTCCGATAGTGAGATGCTGACACCTGCGGGCTTAAATATAGACTTATTAAATTTTCTCCTCGAGATACAGCACGTAAACGATAGGCATCGATGCACCTGACATCTGTAGGATAGATTCACTGTTCAGTTAATGCTTTGTGCTCTTGACGAGTCATAAGCGGCTAGCGAAAGACAATTTTCTCCCGCGCATGCGTGAAATTTCTGTAACTTTCTTGAAAAGAGCACGGCTTGGACGTGAACGGATGTTGCCAAGTTTACATAGGAAGTTTATGCAAGATGCAGGAAGTTTAAAATACTCGATCCTGATATTATACATTCCCACTACGCCAATACGGTATTAAATAATAAAACTAGTCGTGCATTAATGGGAACAAGGTTTTCACGTGCTCTTGTGCTCTTATTGGCGCACCGCCACTGCTTGTAACCCACATGTATTCTCCTATTAGTATATTAACTGTATGTTATATCTCAAGTAAATTAATCGTAGAATTTATCTCGAGCTGCTTATGTCTTATAAATTGTATATATTCCCCTTATGTTATGTAACTTATTTTGATTATATATAATTTCCTATCTTATATTCTCCTTATATTATAGGCCTATAACTGATCTAGAATATTTCCAATTTTCTACTGTATTTTATGTAATCTCTAAGGCATCTCTTTTGTGTTGTTTTGTGTTCTAAGGCCTTATGGCCTTATAGCCTTAACTCTGCCAGGCAAAATAAAACTACTACTACTACTACTACTACTACTACTACTACTACTACTACTACTACTACTAGTACTACTACTACTATTACTACTACTACTACTACTATTACTACTACTACTACTACTACATTAGTTCAGTTATGTTGTATTTCCAATAACCGAATAAATTGAATACATTTACTTCTGTTATTTTATATAGCTACGTTAGAAAATACTAAATGACATAGTTACATGACAAAGAGGAGAAATGTTCGGTAAGAAGACTCGTACGATATTTTCTAAACTCCAAACGCTCTAAAAATCAAAGGCTAGCCTTAGACCATCAACGAAACTGTCGTGTAGTGGGGAAATAAAATCGTTATTATCGTCTGAAACCGGAAAAATAAATAAAAAATAAACAGATAGCCTGGACCTCCAAAGCCGTATATTCATCAAGAATAAAAGTTTTAAAAATTAAAAATATAGATGCAATTAACCTACTCTTGGTGAGACTTTAAAAGAAAGAAGGAAATAATTATACAGAGTGTCCCAAATTGATGTATACACTCTTTTAAATACTATTTCACAGCAAAGAAATGATTCAGAAGGCAGTGAAGAGCATGGAAACATGTTCATCTGTTTATAAACAAACATGGCGATGCAATTATCGTTCGATGAACGTAAGTGGATACTGAAATGTTATTGGAAAGTGGAGAATGTTGTTGAGGTTCATCGACGTTGGAGGGTTGAATTTGGAATACAACCACCAAAACAAGATTAACTATCACAAGAATCCGAGACAAGTTTGAAGTCGACGGAACGGTGCAAGATGTGTTGAAAGGACGGTGCAGAACAAAGAGAAGTTTCACCGATAACGAGAGTGTTGATGCAGTCATGCAGGCTTTTGCACAATCCCCAAAGAAGTCAATGAGGCAATGTTCTCGTGAGATTGGTATCAGCAAATCCAGTGTTCATCGAAGTTTACGAGCTCAAAAATGGAAGCCTTACATTCCGAGACTTGTCCACCACTAAATTAGGACGACCCAGAGATGGATAGGACGAAGAGGAAGTGCTGCGGAGTTGCCGCCTCGATCTCCGGATTTAACCCCTCCAGACTTCTACCTATGGGGAGCTCTAAAGAACACAGTGTACGCCACAAAACCACAAATACTGGAGGAACTGAGAGTTCAGGTTTAACATGCCTGTAATGATATTCCATTAACAATAATCCAGTTGATATATCGCTCTGTTGTATGTCGTTACTAGGAGAGTGCTGTGGAGGAAGTAGGACATTTTGAAAGTATACGGACTTAAGGAATACAAAACCGCAAAAATCGTATTTCTGTCTCATCTCGTTGTTGAGAAATAGTATTTCAAAATGTGTATACATCAATTTTGAACACTCTGTAGAATAATTAAAAACACCTAATCTCAGTTCTAGTTAAAATCAATATACAACAAAAGTAATGTCCCACACGAATCGAATGATAAAGAACAGGTTGCCAAAATTATTAGAAAAATACGCAAGTAAAAGGCAGAACAAAAGTAGGAAAACCATTATTGAGGATGATAGATTTTGGAATAGGTGAAAAAGTGTCTACTGAAACTACATGGAAGTGACAATACTAAATAAAAGTTGGACTAAAACAAGGACGAAATTTGATCCTCACTTTTAGATTGCATGAACACATTTCAAAGATAGGAACTGTTTTTAAAATTATAATCATGTAAATTCTTATCCTTTATTTATTTATTTTTTGTCACTTTAATATGTTGTATTCTTGAGTTAGTATGCTTATGTATAGGCTAAGGTACCGTTTGTTTGTTTGTTTTTTACTTATTCTTTTTCAACTTTATGTGTAGCCTAATTACAGTTAACAGTTTAATCACAGTTGTAATTAATATTATTATTATTATTATTATTATTAAGTTGATATGTAATTATTAAGTTGATATGTAATAATTAAGATGATATGTAATTTAGTTGATATGTAAATAAATTAAGGTGATATGTAATTAGTTAAATTTGTAATAATGGTAATTGGTAGTTAATGGTAATTGGTAATGGTAAATTGGTAATTAATTGTAATTGTAGTTGGGTGAAATAGAAGTACTTATAAGTTAGGTTTACTTTTGCTTATTGTAGGCGTTATTATAGAATAGTTTTTAATTACAGTCCTAGGTTTATTGTATTTATTTATTTATAGTTATAAATGAATTTACGTTTATTTTATTTTATTCTATTTTTTATTGCTGTAATTATTGTATTATTGTAAATGATATTATTGTATATTATATATCACTGCCACCGGGTGTATACCCAATTGTAGTGTTAATAAATACATACATACACATACATTATTATTATTATTATTATTATTATTATTATTATTATTATTTTATTTACTATTTTTTTATTCTATCCAGTTTTCATTATTGGTCACACCCGACCTCAAGCATCTTGCTTTTTCGGGTGTGACCCAGTTACCTTGTATTTATACAATAAATTGTAACATGTAGGCTATTTGACTATTAGATTGGTAATCAATTTCGAATTTTGAAGAATATCCATATACGAGTATTACAATAGTATTGTAAAATCTTTGTTATTGTATGTAATTTTTGCTTGCAATAAAAATCTTTGTTATTATTAAAAAAAAAATAAAATAATATTCTTTGAAGTAAGGCACACTACATTTTGGAAATGTATCTCCATCATGTATATAGCATTTTTTGTGTCCTATTTACGATCGCCTATGGTTGTTTATAGCGCGAAAATATAGAAAGATATAAAAATCATATCCCTATTACGAAAATAACTTGGCAACAGACCCAATTATTTTTCGTGGAGCCGTTCTCGAGAAGTGGATCAGGCATTTTAATTCTTTCTTTTTAAGCTGGGTCCAACTAGTAGCAAGTGCGTCTACACACAATCCGATAAAAAAAAAGTTCACCCTTTTCTGAAATTAGCGTTTCTCTTACAAGGTCTTAATGACTTCTATACATGTATATCCATAATTTTCATGGACAACTTAAACTGTGAACCGTCTTCTGGGTCGCCCCAATTACAGAAATTAGAAGACGGCGCGGCGTTCCTAAGCCACCATGCAGGATCTGGTGTCTGCATATTTAGTCTTCCTTATAAGGGGCATCGATCGGGTCCAGTTTATTTGTTTACACTCTTTAACACTATATAAGACCACAGTTAGCCTACTCTAAATTATAGCTTCAGTCTCATTTATTTACTGCTTATTCGACTTTCGAGAAGTCTGGAGTCTCCTCAATGCTAATGAAGATAAATGTCGCTCTATATTGACAGCCTATTTCTTCTGATATTTAAAATAAAGACGTTTATAATTTTATGTTTTTAGCCCAGTGTTTATCTGTGAGCAACTAATTGTTCGTACCTAATGACTTCACAATTAAAATTCATACTTCGCGTCTAATACACTTTAATAGCAATGTAGGGTATTACAATAATGCCAATAATTAAAAGAAGTAGTAAGTTTCAAACTACTGTAGGCCTACATGCGGCTGATTATTATAAGACATTTAAGGAATAGATTGCTGAGACACAAAGCTAAAGCTGTGTAATCCTAAGACATAATCTGAACATCGTCGGTGATTTGATGGTTACCAATGGATCCGAAGCTCGCGAGTTCATACCCGGTAGAAGGACATCGGTTTTTAAGGGCATAAAAACCCTTAGCATGAATTCTTTCGGAAGAGAAGCAAAGCCGACGTAGATTTACGGTACGAGGGGGAAAATCAACAAGAGCACATCATTATTGTGTTGCATAACTTAGCTGTATTTACGGAGAACTACGTGTGTGGTACGTGTGAGTGCGATCATCTGTTGACAGATACGTAACTTTACTATGTAGTATATCTTTACGTAAAAGGGGTTGTTGACGAACAGCGCGCGAGATAAAGAGAACAAAGGGAAGACAAGGAGAACAAGGGAATTCAAGGAATACAAGTGGGTATAAAGTGAACAAGAAAGAGAGAAGGAGAACAAAGGAAAGACAAAGAGAACAAGGGGGATTCAAAGAATACAAGAGGCTATAAAGTGAGCAAGGAAAAGAGAAGGAGAACAAGAGGAAGACAAGGAAAACAATGGGAATTCAAAAATACAAGTGAACAAAGAAAAGAGAAGGAGAACAAGGGGAAGAGAAGGAGAACAAAAAGGATTCAAAGACTACAAAGAGAAATACATGGAGAAAAAGGAAAATACAAGGAGAACAAGGGAAATACAAGGAGAACAAGGGAAATATAAGGAGAACAAGGGAAATACAAGGAGAACTAGGGAAATACAAGGAGAACAAGAAAATATAAGGAGAACAAGGGAATACTAGGAGAACAAGAGAAAGCCAAGGAGAAAAAGGAGAAGAGTGGAAATACAAGGAGAACAACGAGAAGACATAGTGAACATGTGGACAAGAAGAAAACGAGGGCAAGGTAATAAAAACAAAAGGAATATAAGGAGAATAAGGGAAAGACAAGGAGAATAAGAGGAATATAAGGAGAACAAGGGAGAAAAGAGTGAACAAGTGGAAGACAAGGGGAACAAGAGGAAGAAAGGAGAACGAAGGGAAGATAGGGAATAAAAGGAAAATGGTAATACAAGGAAAACATGAGAAATACAAGGAGAACAAACGGAAGACAAGTAGAAGAAGAATACTAGGAGAACAAGGAAAGACGGGGAGAACAAAGGGAAGACAATGAGAAAGACAAGAAGAATGACGGGAACACATGGAAATACAAGGAAAACATGAGAAATCCAAACAGAACAAACGGAAAACAAGGGGGAGAATACAAGTAGAACAATGGGAATACGAGGAAAACGAGAGAGGTTTGTATACTTAATAAAGAAAGAGATGTACTTCTATGTCAGAAAATTCTGCATCTAATAAAGGTGTCCAGGCAACATTTTCCTGTAATTCCCAGCCTATGTCAAAATTTAGAGGCAGTAGAATTAACCCATTTCAACGGCCCCCACTGTATTCCACAACACATAATGACGTTACTTCTATTGTTGTACGGAAATGAAACATGGGAATTGAGAAAGGGAATCAGCGGGCTGAATTTAATAGAAATGTGGGTTTTGGAACACTGCAAGATTGTATGAAATGAGAGGTCATGACGTCGAATGAATGAATGAACAATTATTGAAAAATAAATAAAGGTAAAAATAAGTGAACAAAAATATAAATGAATGAAGAGAACAAGGATTCTTGAAAAGGTGAATTAATTATTTTCATTCATTTATTCATCAAGTAATGAATGAATTAATTATATTCTTTCATTAATTTATTCACAAATCCATCAATTATCTTTTTATCAAGTAATCCTTACATTCATTTATTAATTAATTAATTCATACAGTACTACTTAAAGCTTAAGTTATATGTCTATTTGTCTACCTACCTGCCCACTCAAAAACTCAACAACTCATCCAGCCACCAATCCACCCAACCATCCATTCACCCATCCCATCCATCCAGCATCGAACCGCCTCATATCGCAAAAGTCTTAATATTGTGTTGTAGTGTTAGGTTGAAAAAGCCTAAAAACAATCACAGAGGAAATCCGGATAGGGATAAACAAGGTATTTGAGATAAAGATTATGATTTCACTACAGCGCTAAGACTTGCGTGCCCGAGGGAGTTATAGTATACAATTATACCAACTAAACATTATTGATGGTTATAGAAACTTTGTGTGAATACAACATTGATACGATATGCCTACACGTATTCACACTTCAAGTCTGTTTATTACGTTAGAAGAGAATAGGCAGTATTAGAACAGGGGCTCTACGTGTGTCATTCTTTAGTCTAACTAGGAAACATTAATTTACATAAAACAAAAGGGAATCTCCTTCACCCTCTCATATAAAATAAAATAACTACCACATTACCATATTATTCTTTAGTATACTAAGTAAAGGTACGTCGCCAGTAGCAAAGCTGCTTTTCATAACGCCATTAATGCTAATACCGAGGATTATTATTCATTAATGCATTTAATGATTCCATATCAGTTAAATAGCGGGGCTACTGCCGTTAGTGCTGCTGCTACTCGCAGTAAGCGTGATGTAAGAAGCAACTGATATCAGCGATGACTAAGGAGCGGATTCCTATGTAATTAAATATCCTTTTTGCGTGTGACAAAACAGAATTAACAAAGTTAAAAATTCCGAACGTAAAGTTTCAAGTTTAAAACCCGAATTTTATTTCACATAAAAACACATATTTTCACAAAAAATTATGTAAATACATATTTTCAGAAAATCTGTTATAAACACATAAATCTTGGAGTTTTTTATTTAAATAATTTTTTATAGGAAGTTTGAAATATTTTAAAATTAAATCAATTATATCACTCAGAAGTACGTTATTTTTTTTTTTTAAGAATTCTTGATTGCTTCGTGTTTCTAAGCGCTGTGTGGTATATCCATGGTCCATTTTTGTAATAGTATCGCCTCAAGTTCTGAGAACTGCTAGGCAGCATATCAGTGTTATTATTAGAGAATAAATTAACATGGACAAGGAGGAGAGGTCTTGCAACACATAATTAGGAATGTTTATTGTTGCTGAAGATGATTTCATTCCACGCTTTGTTTGTGAAACACAATAGATTAAGAGCTCGGGTATGAACATTATTTCATTTAAACAAATCTCTCGCCTCTCGCTCATGTCTATCAAGTAAGGCAATATATCTTGTTGTGATTCCCTGTTATCGGGCTTCGTCAATCGGTATCCTTCAAGATAGACTGAAAGATGGTTGTTTAAAAAATAATTTGGCTTTCCTATTAGCAAATCTAAGCTTTTTGTGTGACACCATAAAAAACTCGAAACATCCAAAAACCTGTTGTCTGAAACAGGGAGGTGCGTGCCGTGGAAATTAAACTAGACTCGCTACCAGGTTCAGAAGCACAGTTACTAAGGGACAAATTCCAGAATGTTTTTGGGGAAAACAGTGGATATAAAAAAATGTGTAAAGTTGCTCAAGTATTGGAGGGTGTGCCTATAGGTGAAATTGACGGTGTTTGTGTTCGTGACATTCCTCTATTTAAATATGCACATCTGATGTCCTGTGATGTGGAAAGATCGTTTTCACAGTATAAGTCGTTGTTAAGAGATAATCGGCATGTATTTGTGATGGAGAATTTGGAGATGATCTTTGTTGTTCACTGCAATTCTCGGCCAACTACTAGCACTCAAGTGTGGTTGGTGATATTTTTGTCATATAAAAAAATATATATATATATATTTATTTTTAGCAAATATTTTCGTACTTTTTAGCACATAAAAATAAATATATTTAAATTTTTTAGCACATAAAAATCCGCTCCCTAGTGATGACAACTGTATATGAGAGAACAGAGGCTCGGGTCAAGCCCGCGGGTTTAGTTCCGGCCCTACCCGTGAGCCAGGCTCGGGTTGAAATTAACTTATGCTTGTCGGGTTCGGGTGTTAAAGAAACGCGAATCTTTTTTGTCTTTCCGCGAATTATATATTAATTAAAGAATAACACGAAGATTTCAATGCATGCACGCTTACATGTCCACCTGGTACCCAACCAGAACAATAGACTATCGGTATATCGTAAGCTATTGCTTAGTTGGACTTCGTACTTCGTAACGCTGTTAGTTGTCTCCTATCTATAGTTCGGGTCAGCTTACTTCAGACCCTAAAGCTCGATTCACATTATACGTCACATCACCGTCACATCACGGACCAGCAGCGTTGCATCAAAACATTGTACAATGCGTTTTGTATGGTAGCGTTCACATATACAGGCAACGTCACAGCCCATCAACGGCACGGGCCGTCTGGGATTCTCGAGGAGAATGTTTTGATGTGACGTGGACGGTTTGATAGCGTGAATTGTTTATGCTTTATTCTTCCTCCCAGTTATTTATACTCGCTTTAACATCTTTGGTCATATTGCTAGTATCTTTTGATTGAAATCCGAAGGTCTATTCTATTGTTGTGAACTAGATGGTGACTGTATATGTATTACTGATTTGTTATGAATATGATTTCGGTGATGAATGAGGCCGATTCAATCTTTTCAGATCCAGAATGCAAAGTGAGGTGGGTTTCATTAAGGGATCAGTTTAGAAAGGCATTAAAAAAGAGGAAGACTAAGAGCGGACAGGCAACCAACGCCGAAAAAAATGGAAATATGAAGATTATATGTTATTTCTGATCCCGTTCATTAAAGAAAGAGAAACTAAAGGAAACGTTGAACCTCAAGGCAGTGACGATTCGAACAATCAAGGAGAAGAAGAAAGTTTGAACAATGATACAAATGAAGAGACTGCAGAGATTGCTGCTTCACATCCACAGGACTTAAGAAAATCAGTACTGCCAGAAGCAAGAACACTGATCCTCTAGTTACAGGGTCACAAAGGCGTCCAAAGAAAAAGGTGCAGGAGAAGGAAACAGCGCCATCTCTCGTTAATGAAATATTTATTAGAAAACAATGAAAAATAAAAGCAATTGACGTCTACCTGCAGTGCGGACCCAATAGATGCATTTTTCAACGGCATAGCTGCCACAGTGAAACAATTTTCACCATTAAGACAAAATCTGGAAAAATAAAAAGAATTTCAATATAATTTCTAATCTTGAATACGAAGAAATTCAAGAAAGGATGTTCCAGTCCCAAAGCAATGAGCAGCCTTCGATTTCTTCAGCACCACCAGCTCACTATCAGCATCCCGTGCTGCAACACAATCAGCTGCAAACAGATAGGGTTACTTATTGGACGACCTCAACTACATCACATGATCTGACAACCATGCTAACACCGTCGCCTACACCATCACACGTGTCAGGAATATCATCAGTTCAAGCCTACTATTAACAATTTTCCCCTGTGGAATAATTAACGTTTTCCTGTGAGTGATTTTATGCAAGGAATGACAAACAATAATTTGTTTTAATTGACATAATTGCTTTTCCATTTCATTGTTTAGACTACAATCTAGAAGGGCTTACCTTAAACAACCATCAACTTTTCTTTTGCTGAAATTGCTTCTCTAAATGTTGTGTTTTGTTTTTATATTTGTATTTCTATTTTTGAAGCAAAATATAAAACTGATATTTTGACATTCTAAAATACTTATAGAAGCAACTTTCATCATCCTCCAACTATCGGTATAGTATATTATATTCACCTATATTCTTCCTCTTTCTGAGCATTTCTTTCATCCATATTCTGTTTCGTTTTCTTCTTTCGGCCTCTTCTTCGTCCAACAAGACAGCAATCATCGCAAGTTTTTGTTTGCTAAATATCGGCATTGTTTGAGAGCACAGTTCCTACAGTCTTGATGACGGCAAACTGACGGTCACTTGCCGTTAAATGTGAATGAGTTTGCATTGGACGGTGATGGTCCGTGACGGTGATGTGACGTATAATGTGAATCGAGCTCAAGGGTGAAACCTAACCATTTCTCCCCCATTACTACATATGCTAGTGGATTGTGGTGATAGTTTGCAGGTTGAATTTTCTTTTGCCAACTTTGTTTCGAATTTCGATACTGACAAATACTACAAGTGGTAGTGATATGTTGGCAGCTGAGACAAATATCGACAATATTTGTCGGTACTGGAGTTCCATGAAATTGAAATTGTTCTAGATTTCTGAGCCTGTTACTGGAAACTAGTGAAATTTGAACATTCTAATAATTAATTGATATAAGTATTAATATTAATATATAAGAGTTATTTTATGTCAGGTAAATTTTCGGAGTTAGTACTAATAATTTCATGTGGTCAAACAAAATACATTTTTAGGTTAGGTCTCGTGAATCAATTGTTTAGTCAAACCAATGAATTTCGTATTGCCAGACAAAATACTTGACATTTTGATCCCTTTCTCGGATAGTTTGCCAACGAAAATATGTTACAAATTATTGAATTATTTAGAGTAACCTTCCAACATAAAGTACGGTAAGTAAATAAGTCATTTAGTACGAAGGATCGTGTGATATCTGGTAACAGTTGGCAACACTGACAAGACGGCAATATTTGCTGTTTAGGAACTGTTCTTATGTGACCCTCACTATACCTTCAGACACAGAGCACTGTTCATTTGTTTTACCTGGGAGATTACTCTTTCTCATGCTCCTACTGAAGTGATCTCTCTCGCAGCTGTTCCTGACTTCTGTGTTCTCTGGCCTCTGCTTTATCTGCTAGTTTTCGGGTTTCGCGTCGGGCTCAGGTTCATAATTTATTGTAAGCTAATATCGGGTTTCGGGTCGAATTCGGGCCTGTTTCAGCTCGGGCCGGACCATGCCGGGCCTAAGAATTTCGGCCCGTGCAGACCTCTGCTGAACACTATTATTGTACTGTACTCAAACCAGGAGAAATTCTCATGGGAATGAGACGCAGCGGGGTAATGCTATGAATGAATGTTGATGTCATAAGGCCACACACGTGAGTACACGCATCTCCATTGGCTAACTCTCAAAGCACACATATTTATACTACCCTAGTTACAAAATTAGATCACGGTTAATTTCCTGGTCTTTTAATCCCTCCATAAAGGAAATAACATATGCAGAAGAGCGCATGTTTTTTAAACTGACGTTATAACGGTAATATTATCTACTTCGCTCCAATAGATGACGCAATAGTAAGCACATTCCTTTCACGGTTGATCTCCTGGTTGGAGAACAGTATTAGGCCTATCTATTTCAGTGAGGAAAATAAAAGTGAAAATGCAACCTTTGTTAATGGCTAAACAATAACAATGATTATAGCCATGCGCTTTGCACTCTTCAATGTCTTGCAATCCGTGGCGCGACAACCTATGAAGGGTCAAAGACGACTAGCCGACTGCTGATCTCACGTCCAGATGTGAACTAAAGTATACTGAGGTCAGTACGATGATCCCCACAGCCGTTATAGCTGTTTTCGAAATCAGATTTCGATTCTCAAATTTATCACGATGCTGGGTGGGCACAGCTCCCATACATTTACTTACCCATGAGGATTCGAACCAATGCTCATTCCGTAACATGAATCCTACGCATGATGCCTTAGATCACGACGCTACAGCGAGGAACGTATTAAATATCAGACGTGAAGAAATAAAAATTGTATTTTTTTTTTGGACAAGAGAGGAGCAAATTGGAAGAACAATCATAGGATCATTTTGTGTTATGGAAGCGAGTATAGGCACTGAAGATACAAGCGATGATTACTGGCCATAAAAAAATTGTGTGAGTAGAAGTATTGGAGTGTCCAGGATGGAAAGAATGCCAAGTGATGGTATTAGGAGATTGATGAACGTAGAGAAAACTGTGAAGGGGTTGAAGTGGTAAGAATACTCATTTAAGACAGAAGATAACCGAAACGAATTTGTACGTGGGTATCATCAGAAGGTGTAAGAGGAGCAAACCAAGAAAGTAATGGAATGCAGACAAGATTCGCCGATGCCTGAAGACTGGAAACTATAACGTATGGGAAGGATGGTGAACAGTTCCATAAAGCCGCATTATTATTATTATTATTATTATTATTATTATTATTATTGTTATTATTATTATTATTATTACTATTATTATTATTATTATTATTATTATTATTATTATTACTATTACTTTTAAAGAACCCGTACATTCGTTGCCCTCACATTATCTCGCCATCGATCCCTATCCTGAGCAAGATTAATCCAGTCCCTAGCATCATATCCCATCTCCCCCAAATCCATTTTAATATTACCCTCCCATCTACATCTCGGCCTCCCCAAAGGCCTTTTCCCGCAGGTCTTCCGACTAACACTATATGCATTTCCGGATTCACCCATACAGGTCACATGCCCTGCCCATCTCAAACGTCTGCATTTAATCTTCCTAATTATGTTAGGTGAAGAATATAAAGCTTGCAGTTCTGCGTTGTGTAATTTTCTCCATTCTCCTGTAACGTCATCCCTCTCAGAACCAAATATTTTCCTAAGCACTTTATTCTTGAACACCCTTCACTTCTATTATTATTATTATTATTATTATTATTATTATTACTAGAATAATTAGAATAAAACTTACAGTAGGTACTAATTTGACAGATTTTATAAAGTTGTGCGACAAGGATGCCCTCTTCTCCCTACTTCATTTAACCCTAGATCATATATACCCAGATTGCTCTGCGTTATAGGCTTTGACAGTAACAACTTTTGTCAGGTTTACTATGCTGCCATCTAATTTTTGCATAAGGAGTCACGTCATAACTCTCATTTGAATTGCATTAGCGACTGTACTGCCATCTCGTGTTCGTTTATGGCGGACGGGTGGCGATCCTGGCGGTTGTTTTCTTCAAAATGCAACCGATTTTAACATAGGACTGAGCAATCTATATGTGATCTGGGATTTACAGTAGTCTACATCTAAACATTTTATTGAAATGGGAATTGGTTCTTATTTACAACGATTCGAATATGAAAGAATGTGAAATAAATGTAATGCAATTTGTGTTGTATTGTTAATTATTATTTTTCCTTTATTTCTTTATTGAACACTTACCAGATACCTATCAGCACAAATATTTACAATGGTATTACTATGTTCAGTTTGAATTGGTTCGTTGGAGAGCCGTTAGAATGGGTCTATGATGAGAGAAATAAATATATCCATGCAAGAAAGTAAGTATATCGCTATAGCATTAAATATCATATCAATGTAAAAGTCAGATCCGTTGCTAAGCAAGTGACGTCAGAAGTTTCATTTTTGGTAACATTTTTTTTCTCATTTAACAATTGAGCATAAACGTTTTACGTTAAAATAAAAACATCCGAGCAGAATTACATATTTATTCAATGAATGATAATATAGATAAATATAAGGAAAATCAGTAGGCTAATCACATTTGGAAAGAACGGAAGACGTAAGACTTCTAAAAATATATGAATTAATCGCCTAAAAGAAAGAAGAGATGAGAGATGTAAGACGTCCACGTAAAAGATGGATATAAATTAATATAACACTATCGTGAGGAAGAACATGAAAAAAAGACTGTGGGTGAAGAAGAAGAAAAAGAAGATATTTATATTTCATTTCTTTGTCCAATGTAAGAAAATGGAGTGCTTAATCAGTCCAAATATTCTCTTCAAAACTTTTCTTTAACGTACCGGCACACCTAGTTTTGTATTCTTTTCGTCTTCTTTTGTTTGGAGGGGTGCATAAAGGTCGTTAAACAGAATAGTTTACTTATAACTATAAGTGAAAAACAATATTTCCTAAAAATAATTGTATGTATGTATGTATGTGTGTGTATGTGTCCACTGCCCACCCACTTCACTTGCGTGATTCGGGTTCCGCATACTGCGGATAGATCGCTGAACTGTGAGCCATTTTCTAGTTGTACACCACTTCGGCGGGTCACACTGTACATGATGTGTATCTGTGAAGAGTTATGCCATGTACTAAGGTGAGTATATGTGTAAGTGTTCGTGTAAGTGTAGTGTCTGGAATGAGTGATAATGATGAAGATGAGGAAGGGAGAAGGGGAAACCCGGTGCCGGCACGTAGCCTACTCCTGTCGAATAGCACCAAGGGGGCCGCCAGACTTAACGTCCCCATCCGACGGACGAATTACTATCAACAGTGACATATGCCTTCTCTTCATAATAATAATAATAATAATAATAATAATAATAATAATAATGGCTTTATTTAACCTGGCAGAGTTAAGGCCGTAAGGCCTTCTCTTACACTCAACCAGGATTAAAACTTGCTTACACAGGTGAACATAAAACTTGATCGGAATTAAGTAATTACATACTGATACATAATGAGATCAAAAGAGGTATTTACATAAAATTTACCTCATAAAATAAAAATAAACATAGTGAAATACATATTAATTTGTTAGAATCAAATACGAATCACATAAAAACAGAAGCCGATAATTCAATAAAAAAAGAAAAATGTACACAGTAAAAATAAAAATAAATACATTAGTATACATATTAGTATTAGATTACAATTAAGTAGGATTTACATAATTAAACCAGAAACCGACAATTGAATAAAATGTACACAAAAATAGATTAATAATAAAAAACAACAACATAGTGGGATACATATTGGCATTAAGTGATAAATAAACACGATTTAGATAATAAAAATAAGAAACAAAAAAAAAATAAAATAAAAAAATAAATACAGTGGAACACATTTGCAACACGTTAGGTCTGGCAATTCATCATAAGATATTTTTCTAATTTACATTTAAAGGAAATTAAAGTTCGGCAGCCCTTGACTTCAGGCGGCAGAGAATTCCAGTGACGAGAAGTAGCAACAGTGAAAGAAGAAGAATAAAGAGATGATGTGTGCAGTGGTATTTCTAGCGTGTTATCATATTGTGCACTGCGGAGAGATTTGGGGTTTAACCCAGGCATATTGGTGCACAATCTGGTGATTAGAAGTTGTGCACCGACATCTCTCCTAATCCCGAGGTAGAAATTTTACATGAAAATTTCTGATCCCGCCGGGAATCGAACTCGGGCCGGCTAGTCTGGAGGCAGAATTGTACTTCTCAATACGAGTACGTACGTTCTATTTTCACATTGTATTCTGATATTAATTTCTGCCGTAACACCATTGCGATTCAAAGCCAACAAAAAGTGCTATCTTCGTCAAGCGCGTAGTGATCTAATTCCATTTACCAGCCAAAGCATAAGGGTTATCTGATTAATTTTCTCATAATTTGTGGCAGCTGAAATATACTTCAGAAAGAATACAAAGTTATCAATAACCTAACCTCGGAATAACTTTAAACTATACTAATCCGGATGCATTAAATTAAAACCATATAAGCAGCAACCAGCATGAACATCATTTTGCTGGAAGCTAACGCAGTATCATCAGCGAGTTCCTTGGCCAAAGGGAATCACAGCACATCTTACACCTGCTTCCTGTTTTCCTGTGCGTTCGCAATTTGCAAGTGCGAAACGCTGACTGCTCATGTTGTGCTGCTCTTAGCGCAGTACAAACCAGATTTCGGTCCCCATCGCACGATTTTCAAATAGCATTTAAGTAAATCCAATGTTTTATCTTCTCCTATCTCAAGTAATATTATTTCCAATTACAAATTCAGTGGCAAGGGTTCGATTCCCGTTAGGAAACTAGACATTTATAGGCCCACAACTTTCAGTGTTCGTTCTTTGTCTTGAATTTGTGCTTATTTCTTTAAGCGGTGGTCTTGCACCATGCTAACCACATGAACAAGCAGTGCCGCTACTTGGTGAATTTTCAGTGTTGGATTCACAATCTCAACGAGATAAGAACGGAAAGAACTAAAAGAGCCCTACTGTAGGTGCATGAATGTCCGTTTAATCTGGTGACCATTACGGACCTGTCTTAGTGAATTTGGAGGTGAAAAGCCATTCGTACGGTTTGCCATTTATCTGAATTCTATCTCCTGAGAGTTATAAGGATAAAGAACCACAGAAAGGGTACAAAGGTTCCTGTCCATTTAGAATCTTGACATATATTTGAATAAAAAAAAACCCACAACACTCCAAATACGTCTGACATAACTTGTTACCGTTCAAAAGTCTGTGAAAGCATTGGTATTTGCGCTATCTCAAAAATATTGAAGTATTGCTTATCTTTATGTTACCAAAATATTGCCCACAGTGTACTTAAATATTCTTAAGTACAAGAACCACAGAATAAAATCCCATAATCATGGATTAAATTCTTTAAATATGCAGTATTGTAAAAAAGTTCAGGTACACCAGTAGCCTATATTTCAGACCTGTTGGATGTATATCTCTATACTTTTAAACGTATGAATGATTTTAAGAACGAGTGTTACTAAAATATAGCATGCACATATTATGTTTCATTGAAGATTTATACCTCAAATAGTTCCTGAGTTATGAATTTTTTTGGACGCCCAAATATGATTTTTATATGCAATGGAAATGAATTTAAACGACTTCAGATACACCTATTGCATAGTTTTTAAATGATAGCTCAAAATAATAACTATAAATAGTAGTGTTGTGAGATTTAATCGATTAATGGGTCAATTTCTGTTGTAAGATTAATCGATCAAAAATATTTAAACGAATAATCGAGTCGATTAAAATTAATCGGTTGTAGTTGATATTAATTATTATTTTGTTAATAGAGGAAAGTACCCTAAAACGGACTCCTCCCCCTAAAGCGGACCCCCGATCTCCTGGCTCTGCATTCTCTTGAACTCTAGCAGAACTAAGTGTAAATAGTAGTTTAGGCTTCTACCAGTCTGTAGGGGAGCACACACGTCGCCCGCTTCACTTGTTGCTTACCAGTCTGCAATTACGTGTTTTGACAGTGGAAAAAGTTTTTACACTGTGCTACATTTTTTGTTTTTTCTCCTAGATATTGGCAGGTAAGCTATTCGATCTATATATATATATATATATATATATATATATATATATATATATATATATATATATATATATATCCTTAAATGGTAAGGTTTAAAGTTACTGCTTGTCATTAAACCGTTTAATTTAGATGTTTGGTTAAAAATCTATTGAGTTAACAAAGTGTTGGCCATAGTCGCGTAAACCGGACCCCCCTTCAGTTGTCTAAACCGGACCCCTTATTTTTTCATGTTTAAAGTCTGCCTGTATTTGTACACACTCTTATTCTATTGGAATTCTCTTCCAAATTTCAAGAGAATAATGGGGAAGGAAGGAACAATCTTTACAGCGTACCATTCAGGGTGGATCCAAATGAACTCCTTCACTCAGTGGTTTCGACACTTCATCGAGTTTGCCAATCCTACAAAGGAAAAACCTGTGCTGTTGCTCTTGAATGGCCACTTTAGTCACACACAGAATATTGATCTGATCAACTTGGCAAAAACAAATCATGTTACAATTGTGTCGCTGCCACCTCACTCTTCACACAAACTACAATCTTTGGACAAAACTTTCATGGTTCCCCTGAAAGTTCACTACAGCAAGGAAATCAGGCAGTGGTTGAAGAGGCAAACAAAAAACGAGATTTCTCTTTCTATGAATCTGTGTTAAAGAAACGAATAGCAGAAAATCAGAGCTTTCCAGAGAACGGAGAAGAATGTGATGTGAACGAACCACAAGTTATTGTAGAGTTTGACCCAAATCAACCATCACCATCTTCGGCAGGTCAGGGTGTTCCTCTGTCATCAGCTACTGTATACTTGAGGATCCTCAGGGTTCCACATCTTCTAAGACAAGCCCGTTTGACATCACTCATATTCCAAAATTAAAAAAGAGGTTCTCGAATAGGGGGCGAAAGATCTGCAGTTCTACGATCATCACATCTACGTCTTATGAAGCCCAATTGGTGGAAGCTAAAGAAGCAGTGGAAGCTGAACAACAAGCACGGAATCGTGCTCAAGGACGCAAAAGCAATCGCGGCCAGGGACGTGGTTCAGAAGTACAGCCTTCAAGAAAAGGGAAAGGGTTCTTGAAAAATCGTCTAAATTTTGTGAAAAATGTGAGAATCAAGCACTGAAGATGAAAACAACGTGACCTCTGGAATATCTGAATTGGATCTCTTCTCGAAAGTTTTCCCATCCAAAGATGATGCTTGGTATGTGTGTTTTGTGACAGAAAATTTTCGGAGGATGCTAAAGGGGAACTTGGGTCATTTGCGTTATGTGCTGGAACTGAAAAGGACATGAACATCTGCGATTTTTGTCGCTAAACGATTTAATTCTGTTGTACGTTTTGTGTATCTTTTTTTTAATAAATCCTATATCTCTTTTTAAAAACTAAAACCTGTAATATTATACTTATACTTTGAAACTAGATTACCGTATGTTTTCTCTTATTTAAAACCTTTTTCCAAATTTGTTTAGTGTTATTTTCTTTATTTTTACAAGGGGTCCGATTTCGGCAACTATTTTCAAATCACCAAAGTGTAAGGTTATTGAAAATAATTTTTTTCATACCAATTTTTAATTATATTTTCTAAAAGTAAAATGTAAATGGTGCATAACATTATAAAGTAAATATTACATGCTTTTAAAACATAATTTTTTACTGTTTTATATTTTTAAAAAATCAAAAACAAAATGGGGGTCCGGTTTTGGGCACTTTCCTCTACAAACTCATACTAAAAATTCCTACAATATTTCTCTCTTGGAAATTGCTTACTTAAAAGCACAAGAGTACTGTTATTTTCTAACTGTAAACCAGCTAGAATAGGGAAAATCTTTGCACAAACACTTCAGAAAGAGATTGAAATACGAGGACAGTGACCTAGTCTACCTCTAATTAAAGTTGAAACACAATGCGAAACCCTTATTAAGTTTTATAGTTTTCCAAGAAAACTTCCACCTTGTTGTCGGCTCATCTTCCTAGCATATGAAATACATAATTTTCTGGGATTCGTCCCCCTCATCACTTTTAAAATAGCCATGTCTACACTGTGTGCAAGTGAGAGCGTAACTAAATTCTTCTCTTTTTAAAATCTGGTAATTCGATTACAATAGGGACCAGGCTTCTGTTTCGACCGTTGTAGTTTTGCAGTTGCAGTTTCTGTACTAAATTTGTATATGAAGGTTGTGTGTTTAGTTTGATAAAGAAAAAAATCAGTTTTCTGTGGTTTTTGAAAAGTATAAACTCCATGAGAATTTGAGAGGTAAACTCGGTGAAACGTTTGGATTTAAATTGAACGATCGCAGAGAAGTACTTCCCAGAAAAAAAGTTTTTTCGTGTTTAGTGATGCAGGAAACATTGTTACTAAACGTAGAGCGGCACTTAATTCGGAGCACGTGAATGCACTCACATGTTTAAAATCATGGCTGAAGCAGTATTAACTAGGTGAGTCTTCATACTTTTTGTTATTTATGTTTGTCTCAAAATTCCCGGAGAAATTGACACAACAAATCATAAGCCTCATAATAAATATGTTAGTAAGTAATTAAAATAGTTGTTTTTTAATATAACGATACAATAGATACAGATATAGAACATTAATTTAATATTTATGCTCGTCACCGAACACAAGTTCAATTTAACAATAATTGTCTATTACAGTATATTAAAACATATTTTCAACTCAATCAAAACTGGATTAATCTATCGATTAATCGATTAAATTCAAATAGTTAATCGATTAAATATTTTGATCGAACAACAGCACTAATAAATAGGAATATGACAAAGGGAACGAAAATTACTGCAAAACGCGTAAAACGTACACGCTAATTAGAAAGTATGTGTCAACTTTGCGACTCTGATATTTTAGTTTTCTGTGTTTCACGTCCAAACGGTTCTTATTCTGTGGACGACCATCGTAGGTCTATAAGTAACGTAAATACGTAATTATTTTAAATTTCTAGTTAATAAACCTACTGTATCCGAGTGTGTACACGTTTCATTAAGTGTATCAGAAAGTAAGTACATTAATTTTATTATAGTAGAATGTACCATTGTAGTATATTTTCTTCGGGATAAGTATGGTAAGACTTTCCTGTGTTAAATTTCAACGTACCTCGTTTACATGTTTTGACCTATTTATGGGTCATCTTCAGAACTGGTCGTTGTTGGTCTTGGCGCCACTTGTTCTGTTTCCTTTGAGGGTGTGTTCCTGTGGTATAGTGTAGAGTCAAAGAGTGTGTGTGTTTTGAAGTTGAGTTGTGTGTTGAGAATTTCGTTGGGGTGTGTTTTTGTGTGTCTGTATATTTCATATTGTTCTAGTGTGTTTAGTTTCTGGCTTTTTGGTTGGATGTGTAGTATTTCCATAACTGTGTTGATGTCTCTGTGGGTGTGGTTAGCATTTGTGAAGTGTTCTGCATATGTGGAGATGTTTTGTAATTTTGTTATGGCTGTGATGTGTTCTTTGTAACGTGTTTGAAACGATCTGCCTGTCTGTCCTATGCAGAAGTTGTTGCAAGTGTTACATTTGAGTTTCTACACGCCTGTGTGGTTGTATTTGTTTGTTAGTGTTGTTTGTGTGTTGAGATATTTTTGTAGAGTGTTATTTGTTCTGTATGCGATGTTGTAATTTAATTTCTTGAATGAGGTTGCAATTTTGTGTGTGTTTTTGTTTTCGTATATTAGTGTGATGTATTCTGAAGATGACCCATAAATAGGTCGAAACATGTAAACGACGTACGTTGAAATTTAACACAGGAAAGTCTTACCATACATATTCCGAAGTGATACAGTGTTAAAAGTTGTGTAATCAAGATTTTTTTTTTTCTTCTTTCTTTTCTGACGTTCAGTCGGATTCTGCACTTCACATTTCTTGCTAAGATAAAGACCGGTACTTTTTATAAGCCTACTTACGCTATTCTGAGACTTTCTTCAGCGTAATAGTAATATACGTTACAAGAGCGGTATGTTGACGTTTTCATGGTCGAGGAAAAGATTGAAAAAGCGAAACGTAGTTGAGCTTTTTTAATTTCCGAGAACATGAAAACAAACATACCGCTCGTGTATCGTACATTATTTTGTGCGAAGATCGCTTATTACATACCTGAAAGACGAATTTCTAATTAGCTGCAATGAAATCTCCATGTTGGTTTCTGTTTAATGACGGCAACTTCGGAACACCAAAATATCTTTCTTCAACATTGTTGCTATAAAATGTTTTCTGTGTTTACTATACTCCAGCAGGCCGTGATATACGTCTGTCTTTCCCCCCCCCCCAGTCTATAAATGCGAACTTAAAACAAACGGCAAGGTTATGTAATGATTTATTTTTCATTTTAATATTTTAACAATATTATTTATATATCATATTACAGTAATAACATCGGCATCTGGAATCTTGTTGATTTTTTCACGGCTTCCTTAATGTTACTTGTATCAGAAATGCAATAAGTTTCGTGGGGTAGTAGATTTTACTTAATTTTTTCAAATATTTAAAAACAATAAATAACATTGCAATTTAGGTGAAATTGCAGTGGTAAGTTTCCAATTTATAATTATTACTATGTTAAACGTCTCTAAAAATAATATGTTAAAAGCCTAAAGCAGTAAAATGGATGTCGCGCTTAAGCGGTAAGAAGAGGGAAATTGTTATGTGTGTTAGGTTGGGAATACTGAATGTGGTATTTCACACTTACCGCGTATTGGTTCTGTGCGGAAAACAAGCAAATACGCACGATCTCGCACAAACTACTCTCAAAGAACTTGAAGTTATAAAATAAAGTTAAATGTAGCATATAAACTCTACAGAGACACAACACTCATTATAATATTAGTTAAAAGCCCCATTTATAAAATATATGTAGAGAACGTGTGACGAATATGAGAACAAAGTAAATTTCATTCTTTTATGATAGTTTAAGGACCACCTCGTCGCTCATAGCTGTACCAAATAAAATAAGAACAATCTCGTAGAATGGAGCGTACGGACAGGTGTTACAGTTACATATTTTTTGTTGGTGTATTACGCAACTTATTCACGAGAGAATTATCCTTGATATATTTCCCAAACGACCCACACCTGTATCCGAGAGCTGATACGAACAAGACAAAGGTGAATGTTTTCGTTTGCTAATTATGATTCACCACGAAATACAAGTTAGTCAAAAAGCAAAACAAAAGCGAGTGCTTGTTGCCATATAAACAACGTAAGGAAGAAATAATTGAAGGCAGCCAAGCGTATCCTCTGTAGTAATTATTTTGACAACGTAATATTAGTAGGCAGGAAAAATATGTTTGGATGCTTGTCAAGGCAGAAAAAGTAAATTCTGGTGTCATTATGGATATGAAGAATAGTATAACACCGGGTGATTTTAAGGAACACCTTCAAAGCAGGCGTGTTGAAGCGTGAAAAATATGATTGAGTGTAGGAAATGTTTTGCTGAAGTAAGTTTCTTCATTCACATTTTAAAATGAAAATAAAAATCTTTAAAACGTGATGCGAAACAACATTCGAAAGATCTTTTCAGTTTACTTCCAATTTGTTCAAAAATCGAAATGAACTTTCTCACTGTTGCAAGAACAGAAAATATAAGATAACTTATACGTTGAACTTATTTCATTATATCGGTGTTTGTTAATGTTCTTTACATAAATATTCTATATTTAATTGTCATACCGCATAAAGTAAAATTTAATAAACTATCCCATGAAGAAATATATTTTTCAAATTAACATAGGTGTGAAATGATAATCATAGCCTATTCGTATACTCAGCAAGTTATTTCATTAACATTACATACAACATTTGCTGCTTACATAAAAGGTATATTTCTGATGGCTTGAATTATTATTATTATTATTATTATTATTATTATTATTATTATTATTATTATTATTATTATCATCATCATTATCATATCATTATTATGTTTATCATTTTATTATTATTGTTATTATTATGATTATTGTTGTTGTTGTTGTTGTTGCTGCTCATCCTATATGAAGAGTCCACTGCAAGAATGATGGATGTCATTTGGAATGCATTTTGCAGGAGAAGCGATTGAAAGTTTGAAATGCTTAGCGCTCAAAGCTTAACTGTGATTTTCCGATCAGTACTGGACAATGACTATCAGTGTTAATGCCATATAACTCTGTATGTACATTCTCTATGTCTTAAGCTATGCATTGACAGTATTGGTTCATTTTCGACAAGAAAGTGACATCAATCATTCTTGCAGTGGACTCTTCATATGTAGTCCCGCGCCGTAACGTCGTGGTCTAAAACATCATTCCTAGGTCTCACGTTATGGAATACGCGCTGGTTCGAGTCCTTATAATGGAGAACATTTTCGGCCAGTGTATAAGACCGGTGCCCACCCACACGATACCCCTGTACTGATTGGATGAGTGAGGCATGTAGACGCCAGGTCAGCAGTCTGCTGATCGGCCTTGGCCCTCTATGGGCTGTCGCGCCCAACTGTTAGTTATCGTATAAAAATGTATCTGTACATTTTATGTGTCTCTGGCAATCTACAGAAACAACGTTGCTGGACTTATACCTACACCACAGGAATCTTCGTCTCTTATCCTTCAGTCATCCGTCCCGTTATCTACCGGGTGTTTCGAAATTTTTATTTTTATTTTAGTAGGTTATTTTACGACGCTTTATCAACATCTGAGGTTATTTAGCGTCTGAATGAGATGAAGGTGATAATGCCGGTGAAATGAGTCCGGGGTCCAACACCGAAAGTTACCCAGCATTTGCTCATATTGGGTTGAGGGAAAACCCCGGAAAAAACCTCAACCAAGTAACTTGCCCCGACCGGGAATCGAACCCGGGCCACCTGGTTTCGCGGCCAGACGCGCTGACCGTTACTCCACAGGTGTGGACGTTTCGAAATTCCTATTACAGATTCCTAGAGGGGATTGTGTAAATAACGTTTTGATTAGGAAGCGTACTGTTTCCGTGCTACAAGTGAAAGAAATTTAAATCAAATGTCCAAATCTCCCGCTTCTGCCGGGTCAAAGAGACGTACTGAAGTAATTCCAATTCCAAGCAAAACGTGTTTGTTTTAATGTCCAATCTCAAAGAAACAATAATAAAATGATAATTTTTCACATTAACCATTTTTTCTACGTAAACATAAAAATCAGTTCTTCTCCTCTTCAAATGATGGTTATCCCGTTTTTGCGAGCATCCGCTCAATTCCTTGTTGCATTGCATCCTGATTTACTACGACAGCAACTCGATGTGGCGACCACCAACTTCGTTACAAACATTGTACCTACGAATCATGTTCTGTGTTCTGGTACACTCGCTCACAAAGAGCTTGTGTGTGTTGAATCTCTTGTGCAGCGAGAAGAACTTGTGTAAGCATATGCTCAGCTGACTCTACAGCGGTCTCGTAAATACGACTCTTCATGTGACCCCAAAGAAAAAAGTCGAGTGGACTTAAATACGGTGATCGTGGAGGTCAACCAATTGCGCCAAATCACTTTGCACTTGCCTTTTGAGATCATCGTGACCAAAGATGGATAACCGAAGTGGAAGATTTAAACATTTGATTTGAATTTTTTTTTTTTTTTTTTCCCCAGAGCGGAACCGGTACATTTCCGGGCATTGGTTCCTATTCAAAACGTTATGTACTCAGCTCCCTTTACAGATCTTAGTTTGTAATGGGAATTTCGAAACATCCTATAATAAAAATGATAAGCAGCCACTCAACTTCTCTCGTGCAGTGAGCGCGTATGTATGTATGTATGTATGTACGCATGTATGTATGCATGCATGAATTAGTATAGGCCTACGTATGTATATCTCTCCTTCGATCAGAAGTCGAATGATGTTTGACTATTGATATAGGTGAATTCAACTAATTGTGTAGGCCTAATGCATTGCTTTGAAAGGTAAATCAGGCTGAAGCTACGTCAGCGCCACCGTTTTTGACATTATATGCTGATGCTGGATCACCCGACCTTTTCACTTACCCACTAAAGCTACACGATTTGAATACAGGAATTAAATTAACTCGTGAAACAGAAAGATTGAATTACCACCGACTCTAAAGAATTCCTTCTGTGAAACTGCTCCTGTGATAAATCCCATTTTAGACGATCAAAACTTTGAGAGGTGATAAAGGTAAGTTAGAAGAGCTACTAATACTTGAATAGCTGGAACTCCAGACAAATAACTAAACCATTGTACACCTGGAATGTAAATAGGAACACATTCCAGTACTTTGGGTACCTTAACGACATCTCAAACGGCAAATTCAAATGAAAATTCTTGCTTTCAAACGATGGAATAACTGTTTCTAATTTATATCCACATGATATGATATGATATGATATGATATGATATGATATGATATGATATGATATGATATGATACAGTAGTATGATATAATTTGGTATGATATGATATATGATATGATATGATATGATATGATATGATATGATATGATATATGATATAGTGGTATGATATATGATAAGATAATGATATGATATGATATAGTGGTATGATATGATGTGTGATATAATTATGATATGATATGATATGATATGATATGATATGATATGATATGATATGATATGATAATGATGTGATATGATATAATAATGATATGATGATATGATATGATATGATATGATATGATATGATATGATATGATATGATATGATATGATATGATATGATATGATATGATATGATATGATATAATAATGATATTATATGATATGGTATGATATATGATATGATATGATATGATATGATATGATATGATATGATATGATATGATATGATATGATATGATATGATATGATGACATATTCTTATTAGTTATGTGTCAAATATCCAACATGAAATCTTACATAACTATACATTAATTAATCCTATTAAAAAATTAGAACAAACTTTGTCTTTGCATCACTCAAAGGTGAAAAATGCTGCATAGTACGAAGAGCAGAGGCTACGTAATTCGAACTACCAGTGTCGCGTGATAGTGTGAAACAGACTTGCAGGGAAGTCTCGCATCTCTGCATTATGACAAAATTAAGTCCCGCCCTTTCTGCTGTTAAGATCCGACTCGTGGGTTGATGGCAAAAATGATAGTAATTTAACAAAGACTTCCTCATTTATTTTGATTGCTTTATTCAAACAGTCTTTCAAAGAAGGAATATGTATTCTACCCACCGAGTAATCAGAGAGAAAATGACAAAATTTGTTGTCAAGCAACCGGAAAATACACTCAAAGCTGGCTGCAGTCGTGATGTGGCGAGATTCCAAGCAAGTTTGTTTTTTATTTTTTCTTTCCGTTTCGTAATACAGCGTTTCTATGGCAACAGGCCGAGGAGGATATCAGATGAGAAATGAGTGGTTGAGATTAACAAAAGACGTCGGAATTGAGAAACATGCTGCCTACACTTCTAGTGACGTTTGTCTTTATAAAAGGAACTGAATTATTAACGAACACGTGCTGCACAATAGACAATGTGAGGCTTTCACTGAGAATTAAATTCATGCTGGACGTCTGTCTGCAGGCGGAGTAATCCACCAATAATGCTTGCAAGAAGAATCATGCAAACGCTGAATTTGATTTCTTAATTGTATGAATAGTTCAATTGTTCTATAGTGTGTGGTGTAAGATTCATAACTTCTTTCTTAATCCGCGTAACCTCCCCCTTCACTAATTCACACCACTACGGGTAGAGGAAGGAAATAAATTTAATCGCAAACTAGATATCTCACAAATGCAGGCTCCCTGGTCGTGGGATCGACATGACACAGAGCCACGGTTAAGACATCTCAGGAAAATCACAAGACAAGGACAGGCACACAGTCCTGTAGACGAAAGATAAATTTCTTCCATTGCCCAAACCAGGAATCGAACCTCGGACCGCTTGGTTAGGAAGCACATGCGATATCGAAATAATAATAATAATAATAATAATAATAATAATAATAATAATAATAATAATAATAATAAATCTGTAGCCGAAATTTTTCTGGTAATTTTCGATTTTCCAAAAACAATTGGTCCTAACATATATAATTAACCACCCTGAAACCGAAAATCGCATTTTTGAAATTTTTGTTTGTATGTCTGTCTGTATGTTTGTTACCTTTTCATGCGATAATGGCTGAACCGATTTATATGAAAATTGGGATATAAATTAAGTTCGTTGTAACTTAGATTTTAGGCTATATGGCATTCAAAATACTTTATTTAAAAGGGGGGTTATAAGGGGGCCTGAATTAAATAAATCGAAATATCTCGCTTATTATTGATTTTGTGAAAAATGTTACATAACAAAAGTTTCTTTAAAAATGATTTCCGATAAGTTTTATTCTTTACAAAATTTTGATAGGACTGATATTTAATGAGATAAATGAGTTTTAAAATTAAAATAACTCCGTCTAAGACGGTGCAATGAATTAAGAACAAATGACTTCGTGTACAGGCTTTGGACAACAACAATTGAAACAGGAGCCTTGGACATAACAATCGAAAGCTATTAAACATAGCCTACAGAGAATGTTTCTATCTTTGTATGAAGTAATATCAAAAGCTAAATTAACCGATTTGTATAGGCCTAATTAATTATTATTTCACCATTGGAAAGTGTAGTTTCTCTAGATGGATATAATGCTATAATGTTATTACAGTAACGTCTGAGTAAATCGAGGATAGGTAAGATTAAAATAGCTTCTTATGCACAGAACATTTGATAGGCTATTTTGTACATTCGTTTTCTGTATTTCTTAAAATAATATTTATGTACACTCATTTTAATCTCAGAGAACTAACGAACAACGAGAGTGTATTGATTTAGTATACAGTAATAGTACGTTAGCTTAGCAATCCATTATTTTATAATTCAAATTTTAACTATGCTCAATTGAATCGTGTTAAAATACATACAATATATATGCAATAAATGCAATGCAAAAAAATTTGGATAATGAGCGAAGCAGATTATCTTGCGCTGTTGTAAAAGTTGTTCCCTGGATCAAACGTCCTATTTTAATTATGTAATTACTTTATATTTATTTCTAACAGGTGCAGCGGAGCGCACGGGTACGGCTGGTAATAATAATAATTCTTTATTTATACTGGCAGAGTTAAGGCCATAGGGCCTTCTCTTACACTCTACCATGTCACAAAGTATAGAAGCAGTTAAAATTTAACAAAAAGTTAAAGAATAGAATACTAACATATTACAAAAAAATAATAATAATAGCATAATAAAATCGACACTAAACAACATGAAAATAATACCATAATAGAAAAAAAGAAAGTAAATTATATTGGAATATAGTAAAAGCAACTCATTTAGTACAAATGGTTAATATGTAAAACGTAAGGAAGAATATAATAAAATGGAATGTAATAAAATAATAATAAAACAATAAAAGAAATACGAAAATTAAATAAAATTCACAATAAAAAGGCTATGATAATAAATTCATCGGCTGATAAAGAGAATAAAAAGGGGAAAGGAAGGAAAGAAATATATATACTATATTTTTACAAAACTGTGGCAGAGAAAAGGGCTTATAACTGAAAGGAATCTGAATTGAAAAAGTGCAATTTTAATTTATTTTTGAAACTTGACAATGTCCGACTGTCTCTGACATGTTGTGGTAGAGAGTTTCAGAGATGAGCTGCAGAGACTTTGAAAGATGAAGAGTAGAAGGATGTTCTGTGTTTAGGAATGGAGAGTGTGATATGGTGTTGTGAGCGAGTATCTATTTCGTGATATGAGGACAAATGTTGAAAACGAGAAGCTAAGCACCTAGGGTTAGAGGTTTGAAGAATATTGAAGAGTAAAGTGAGAGTGTGAATAGTAGTTCTTCGCTCTTTGAGACGGGCCACATAGCACAACGGTAGACAATTATTTAAACTATTTAAAAGATATTAGATATAACAAAGTACTCACTGACCCAGAACAGTGTCGACCTCCCATAATGGTAACCAAATTCAAGTTCCGGTGAGTCCAAGTGGGAAACTTCTGTTCTGTGCTATCATCCCCCAGGATGTAAAAGTTCTGTGATCACAATGGCGAACCTTCTCCGGAACAATTACTGTAAGTGACTGGCTTCTGCGGCCCTGAAAAGAATTAGAAATGATAACGGTATGAACTCTCCCAATCCACTGCTGCTGTGGATAAAAAAATTATGTTTGAAATCTATACTAATAATAAATCTGTAGCCGAAATTTTTCTGGTAATTTTCGATTTTCCAAAAATAATTGGTCCTGACATATATAATTAACCACCCTAAAACCGAAAATAGCTTTTTTGAAATTTTTGTTTGTATGTCTGTCTGTCTATATGTTTGTTACCTTTTCACGCGATAATGGCTGAACGGATTTCGATGAAAATTGGAATATAAATTAAGTTCGTTGTAACTTAGATTTTAGGCTATATGGCATTCAAAATACATTATTTAAAAGGGGGTTATAAGGGGGCCTGAATTAAATAAATCGAAATATCTCGCTTATTATTGATTTTTGTGAAAAATGTTACATAACAAAAGTTTCTTTAAAAATAATTTGCGATAAGTTTTACTCCTTAAAAATTTTGATAGGACTGATATTTAATGAGATAAATGAGTTTTAAAATTAAAATAACTGCCATCTAAGGCCGTGTAATGAATTAAAAAACAAATGACTTCGTCTATAAGGGACCTTGGACAGCAACAATCGAAAGCAATGAAAGATAGCCTACAGAGAATGTTTCTGTGTTTGTATGAAGTAATATCGGAAGCTAAATTAACCGATTTGTATAATTAATTATTATTTCACCATTGGAAAGTGTAGTTTCTCTAGATGGACATAATGCTATAATGTTATTACAGTAACTTCTGATAAGTTGTAATATAATATAATATAATATAATATAATATAATATAATATAATATAATATAATATAATATAATATAATATAATATAATATAATATAATATAATATAATATAATATAATATATGTAATGTAATATTATATAATATAATTTAAGTTATTTGAAGGGTTCAGAACCATAGTGGGCCAAACGCCATTTACTGAATACGTAGAAAACAAGGTTTAAAATTAAGTTATTACCATAATTCAATGGAAACCTATAACAAGTAAAATAAAGTATACACATTAAATCTAAATGATGTCAATGTTCATTAAACTATGGTTGCATGTAATAAAAATTAGAAACATGTTAAAGGAATTGTCATTGCACCAATGCGTGGTCTCTGGACAAAATGATCGCATTTTAATTATTTGGATGCAATTTAAATTAAGTAACATATTAAACGATTTATCCTTCTCTCAAACACGAATGTTCCCTGGATTAAATGTCCCATTTTAATTATGTAATTACTTTATATTTATTTCTAACGGGTGCAGCGGAGCGCACGGTACGGCTAGTTTCAAATAAAATGTTGGTATTTCTATTTCTGTCGTTTTAGCTACTTCCCGCGTTTACATTTAACAAGGCGGAGCTTTTCGCGTTAATTACTTCATAATTACTTCCTTATTCCATGAGGTCTAGTCTCCCTAGGGAGTTACAATATATTAAAAAAATAATAATATTATTATTATTCAGCAGTGTTCTGACATGGACGCAAAACAGACGCGTTCTCAATACATCCGTAGGCCTAACTATGAAAAGTCAATACAGTAAAATACCGATATAACGGAATCCTAGAAAGCTCTCCAATTACTTCATTATAGTGAAATTTCGTATATCGAAATATCTTATTTTTCTAAGGAAATAAGTATGCTTAGCCTATTCATTCAATTATTATCTTTCTGAATCAAATGTTAGACTGAGCAAATCAAAGAATTACTTTAGCTCCGTAGCAGTTGCTACATTCAAATAGCACATATAGTACATTTTAACAGATTTAAAACCATCTTGCAACGATGGCTAATAGAAAGGCTCTTTTATGATATTAAGGAATGTTTTTACTCTTCTATACATCTAAATATTTTTCAGTAGTATATATTGTTAATATTATTTTGGTTTTTATTATAATTTTAAATGGATATTTTGTTCTATCTTGGTTTTGTACTTATCTGTGTTGTTATAGTTCACAACTATCTATAGCGTCACTCTCGATGCTGATGGCATTAATACAATAAACATAAATAAATATTAGCTGTGAGCAGTATGGGATGAAGATAAATGCAAATAAGACGAAAAGCATGGTCATAGGAAAAAAAATACAGAAGGTAAACTTGCGAATTCTACATGAGGCGATAGAGCAAGTGGATAGCTTCAAATAATTGGGATGTACTATAAGCAATAACATGAGCTGCTGCCAGGAAGTCAAAAGGAGGATAGCAATGGCGAAGGAAGCTTTTAATAGAAAAAGGAGCATCTTGTGCGGACTTCTGGAAAAAGAATTAAGGAAGAGACTAGTGAAGTGCTTTGTATGGAGTGTGGCATTGTATGGGACAGAAACATGACATTACGACGAAGTGAAGAGAAGCGAATAGAAGCATTTGAAATGTGGACATGGAGAATAATGGAGCATGTGAAATGGACAGACAGAATAAGAAATGAAGCTGTGTTGAAAAGAGTGAGTGAAGAAAGAATGATACTGAAACTGATCGGGAAGAGGAAAAGGAATTGTTTGGGTCACTGGTTGAGAAGAAACTGCCTACTGAAGGATGACTAGAAGGAATGGTGAACGGGAGAAGAGTTTGGGGTAGAAGAAGATATCAGATGATAAACTACATTAAGATATATAGATCATATGAGGAAACAAAGAGGAAGGCAGAAAATAGGAAAGACTGGAGAAAGCTGGGTTTGCAGTGAAATACCTGCTCTTGTGCAGAACTCTGAATGAATGAATGAATGAATGAATGAATGAATGAATGAATGAATGAATATGTTTTTCGGCTTCCGAATGTGTATATCGTAATTGTTCCTGCAATAACTCCTATGTGACATATTTATCGATTTTCAGCTTTTTGCTCCATTAAATAACTCAAATAGTGATATAGCAAATAATAAAATCTCCTATATGTAATTATATTTTTTATTATATATTTTTTTATTATTACTTTAAAGTTAATACTGATTATGTATATGCATTCAATCTCTCTTTTTTACTTTATTATGTTTATTATTATTTTTAAGTTAATATTTGTATACCGGTATGTATTTTTCTGTATGTGATTTGATCCTGGTTGAGTGGAAGAGAAGGCCTGATGGCCTTAACTCTGCCAGGGAAAATAAAACTATTATTATTATTATTATTATTATTATTATTATTATTATTACTTACTGGCTTTTAAGAAACCCGGAGGTTCATTGCCGCCCTCACATAAGCCCGCCATTGGTCCCTATCCTGAGCAAAATTAATCCATTCTCTATCATCATATCTCACCTCCCTCAAATCCATTTTAATATTATCTTCCCATCTACGTCTCGGCCTCCCTAAAGGTCTTTTTCCCTCCGGCCCCCTAACTAACACTCTATATGCATTTCTGGATTCGCCCATACGTGCTACATGCCCCGGCCCATCTCAAACGTCTGGATTTAATGTTCCTAATTATGTCAGATGAAGAATACAATGCGTGCAGTTCTGTGTTGTGATTATTATTATTATTATTATTATTATTATTATTATTATTATTATTATTATATTTCTTTGTTTCGAAAATGTAAGAATTCACAGTCTCCTGTGTACGGCTGCCATAGGATGAAAAAATGTATGTTTTCTTCCTACTGAAAAATTTTATATTTTGCACATGGGAGTTATTGCAGGTACAACGACGATATGCTCTCTTAAATCCTACCACTCTATGCCTGACCTGAATGCGCAATACTTCCGTTCAGAGACGAACAATGTTACCATGACATGATCGAGAAGAACTAGAAAATTGATTAACGAAAGTAGAAACGTGTGTATGACGACAATGGACTTGAATCGAAGAGGATGCGCGAAGACAAGTAGTATCATTAAATTTGCCAACTGGGAACGACGCTGTCCCGCACATCGAGTACTGTACTGTAAAATAATCTGTAGTTGGGGTTCGGCCCGGGTCAGATGACATCATATCAGGTCGCGGAGCGGCCCGTTGATCTCCATTGTAAGTACGGTATAAAGTTTCCCACAATTTCTGGCGGCGTAAATCAACTCTAAATCCGCAGCCCGAACACACGACCTCTGAATTCGCTCCCCGGGCCTGGCTGCGGAATGACCTCATATGATTATTCATCGTCTCTGAGTTATGCGAATGTGTTGCAGAAATGAAGGAGCAACTTAGAGGCGAGGAGGGGGGGGGGTTGACTACTTGTTACACAGACCGTCATGTCTTGGTCACCACGCCAGAGTTCAATGAGATGCACATTAACCTCAGCTAGTGTCAAATAATGTACAGCGGCTTCCTACCTCAACGGGATCCAGTCACGTAATTCAAAGGGAGGTAGAATGATAAAGTTCTTATTGTCATGGGTTTTTCCTGGGATATTCCACAACTCTAGGACGACGAATATAAGGTATTTCTATTAGTGGTCGGTTTGAATTGCAGATCTGTGATTTTGTCGCTGTGATAGGTTTATCACTGGTTCAGACTGCGACCACAGTACCAAAATCACAGCTCCGAGAAATCGTGATCTCTACCCAATATGTGATATGCAGCGAAGGCTTACGGAGCTTCTTTCAAAGACATTTTGAGCAAAAATGTCCATAAACATTTGTCTTAATCTCGATATTTTCAGAATTACACTAATTTGAAGTTGTTTGTAAAATATTATTATCCTTGAGTTCTAAGGGTAAAAGAATATTACAGATAAAGAATGAACTATTCAGAAGTATCATTTCTTTAATTAGCTAGTATTCTGAAGCTAAAAATGTGTTGTGAATTCCATGGTTGCTTCGTACAGATTTTTTTTTCCGATTTTAAACTACAAAATTACAGTTTCTTACGCATTTATCACAACAATTGTTACAAATCACGCCACTCTTGTAAATTCTTTAAGACTGTACATTAGGACGCATAATTAAACTGTAAACAATCAAGTTCCTAAAGTCGTATCATTTGTAACAATTTTTGTGATAAGTGCGTAAGAATGATGCCATTTTTAGTTAAAAATTGAAAAATAAAATCTGTACAAAGCAATTAATAACATTTTTATCTTCAGAACACTAGCCAATTAAAGAAATGATACTTCTGAATAGTTCATTCTCTATTTGTAATATTTTTACACGTAAAACTAAACAAAAAGGTATTTTACTACAACTTAAAATTAATGTAACAAAAAATATTGCGATTAGGGCAAATGTTTACATTAAATTCTTTGCTCAGAATGTCTTCGGAAATAAGCTCCGTAAGTGACGGTAAATCCTTGTGAATCACCCTGTATATAACATATGACGTTAGAACCAGAGAAGAGAGAAACAGTCCAAGGCCTACTGATTCACTCAAAGATCCTGCACACACAATATGACCTGGTTGTTAAAGCGTGTACAAATAAATTTAAAATAAAAACATAACAAAAAAATAACGGAATAAACGTATTCTATATGTGCAGTTCATTTGAAAGAGAAAATGAAGTTAAATGTTTCTTTCATAAAAATTCACTTATTTATCCATTTTGGGCGATGCATTTTCTGAAGTACAAAAATCGGACTAGCCCCGATTTTTCGGGTAAGATGGCAACCCTACCAGCAGTACAATCTCTTACAGTTATCGGTAATCTGACCCAAGACTTAGTGAGTTTCGATTCCATTTATATAGAAAGTGCTTTAAGACGATGCTCTACTGAAATTTCTAAAATCCAGAATTCTTGGGCTAGAGAGCTGAAATGTTTACTGAATATGCATATCAATATTATTATCACACATTGTAAATTTCAATCTTTTATGATAAATATTTTTTTTAATTAAACTTATTTTTTTTTAATATTCTTAGTAAAAATTATATTTTTAAAAGAATTATTATTTTTTAATCTAATTCTTTCTTAAAAGTGACACTGCGTATTGTGCAGTGGAGCATTAGTAATGTCCTACTCTAATTTGTTCATTTGCAAAGAAAATATGTCTTCAATGTTCAAACATTAATAAAAATAATTCTGCTTTACGTATAAATCTCTAGCAACAAAACTATGCATGCAGCCAATTAAATGTTCCATTTCACAACAGAGATATTAATGAATATTATGCTAAATTTCATCACTCTAGCTTTAACCACTGAGAAAAAAAAATAATACTTTTCGTTGAAAACGTATAGGCCTATTTCTTTTTTTGAGATAATTAAATTTAATGTTTTGGTTACACATAGGCTAACTCGTACATTAACACAACTTCTACCAATTATATAAAAGCATACTTATAATTAAGATAGTGAGATAGAATTTCCATGAAACCGTACATTTTTAGCGCGAGAATAAAAAAAATGCTTGACTATCTCACAACAGAAGAAAATAGAGGCTGCTGAGATGAAATATTTGAGACAGTTGGCAGGTTATAGACTCATAGATAAAAAGAGGAATGAAGACATTAGAAAAGAATTGGAAATTCAGAGTCTAAATGGAACACTCATTGAATACAGACAAAGATGGCAAGATCATATACAAAGAATGGATGAAGATCGTATACCACAAATAATACATAAGTATAAACCTGTAGGTAGAAGAAATGTCGGCAGGCCACGGATGAGATTGTCGGATCAGTTTTCTTGAAGACGGAACGAGACACAAGGCTTATGCCGTGATTATGATGATGATAATGATGATGATGATGGGGATAAAAAAATGATAAAATTTGTCAAAATTCGACTATTTTCAGTAGCACTTCGCCTTAATGTTATATATGATGTATAAGGACATTTTATTTGTTTGTTTTTAAATTTTCCTACTCATTAATTTATTAGTGTAATTGATTAAGTTGCTGTTCTCGTGCCAGGTGTTCCCACGATAATTCTGATTCCCCTGAGCCCGCCGGGTGTTCAGCGCGGCACGGAGTTGCTGCTCGTAATAATTAATAATTGAATAATCCCGCCAAGCACGATTCTGCCCGTATTAACCCCCGTAAGTCCTGACAGATAGCACAAGTCAGCCCATCTATAACTCGTATGTGAACGGCCCAACGCACTATAGGGGAACAACTTACAAAACTCCGTTGGTCTGCGCATGCGTCAATCTTAAAGAATGACACAATATAGGCTACTGTTCACCCCCTCTTTTCTAATTGTCAGCCAATGACGAAAGAAGGCGTTACTTATATAAAGTTTCAATGAAGCAGAATATTTTCATGTTTTATATACTTAATAATAACTCAAAAAGTAACAGTCTAAAAAAAAAAAAAAAAAAAAAAAAAAACAAGCTGAAGAGTATTGTTTGCAGATTTATAAGATATTTGAGTCGCCGGAATAAAACAAATGTAAGACTTCTTAATTGAGGTTTGTTTTATACTATCGTAGTGTGTTAAAATTTAAGTTTTGAAGTAGAAAATCAATCAAGAATAACTTTTTTCTTGAAAAGATAAGTGGGCAGTTGCAGTATATGAAATCGTCTAAATAAATTATACTTTATGTTGAAAAAAAACCATATTAATAGAATGAGTCTACAAGATATTATCACTTGTTAAAGGTTTATGTCTGACTGCTCGCGGTCCGTCACGTAGCGTGCGCGTACATAAACATTATTTATCTTCAAAACCGAACAGTACTTTAAAAATAAGCATTCGTTTTGATAGGTTTCATTTACTTAATAAGGGCCAGACTAAAATGTTTAATTAGTTGTCTCCAGTCTTTAATTGGATTTTTGTAATAAAAATCTCACTGAACGTAAAGGAACGATTCTGTCGCCGCCTTTTCGCAGAATATGGAAAAGACAAGTGGAAGAAATGTGTAGATCACATTAAAAATAACTAAGAACAATATTTTTTTAGTGCTATTGTATTAGACAGCGAAACTGACAGAATAATTTCGTTAGAAGTTTAAGTGATAGCAGTATACATCAGATGACTTGTCAATCAGTGCGACAATGGTCCAGATTAATGAAGGAAGACTCCGCCTCCAGCGGAGCGGTAAGGTTTAGTAACCTCCTACAGCGGAGTTTTGGCAATTGTTACCTATAGTATCATGTCCCAGTCATTGCTGCGGTTCCTTAACTGTTGAGCGACGAATCTTTTTCTGCATACCACCAAGACTTTTAAGAGAATTTTCAGGCCTTTACAGTGACATACAAATATACTAAGAGTATAAAATTGCATTGTCCTTTACTTTCTCGGTATAAGAGGTATAGAAAAGAAGTATTGATCAGCCCTGCATTTAGATAGTGCTACGCCCATGATCCGAAATAATTTCGTATCTCCCACTAACTTACTTATGCAATTTTTTCTACATTTAGCAGTCGAACTGTAAAACAAAGTTGCATGTAACAACAATTTAAGGGGGAGAACAGGTGAAATTTTGGTCATTTTCAATAAAAAAAATTCCATTTTCATTTCTTTTATAAAAAAGTAATCAGAAAACTCTTATTTATATGTTGAGTAAGTTTCAATGCTTTGCGGGGTTTGTAAACACAACAATTATTACGTCGTACTTAAATGGCTGGACTGCTGAATTTCACTTTGTCGTAATGTCCATGATCCTGGCCCGTACAACGCCACACCCCATACAAAACACTTTAGTACTCTCTCTTAGTTATTCTTCCAAAGGTCTGCAGAAAATATTTCTTTTCTATTAAAAGCTTCCGTTGGCATTGCTATCTTCCTTTAGACTTCTTCCAATAGCATCTATCCGTTCACTTATTTAGAACAGATATTGGCAGAATAAAATTACGGAATGAAAGTTTTACTTATAAATGAAAATTGTATAAAAAGATGTCGGGAATGCAGACGAAGACCTCTATAACCAGATTAGTACTCATTATGAAATAAAAGTATAATTGTGTACATTCTATTATTAATCTAAATTATATGTCTAAAAATATGCTGGAGGCATGGATCGATCTAATGGTGCAACATAGACGGACCACGCATGCATGGCTTATGCTCAAGTTCTCAACTGAGAGCCAAATCAGAAACAATATTTTGGCAATAATTACAGCAAACTAAAAGGAGAATATGATGGCAAAATGATAACAATAATAATAATAGTGTAATAATAATAGTCTATTAATAATAATAATAATAATAATAATAATAATAAAATGCAATAGTTACCCACATTTTTACATAGGACAGACAGGAAGATCCTTTCACACAAGATATAATGAACATATTAAAGCTATAACCAAACCCTACATTACATCAAATTATGCAGACCATATTATCAACAATAATCATGACTACAATAATATAGAAACAGATATGGAAATTTTACACATCACACCAAAAAGTTTACAGTTAAACATCCTAGAACAGTACGAAATATATAAACATACAATAACATACCCACAACATATACTTAACACACAATTACAGTTCAATACCCACACATTATTCGACGTCATGATACGTCATAACACACAAACAACCAGCCCCCACCATAAGAGAAACACACCCCCACCCCTACCATCGACAAATACATATCGCAAAATTCAAGATCACCAGTTGTTCAGGAGACACTGAAGAAGACGTGATATAACGTCGAAACGGACCGTCTGTCGAAGGTATATACCTTTTTTTAAAATTTTAACACTTTTTAACGTATGACTAAGTAATCTTATGTTTTTAACAAACACAGTATTAACGTGAACTTTAATCAATGATAATAATAATAATAATAATAATAATAATAACAATAATAATAATAATCAGTGTTTTTTTCCTGGATAGAATGTTAGTTGGGAGGCCGGAGGGAAAAAGACCTTTGGGAGGCCGAGACGTACATGTGAGGATAATATTAAAACGGATTTGTGGGAGAGAGGTATGATGATAGAGACTGGATTAATCTTGCACAGGATAGGGACCAATGGCGGACTTATGTGAGGGCGGCAATGAACCTGCGGATTCCTTAAATGCCATTTGTAAGTAAGTAAGTAAGTTTTTTCTGGCGGTACGTAGTTGGTACGCGGTATCGGCAACTTTCTTCTTTGAACATTTTGAATTAACATTTCTGTCATAGAATGGCACAATTAGGCCTACTCGTACAATCGGCAATAGACGCAAACAGAAAGTTATGATTCCATGAAGAAAAAGTTGCCTACAACAATACGTCCTGCACATCGCTGTGGAATAACGGTTAGCATACCTGACCGTGCAACGAGAGGGCCCGGATTCAAATCCTAGTTGAGACAAGTTACATGGTTGAGGTTTTTCTGAGATCGCATTAGCATTCAGCTTGTTGTATTGTGTGTGTGTTTTTTTTTTATTTTAGATAAGGTGCAAATAGCCATAGTAGCTGACGCGCTCTTTTTAAATTTCACTAACTAATGAAACGGAGATTCGCTGAATTTATAGCCGAAACATCATGAAATTTTAACATTATGATAAATATTTCAGTCTCTACTATGAAGGAATGTATGTAGTCTGTAAGTCCCGCAAGAACTTCATAGCTAATATTTATTTTTCGATGTGATATAGCCTATAGGTATTACACAAGGGTATGCAGTAGCACTTCCGCTGAAGTTGGTATGTTATTAACAACGTAACTGACGGTTAATTTGTAAGATTTATTACTTAGCATCTCCATCATAACTGATTAATATAATGTCATCATTTTTCAACTAGTTCGTGCGGCAGTACAGAAATTGAACACCCCTGTAAAAAAAAAACTGGACTGGTTTAATGAATGCACAAATCAATTTATCATCCTTCGCTACTTTTACGTCTTAATTACAATTCAGACACGTCGGAATTAAGAACAAAAAGGAAATAAAATATTTGCATAAAGAATACCATTAATGAATTCTTCTGCTGCAATTCTTTGTCTGGATATACAGAAATCACTGTTGCTTTAGCATCTCTAGAATAGTGTAGGATATGGCATGTAATTATGGGTTTCGTGTCATATTTCGTTTAGCGACTTTCATTCAGAGATATTTCCCAGTTCGTAAAAATATATCTAATTACTATACAATTATATACAGGGTGGCCCACAAGTTAATATCTCTTAAACGAATTGATAAAACCGAAAGCTTTGTCTTCTAAATTTTATTGGGGTAAGAAGTCTTCCAAACTGTGATATGGGCGTTATTTCTCAAGGAGGAGTTTGGATCAAGAAGGGAGGCATTTTCTGAATCTCACTTCTTAATTTAAATAAGTAAATGACGTCTTTACTTCTTATACTTGTATTTAATAATATTTTACATTAATAGTTGTTTGTCAAATCTCCGATACTGCTTCACTTAGTCGACTTTCATATCCTTTTTTGTTGTAGGTGGTGTAAACATGACTTTTTGTTTCATGTACCCCCAAATAATAGTCCAATGATGTTATATCGGGTGAGCGAGGTGGCCATGCAGCAGGTCCAGCACGTCCAATCCACCTGTCAAATTTCATTTTTCATTTAATAGTTTCTCCTGCATTTACCTAGCACTAACATCATATTTACTTCCACATTATAAACTAACATATTTCTGAATCTAGAAGAGCCAAACTAAACAATGAACATGGCCAGCCACATATTTTGAGAGTTAAGGTGGCATTGAAATCATAATATTAAAATTTTTTTAGAAAATATTTACTTTGTGTTTATATGTTAATTAAGGTTATTTTGAGCAATTAATAAAATTATGTAAAGTTATAGTATGGTTTATTATTATTTATCTGTATCGGAGATCTCGTTTCAAACACCCTATGCCATTTCAGAATTTCAATATAGAAAAAAATGTTTTAAACAAAAGTTGCTTAATTTGTTTAGGACAATCAAAATATCTAAGAGTTATATCATCGTTTCATTTAAAATTCTGAAGTTACTTCCCTGGAACCCCAAATTGGTACACGCTGAAATGTCAGTGAAATTATCATGAAGACCCACTCCTCCAAACACTGTAGGAAAAGTCAGCATTTAGTTATATTGATCCATTTAAGATATATTAGCTCGTAACACTTTATGTGGGCCATTCTGTATAACTGTAATCAATTTGTTTGTCCTCTTAGAGTTCAGAAATACATTTTTGTTCTAAAGATTGATTCTTTGTTTTTCAATCTCAAGTTCTTTGTTGCAGATACCATGAACAACCCTGGTTCCAATTTTTAATTTCTTGGCAATATCTTTGTCCTTTTCAAATCGCCTTGTCGGTTTTCCGTCGAAATACGTCCTGCTTTTATTAATTTGGTGTTTGTGAGTACAATCAAAGTTTGTTTGTGAGTACAAAATCATTTAAATGAAGACCAGTCACTTAAGTGGTAAAGGTGGGGCTGCAACTTTAGAAACTTAGTTCAGGCTAGGATTTTTTGTCTGGGGTCACTCCCTTAGTCTTTAGTATTCCCACGCTCTACCTTTCAAGACAGCAAAGTTCTTCTCATCTAGTTTCAGCCTATGGGTCGACATAGTTTCTGGAATGTGCCATTAGGAGGCACAGGGAAGAGTTGTACGCTGTTGGGAACCAATCTTCTCAGATCACTAACTTACAGAAGTGAGATCATCTGAGGTATAGAAGTACAATCCCTAACTAGTTTACCATACATGCCAAATC